>NW_024066224.1:0-352500 GCF_014898535.1 Botrytis deweyae | reverse complement strand
TCTCCAATTGACGACCTCCAGCCATACTTTCCAATTCCTTTTCCGTGTTTGCGGATTTCAGCTTGAACATATCCTCCTTTTCAGGACCATCAGCGGCGCCAGTTTGGCGTTTCGTCAGCGATGCAGGTACATCCTTTGGTTTGAAGGCACTTTCGTCTTCGGATTTTGTCTCCGCCGAGTCTTTTGCTAAAGAAGGAGTATCTTTATGACCGACATATCCTTGAGGTCCACCAACAGCCTCTGCTTTAGCCAAAGCGTTCTGCTCACGCGCAGCATCTGTGGGGTTCAAACTCATCTCCTTTGCTTCGGCATCAAGTCTCTCCTTGTTTTCGATATACTCCTTAAGATTCGCATCTCTGTAGGCGGCGGAAGTATCTAAGCGTTCATAATAGAGGGTTTGATTCCAAGAGCAATTTTCAACACTCTCGCATGCAATAACTTCTGACTCTTCAGGCATAATTCCTGATGGGGTTGCACCATACGCCCAGACGCAACCATCTGTAAGTTTCTTTGCAATCTCGAGATCTCCTTCGATGCCGAAAACCTTCGCACTCATTCCAACCATACCTCCAATGAAACAAGTTAAATGTGTAATCTCTGGAATCAATAGATCTTCTTCCCGTATGCCATTGCTCGTGACTTTTCCAGAGATAAGAATGTCGTCATTTCCTGGAATCATTGGCCGAAAGAGCATATGATCCCGTATGGCAGGGATGGTCTTCATGTACAGTTTTTTATAGACTTCTTCAAGACCACCCAGAAGCATATATTGCTGTAACTGTGTTAGCTATATGTAATGATTTGACAAGTTTGATCCATACCTTGGGGTAATACTCATACGTGGAATCTTGTCCACCACCCATCGAAAACTTCTGTCTACCGTGAATGGTATACGACTCCAGACCTTGCTTGACGCAGTCCCATTCACTTGATGACCCGACTGTTGGTAGGTCCGGCGCAACTTGATGGCTAAGACCACTTCCAGTTCTGCTTACTGGAGGAAGACCTGCTGCTGGCGCAGGTGGTGAAGATGCCGTGGTCGAGCTAGTTGATGCTGGTTCTTCCAGATCTCTTTTCATCACGCCTCCTTCTTCCCACCCCTTGATACGCGCTTTTCCAGGCTCACCCGGGAGAACTTGCATCTCCAACATCTTTCCTTCCGAGCTAGGGTTCTTCTTTGGCTTGGGCTCTTCTACGTTCTCTGGTGAAGGCGGCTGATATCCCTCAGGGGATTCGTCCAAAAGTGTAGTCGTCTTTGGATTGCTGTGAGCAAAGTCCTTTGCCAATGAAGCCTCGAATTTCTCCCTTTCTCTTTTCATGGTGGCCGTACGATTACAACCTGAAGCATCGACGTCCTCTGTGAAAACTCCAGGAATATTAGTTGTGTTGCGATCTTGCCATTCCGATAAAGCGATAGTGACTCGAGCTACAGCATCATAATAACGTTGTTCCCCTGTAAGTTGAGCAAGGCGTGTAAACTCCATTGACAATGATCCAAGTTCAGCCAAATTAGATCTGGAACTGGCACGATGAGGTTGAGATGCAAAGACTGGTTTCCATCGATAGTGAAGTACCGGCATTCTGTTTGGGGTATCAAAAGCGCCCATTAATATCTCCGCCAGTTCAGTAGCTTTATCCAAGAGAGCCTGGAATTTTCCTCCGCTAACATCATATGCAGCTAAAAGACCACCGAGATATCTAATGGTAGTTTCAAATACTGGTATTTCCATCCTTGGAGTGGTGGTGAAATCAATCTTTTCAACAGCCTTAACGGCCTCTTCAAATTCATCATGAAATCCCATAATCCATAATGTATCCAATCCATCCACCAAAGTTGCTGCCCATCCGCAAAATGGATCTCGAAATTTGGTCGATACAGGGGAAAGTTCATCATGACCCCATGCGAACTTCTTGTAACCTTTCCATGACCTCAAGAATTCCTCCTTGACTTTATTTTGCCTCTTCTCCCGAGTAATTTTTGCGTCCGTTGTCTCGTCATTGAAAACATGTTGAATCTTGGGAATTGAGATTGGCACACCAGTTGGCAGATTGATAATACTTTCAGTAGGTACTGGGAAATGTTCTGCTTGCTTAGACCAGTGAATGGTAGTAGGTGCTGCTGAGAAAACAGGAAAGTCCTGTCTTCCATCTGGCGCAATTGGATGAAGATCTTCAAACCCTGTATCCTCGTAGACACCTTGGGTTGGTGGCTTCCTGTCTGGAAGAGTATATTTCGGCACAGTTGTATCTATTGTTTGAATCGCAATAACATTCGAAGTGGTCGATGTACTGCTAGTTGTGGAGGATGTCTTTTCTGCGACCTTTGGTGCCGGTTTAATTTCATCCTCTGCAGGCTTCAATGGCTCTTCTGATTGTTCTTTCAGAGTTTCCGGTGCAATTGGATGGCCTCCATTTGGTGTATATGTGTATGGTTCTCCCTTTTCTGATGCAAATTTCGAGTCAGGGATGTCGACAGGGCCTCCTACAGTATAACTTTCCCAATCCCTTATGTGTGTAAAACGAACGAGAATGGCTGTTATAAAGACGGCAAAAATAAGCAGAGCACGGTATCTGCGAATTCGCAACATGATGCGAATTGCTACTTCGTGGTCTCTCGACCAGAAGTTTTAGCAATTGGAAAAGAAAGAGTGGTGGTACTTGGGGGGTCGGAGGTGGTGTCGCGTGTTCAGCGTGGAATAAATGTTGATAGGTTTTGAACCAATAATATCCTCATCACGCTTCCAAGCTATTAATGCCACAAGTAAGGACTCCGAGTCTTCATAGGTATTTTGTCTTAAAGAATGTTGGTGACGAGTACTTTACTCCAATAGGAATTATCTGGCCGAATCCTATATTCCGTTGTGTGAAATGGTGAATGTATAGTCCTTGGGTCCTCGAGGGATTGTCGACTTTGTAGTTGCTACATGACATTACTTGTACTCTCACTCTCATGTACGGAGTAGCACGCTCATAGCTCTTGGCGTTTGTTATAGTTCTTTTAGAGTTCAGTGGATCCCTCGAGGACAATTGGAGCAAGTGGAGGTCATGGCATGGACTCATAGTAAGATACATATTGCTTTTGATAGGTTTGAGTTGTGGCGTCTGAGATCTCAAGCATCCAAATGTGACGAATGAGGAAAAGAGAGATCTTTGATGTGGGGATGAAAGTGTATCAGCTGGAAATTTAGGGGCCGCCATGAATGATTCCTACCTAGGTAGTACCGGTATGATGTACGAGTATCTTCAATATCTCCGTGAAAGGAGTGAATGATGAAACTATTAATATCGCGGTGCCGGTACCTAACCTATCCTATCTATCCACTCTTTCTCTTGTTCTTCCATCAAAGAAACTACTAGGTATGTACGGCGTATACGGCGTATACGGCATATACGGCATATACACACTCACTCGCATTCTTAAAGAAGACTTCCACTCTTCCAACCTTCCAATCTCAATCTTCACACCTTCCATCCTCCCTTCCGTCCAACCCGGCGAATACGAGAAGCCTCCAATTATCCAATCCAATCCATACCTAACAAACATCCCATTCCATTCGGTCCCGATGATCCAGCGAGCACTCCGTACAAAGTACTCGTAAAGTAGAAAAGGGAAAAAAAAAACATAACCCTGAATATAAGCATCAAATTAATCAATCTCCCCCCCCTTTTAATATCTGAATAAAGTGGTTCTTTATATCAATTTCTAGAAACCCAACTCCTGGTAACCTAAACTCCTGTAACACGCTCACTCACTTCTCCTGGGAATCAACTTTCCAATTCTCTATCCAGGACGATCCGATCATCCCGACAATCAGGTCAATTCCTCAATTCCTCAATCCATCACCCTCCCATCACTCCTCAATATGCGAGTCGGCACATGACATGATGATAATAATAATAATAATAATAATAAGCAATCAAATCATTCCAAAAGCTCAAGACTCAAGACTCCAGCTCCGACAGCTCTCACACCTCTCACACACATCATCCAATTCGGGAGACGGCCACCTATGCCGCAAATCATCCAAAACATCCACAGCCACTTCTTGGCACGGCAGAGCTTATCCGAAACAAATATCCATCATTACCAAGACAAGAAATGCGGAGAAAGTCCTCTTGGGAGGGGAATTGTTGTAAACTACCTAGGTACATACATATACATCATAATAATCATTTTCATCAAATCATTCATTTCATCTCTATTTACCTAGGTATGAATATGGTAGACACTCTACATGGCCTCTCTAGATACGGTAATAATATACAGAGTGACATCTCAAAACGAATGAGATGCGAACCTATAAAAATACCATGCATGTATTTTGTCTACCTTCCCAATAAAGTCGTTACAAATGATCATTAGGCTTCTTTTATTCATGACTTTATCCATCCATATCACCCGGTCCCTTTGCTCTACCCATTTGACGTGCCTTGAGCAATTCATCACAAAGCAAGAGATTGGATGCAATACCAGAACTCGATGCAACACAATTCCTCAGTACACGGAAAGAATCATATACACCCTCCAAGACTGGATCCATAGGTTCGCCAGTTTTGAGGTCAAGACCGACAACGTTGCCCTCCGCTTGCTCATCTTGTAAGCTAGCAACTGTGATACATATTAGCGAGATGAATAACATTCGGGTGGAAATGCAACTTACGCGAATCTTGAATATCATGACCAGCATTTGCTGCCAAAGTTTTAGGAATAACGAGAAGAGCATCAGCGAAAGCTTGAACACCCCACTTCGCCTTACCCTTGACAGTCTTGCGGAAAGCTTCGCTGTTCAAATGTGCTGCGCAAGCAACCTGGAAAGCACCAGCTCCTGGTACAACGCTCTTGTCTACAATCATGTTGTAAACACTTCGAAGACCATCACGGACTGCATCGGTGATTTGAGTAATGGTGTGTTGATTTGGTCCCTTGATGAGAAGGGTCACGGATTTCGGCTCCTTTACATCCTCGATGAAAGTGTACTTCTCCTCTCCCAATTGATGCTCATAAACATTTCCAGCCCATCCAAGAATTTCAGGGGTTAAATCATCCACACTGTTCTGTGCTGTACCACCACAAATTAATTGTAATCTTTCCATGTTTCTTCGCTTAGCTCTTCTCAGAGCAAAGATTCCGTTCTTAACCAAGACATCGAGCGATAATGGATCAATACCCTTCTGGTTGATAATAACGAAGCCTTTCTTGGGGTCGTTTCCGCAAACCTCCTTCTTCAACTCAACAATTTTTCTCAATTTCTCGTCAACAAAACGACGCTCGCTCTCCACGAGTTTATCTCTTTGTTCCGCGCTCGAATAGTAGAAACCGGAGTTGATTTCGGACTTCTCGTACTCCAAACTGACGTTCAAGCTGAGAATAAATGCGTTCTCGACCTTCTTTGGCATATCTGGATGTCTAGCACCGTGATCTAACGCAAGACCACGAATCAACTGAGTCTCTGAGGCAGTTCTGTGTTGCATCTTCATAATTTCGACCATGTGGAGATCAGGCTTTGCCGGGGCTTGGTAAATCGATAAGACCGCATCGACGATATCAGGAGTGAGCTTTTCCGCCAGGGTGTGGTTAAGTTTCGTAGAAAGGGAGGTTCGCGCAACGCAAAGTAAAAGTTCACGGTCGACTTCCTTCTCAATTTTAAAAGTGTCCAAGAACTGCAAAGTGTCAGTATTACCCCGCCAATAGTTGATATGCTACCAACCTTCAACGCTTCTGTCTTTGCAATCTCATAACCATCTGTGATAATTCTGGGATGTAAACCTTCGGAAATATATCTATCTGCCTGTTTCAAAAGCTCTCCTACGAGAAGAACAACTGAGGTTGTGCCATCACCACAAATATCATCTTGTGCGGTTGCTGCCCGTGCAATCATAACTGCCGTAGGGTTTTGTATTTGCATTTCACGTAACAGAACGTTTCCATCCTTTGTAAGTTTTATCTGCGGACCGATTATCAGAGGGTTATATTCGTTGCATCAATAAGGCTTTCATACCGCTCCAGCACCGTCAACCAACCTTTAGAAATGTTAGCATATCCTAGGCTCAGGGGAGGACGAAAACTAACATTTTAATGGTTCCCATAGGACCCAAGTTTGACTTTAAAACATCTTGTAAACCTTCACCTGCACTGATATTGACTTTCAAAGCTTCCCCTCTTCTCTACTACAAATCAGTAGCTGCACCTCAAATTTAGATAGGAAAAATCATACTCTGGACTCCGCCTTTGGGTTCAATAGTTGTGCGGCAGACATTCTGACAGAATACAATAACTTCGTATGTAATTAAAATGAAGTTATATGGCGTTATCGTGGCGAGAAGCTGTGTATTTTGTCCCTCAACGTCGCGAGCTTTTTTTTCTATGGGCGACGTGAATTCCCACACGAGGTTCACGCTAGTCTCAATTTGGTACTACGGCGAGGCTACCACTTTAAGCTGCAAGGCATTGTTTACGCTGACCACGAATCTGTTAACACATAATTCTATCAATTATTTGTTCATTGTTTATTCAATATTTTCAAAATGTATCGAGGCTGGAATCTCGTATTGGCATTTATTGTCACTCTTCTCTCTGGAGAAAGTCTTGGGTTTTTGTCATGGCCATTTAAATTTCAAGCTGTTGCTGAACAAGAGCCTATCATAGAATCAACAACGTACGAGTATGCGGATAGTCATGCAAAACGAATTGCAATTATTGGTATGTATTGATATTCCTTTCCATATCGTTATCATCAATGTTGCAGTGTGATCTTCCATGATGATCTTCCCTTTATTGAGAACAACTTTTGTTATAATTCCTGTCTTTCAAAGGGGACCCAAAATAGGGGTATTGCCCCATCCCTTAGCTGGCTACTATCTATCTGTTGCCTTCGTTTCTCTTGCATATTACCTCGAGGTTCATGGAAAGCTGCATACCCATCAGATATTACAACGATATATACTTCTATTTAGCTTCAAAATACAAGCAATATCCCGATTGTCTTTCACTAACAGAATATCAGGTGCTGGAGCAGGCGGGTCTTCCTCGGCATATCATTTACAGAAGTATGCTGCTGAATCCGACCTTGCAATTAATGTAACTGTTTTCGAACGATCCTCTTATATTGGAGGTCGTTCGACCACAGTGAACGCATATGGTAATTCATTGGAGCCCGTGGAATTGGGAGCTAGTATCTTCGTTGATGTCAACGTAATTCTAAAGAATGCAAGCCGAGAATTCGACTTGCATGCAAAATCATCCAATACCGAAGTAGCTGAAATCCTTGGTATCTGGGATGGCGCAGAATTTGTTTATACTCAGAAGGATAGCGATTGGAAGTATTGGGACATTGCAAAGATGTTTTGGAAATATGGACTTGCCCCATTGAAGACTCAACGCTTGATGAAAACTGTGGTTGGAAAGTTCCTACAACTTTATGAAGCACCATACTTTCCATTTAGATCTCTCACGGAACGGATAGAGGAACTAGACCTCAAGACTGTGGCATCCGTCACGGGCGAACAGTTTTTGGCTCAAAACAATGTGAGTCTAAATGTATGTCCTATCGTGATGAAACTAACAAAATTCAGATTGAAGGATCATTCACAACTGATCTGATTCAAGCATCTACTCGGGTCAACTATGGTCAAAACCTAAACGTCATTCATGGCGTAGAGACCATGGTTTGTATGGCAATCGAAGGCGCAATGCAGATTCAAGGTGGCAATTGGCAAATCTTTGACAACATGATTCAATCCTCAAATGCCACTGTTCGTCTAAACCACACCATCACCGAGATTTCCCAAGTTCGAGATCAAGAAAGGTACAATGTCAAAACCATTACTACAGATGCTGTCGGTGTTTCTCATATTAATGAAGAACCATTCGACACCGTCATTATCGCCGCTCCACTTCAATACACCGACATCAAATTGTCGTCTGACCTCCTTCAACATACCCCCGACGAGATCCCCTACGTAACCCTTCACGTAACCCTCTTTACCTCTCCCTATGGCCTCAACCCAGCCTATTTCAACCTCGGCCCCACTGAAGAGGTCCCTACCACAATCCTCACCACTCTCCCCAAAAATATCCCCGCTCCTACTGATCCCAAAGACTTCGCCGGCCCTGTTGGCTTTTTCTCCATCTCCACTCTTCGCAAAGTTATCAATCCTACCACCCTCGAATACGAAAACCTTTACAAGATCTTCTCTCCTCGCCCCTTGACTTCCGAGTTCCTTTCCTCAGTCCTCAACAGCGAAATCCCTGTTCCTGAAGACCTTACCACCATTTCTCCCACAGCAAATAACACAATAACATGGTACTACCCCCACGTCTGGAACTCGTATCCATACGAATACCCTCGCGTAACATTCGAAGAGATTCAACTAGCGCCTGGTATCTACTACACTAGCGGTATCGAATCTTTCATCAGCACTATGGAAACAAGTGCATTGATGGGGAAAAATGTCGCAAGATTAGTAGTTGATGATTTTTTGAAAAGTACAGAAACCAACTCAGAGCCAGCTGCCGAGGAAATCGAAGTAGGGAATGTAATTGTCGAACCCGAGATCGGTGTTGGTAACGACATGCCTGTAGTTGACGAATTATAATCTTCTGTTATTCCTGGGTTCCATAGAGACAGGCGTTAGTTCTTTGCAATTCTACCTCGTCTTTTCTATTGGAGAGATACCTAGGTTTGTATTACTTCAAACAAAAAATAGCTCAGGAGAACGGAATTTCATTGAAATCTGATACTATACTACCTATCTAACATTACAATAAGATATAAAATTCAATTTACTTTCACTATACTTTCAATATATGCCTTCAATATAGCAGCTTGACTAAAATACCTAAACATCGCTTGGACTCTGGCCATTCGCGCATAAGTCCCCCAGCACAGCGAACAATCTTTTCCTCCTTTCAAAATATGCCCTCTAAAGTAATCGAGAAAGTTCGGTCCACAACCTTGAAATCCATTCCACATCTCAAGCCTCATTATACCAGTTATCATAGTTATCTTGTTCCCTTCTAACCACAGGCTTTTTCGGACTTGGTCGATTCAAAGCCCACGGCGTGCTCCTCTCCACCTCCACTTCTCCCGTTCCAGGCGAAGGTCCCGCACGCCGAACCATCAGTTTCCCCGCAGTATTGATTCTATATTCCTTTCCATAAAACTTGGGAGAGTTAGGTTCCTCTATTCGCTGTCTCTTTGCATCGCGGTAAGGCGCCACACGAAGTTGTTTACGTTTACGTGGGACTTTTCGGCGTTTGGGTTTTCGGGGTATGCCTCCAGGTCGTCTCTGTGGGGCGATATTGACAGGAGCAGGGGTCTTTATCCAGGGACCAGCTTCTTGTTCTTCGGGTGTGCGCATTCTTTGGACGCCTCGCTCGATGGCCAAGGCCCTTTCGAATATTGGTTCTAATTTTCTTTTTCCTTTTCCCTGGTTGTAGGCGCGTTGATCTCCTCCTTTCGGATAGTATCCTGGATCGACTAGATCATCTTCTGCATCATCCTCAGGGTCATCTTGTGGATCATCAAAGTCTGGCGCTACAGGATCTTGCACCGGCTTTCCATCTGGTCCGACTGCTCTCCAATTAGGGAATGCCGGGTTGCGTATCGGTTCTCCCAATTCGAACGGCATTTCTCTATACCCCATTTGAAGCGCCTTGCGAGTCGGAAACAAAAGATCAGAATCATCATAATCATATTCATCTTCGGCCGGTTTCCACCACCTTGGATTACTGTAGTCTGGTCTTCGTGGACGCCTCTCCCTTTGCAACCTGATCACCTGCATACCTTCATCTTTTTTTGATCCCCGAATAGCGTCGGGATATTTTTCATCCCACCCATATTCCCCCCCATAAATGCCTTCCAAAAACAAGTCATGGCTATCGCCAAAATTCCAAAAATCTACAGATTCTTGTACCTGTACTAGTAAATCCCGTACATCCGGACGTGCTCCGGGGTGAAGTGCTAAAGACTTTAAGATCAAACCCCTAAATCTCCTACTATAAACTTCTAGTTCGGGATGCAAGAGATATCTGCCCATGGTTGAGAATGTTATATGGGGGTCGGGGTCGACTCCCGTCTCGAAGATCTCATTGTCGGGCACAGGATTGTTATTTACTAGGCATTGGTAAATAACATTAGCGACATTCCACAGGTCGGTTGAGGTGCCTATTACGCGGTTTGGGTTGCTGACCGCATATTGCTCCTATTAATGAATTAGTTTGAGTGACATGAATGGTGAGCCTGATCGAAAGCGGAGCTTGAAGTGCAAGGAAAACTAATGAATAAGATTCATACAGGTGCATGATAGGTGTTGCGTCCTTGAGCTATCTTGAGCCATGCTCGTCGTTTGACACCATTTCTTTTCAATTCTTCAGCGTCAGGAACTTCAAGTGCGAGCCCGAAGTCAGCAAGCTATGGTTGGCCTTGGTTTAGCACTATTTGGGTTTGAATTCGCAACATTTGAAATCATGAGATTTTGTACATATCTGTACGTGTCTGTACGCACCTTGTGAACTGATATACGTTCATGGCCTGGTCGAGGATTATCACCGATTCTGTTGAAAAAATATTTAGCATTCAGTCCTCTGACAGAGGTTCTGTATATTTGCAATGCACTCTGTTTACATTCGTGTCTCTTGTCTCCAATATGGAAAAGAATATGTATACTAAGACTTGTACTCACAAGACTATACAATATTAGCACCGTTGCTGGCAAGCGAGCTCTGCTTGTAGGAGCAACTTACTATTTGGCCCCTTGATATCAAAATGCGCAATTGGTTGATGCTGACGATCCTTTGGCGCTTTTTCAAAGATTGTGTCATTTGGATTCTCTGTCCCATATTTCAAAACCATCAGTGCCTTCAACAAACATTCCCATATTCTAAAAATATATTCCTCTGGAGGGTGCTGGTACTCGCAGTTTTCGTTCATCCAGCTTCCTAGGTCCCCTCCAGATGCAAATTCTATATAAATTCTTGCGACATCATATTTTCGCCTGAGTTGTACCTTAATATTGGCGTCGCGCTTCTTGTCAGTATCCAGCCAATTCGCATAATCCACAATAGCCCGGTCCTTCTCGTCGTTTGTCCCCTATTTACGACTGTATTAGTAAAGCATAGTACCAGGGTATCTTCCGCTGCAAGCGGTATCTTCTGAGCTGAATCATAAAGGGAAGCAATAGCCTACCGTGCCCATAGTCCGATGATAAGCCTTGTATATCTTGACGATATGGTCACTGTCGTACTTCATAAGACTTTGCATCATCCTACTCTCCTGTTTCAAATTCAAACCTGCGCCTCCTTCCTGTTTAACCACTAACCTCCGCGGCGATACATCTGGGTTATTTCCTCGATATTCAAACAGGGTAGCTATACCATAAGAACCTTCACCCAGACGCTTGACGGCAACCCAGTCTTTACCAATGTGTACTGGAGCCCATCCTTGGCTCTGTTTGAGGTATCTCTCGGCCTCTTCCATAGCTGGATCGAAATTCATCTTGACGTATGATTTTAGAGAATTGTGTTTCAAAGATCAATACATGTAGTTACACATAAAGTCTATCCAACTTTTGGCTTGCGATTCGTTGAGCGTACCTTGGAATTGGAAGGCTTTGTTCAGTGTGTCTTTTCCAACAACACAAAGATAGCATTCATGCTGATTGATGCGTTGGGGTAGTTTCAAACTATTAGAACAAAGAAGATTGTGCATTTCAACCAAATCTACCGATAAGAATTTGCTGCTTTGTGAGAGAAAAGTAGTGGTAAAAAAAACATCAAGCGAGTAAAAAAGGGCTATGAAGCATGTTCGTTATATTCCTGCTTCACGATTATACAGGTTACTCTTCCCAAGTTTACCTAGATTCTCCAAAAGATTCACCCCGAGAGTCCTGAAGAAAATATGATAGTATGAAATGAGAGACACGTTGAACAGCACCCTCATAGGAATGTAGATGATTTGACTTTTATATAATGAGTATCTGCTACTCTGTATTCTCCATCTAAGAGTATTTGTTATATGTAAGTAAGATACCACCTTGATTTCTGCCCCTTGACCAGTTATCAAGTACCCCGACCCATTCACCATCGACTTTTCTCCAGTATAATGCCAGCAAGATATAAACAAAGAAAATGAATAAACTCCACCCTCTAGTCGCAGAGCAGTAAATGCTCGACTTAACAAGAAAAGGGGTAATAACTGCATATTGCCCCTACTGTAATCACAATTCATAAAATCCGTAAACAAGAAAAAGGTTATCGCTGAAAAGCATCGCGCCAGTGTGCATTCAACAATGCATCCACTTAAAGAATCGAACCACTTCTTCACCAGTAGCAATTACAAATTATGATCTCACGCTTCCATCCCAATTCAACTCCCTTACACTAACCTTCGTCCCTTCCCTATCGCTATGCTTCCCCCTTACACTTCCTCGTCTCCAATCCATCAGACTCGATCTCTTTGATCTCGTTGACGCCATTGTCTTTCCCGTTGTATCTTTTGAAACTTTGCTTTCCTTCGATGAGGATGAATTGCTTCCACTGTCTCCGTCGCCTGCTGTGCAGTTTGCAGAATATGTGTTGTTTGCAGAGTAGTATTCGCCATCTACATATACTGCATCGGAGACAAATGTGCTGCGACGGTTTCGACTATTGATATATCGCTTCTCAAGTCTGTAGAGCTCCAACTTTTGGTTGATCATGTCGATAAGCTTAACCATGTTTGCGTTTGTGTGGGTTGTGGGGCGTGGAGTGGTTGAGTGAGATTGATATCGCGGGAGGATTGGCCGTCAGGCAAAATGAAGGAGAAGAGAAGCGAGAGACTGAATAGATTGGCTGGTTCAGAGAATGTAAAGATTGATATTGGAAAGGATAGATAGATCGATTTCGGAAAGAGTATTCTGAGCCTGTCAGAGGTGCTTCGTCTGTGTTATCTGCGAAATGAATACAGGAATGGCTATTCTTGTTCGTAAAGATCAAGTATCAAACAAGTGGTGAGATTTCGTTTGTATTAGGTGAGTAGATGAATGAAGAAGTACAATATTTACAACAGTCGATGAAATTCAAGACTTGGAAATGTTTATGTGCTTGTATATACTTCGAATGTGCGTCGAGTCAGAAATTCTCAAGAATGAATAGATGAACAGACCTTTACTTCACCGAGTTGTTGAGGCAAGACAGAAAGAAAAGAATGCCTTCTGGTCCTTGGCGATAAGCCATATAGAAAGCTCTAGTCTCTACAAGTAAGTGTGCCCCGTAGCTCTTCATCCACAGATTTTCTTACTTGCTTCTGCTTGCATTTCTGCACATTTATCCTGAGATTTCCTCGAATTTGGATACTGCTCCATCCAAATTATCCGAAAACCCACAAGAAATGAGTGAAATACAAGGATTCTACATGAATTATCATTTTATCCATGACAGTCTAAGACAAATAAAGCTGCACTGATCCGATGAAAAGTGGACGCTCCTCATAGGGAGTGGCTCGGAAACTGGCATGGTCTGACCATTCAGATGGAAAGTGTGGATTTTCGTCTAGTATCCAATAATATCAGATCATGATCGGAGGGTTAGACTGGAATAGTACAAGCTCAAAGGCACAACCAGCCGTTGGCACGTTTTCTACATTGAAAGTGGTCAGGGTAGTCCAACTTTCCAAGCAGCCCCGGATGTTTCCCTAGAAGAATTTAAGAGCATGGAAGACGCCATCTGGACCCATCACTACATGATCAAAGCGTTGTCAAATCAAATTTCCTTTCGGAAAAAGGTCTAACTAAGTGCTAAAAAGGCTCTTGTCAGTCTCGCCTTCATTCCCCAGCCGACTTTGTGACTCGTTAGGTCTGTTTTTCTGGATTTAGAACCCGTCTTCCCGAGTAATTCTAAAGTGGGTGCTTGTCTGGATCAATTTTGTGCAGCCCCGAACACAATCATCGTCATGTTCATTCAATTCCATAAATCGTTCATTTGAAATCATGAAACAGACATAAACACTACACGATAATGCGTTCACCTTGAGAGTTGATGCTTGGTGGTCTGTATTGTACAGTGGTTGAGGGGTAAATGTTATCCAGTGTTACGGGGGTTCGAAGCACACAAGAAAGTCTAGTCCCACTTGTATGCAGCCTCGATTGGTGGGACTTTAAATGTGAAAGGGGGTTTACCCTGCGGCATGTATGCATCTGGCCCATTCAAGATAACAAGTTCTTATCGATCAAATCTATCTACTCTCCTCTTTCGAGACGTCGGGAATATTAACCTCTCGTTCTTTACCTTTCTCCGTTTCGGCAAAAAGAGTTTCTTGTACTATTAAAATGGTGAGACAGAGCACACAATAATAAGAATGAAATAAGAAGCTTACCACTCCAGAGATCGGAATATACCCCACCAGTATCAACCAGTTCCCTATGCGTCCCACTTTCAGCCACTGACCCCTCCTTCAGTACTATGATTTTATCGCTATCAAAGATTGTTCGAAGCCTATGAGCAACGAAAACGCTAGTCCTTGATTTCTCTTTCAAAATGCTGTTGATATTTTGCATGAGTGCCTGTTCCGTATGTGTATCCAATGCAGATGTCGCCTCGTCAAAGAATAACAGCGGAGGATCTTTCAAGATAAGTCTTGACACAGCCAATCTTTGCTTTTCTCCTCCAGAAATCATCATTCCCCGTTCACCAACCATTGTTTTATATCCATCGGGGAGTGTTGTGATAATGCTATGAATCTTTGCACGTTGTGCTGCTTCTTTGACTTTTTCGTCAGATGCCTCCAAATTACCATATCTGATGTTGTGTTCAATGGAATCATTGAAAAGTGGTGTGTCTTGAGGAACGACGCCAATGGCTCTCCTCAGTGACTCCAAACTCACATTTCGTATGTCTTGGCCATCAATCAAAATTCTTCCCTCTTGAACATCATAGAAACGGAATAAGAGTCGCAGGACTGTTGATTTTCCACAGCCACTAGGTCCAACAATAGCAATCTTTTTGCCAGCAGGAATGGTCATGCTGAGATTCTTCAGGATCGGACGGTCTGGATGGTAACCAAAGGTTACATTCTCGAATGTAATCTCGCCACCTTTAGTTAGCTGCAGGGGCTTCGCATTCGGAGCTTCCCTGACAGCTACATTGACCTTTTGCAGGTTGAAAAGCGTTTCCATGTCCAATAAGGATTGTCGAAGTTCTCGGTATACGGATCCAAGGAAATTTAAGGGAACCGAGAGTTGAAAGACCAATTGGTTGACCATTACAAGATCACCCACTG
This sequence comes from Botrytis deweyae, assembly GCF_014898535.1. Taxonomy (NCBI): domain Eukaryota; kingdom Fungi; phylum Ascomycota; class Leotiomycetes; order Helotiales; family Sclerotiniaceae; genus Botrytis; species Botrytis deweyae. The sequence continues at coordinate 337,246 of NW_024066224.1, read as the reverse complement.
TCAAGTTTCCTGTAGCTACACCATCTGCAGCTAAGTACATCATGGCAGTTAATGCACTTGAGAAGATCAAATTTTGTCCACTATTGAGGAATGCTAAAGATGTTGCGACCTTGATGGATGATTTCTCGTAAGCTTTGAGTGCCTGGTCATATCTACCAACTTCGTATTTCTCGTTGTTGAAGTATTTGACTGCCTCATAGTTGATCAGAGAGTCTACAGCAACTGTCGAACCTTTATTATCAGCAGCATTGGCGGCTCTTCGGAATTTTGTTCTCCAGGCAGTAGTCGAGATGGTAAATGCTGTATATCCCACCATGGTGAGAGCTGTGATAGCCGCGAATTTGGCACCATATTGATAGGTCAAGATACCGCAAACCATAGATATCTCTAACACTGTCGGGAAAATATGGAAAACCATAGATGTAAGCAAGAAGCTAATACCTTTCGTACCACGATCGATAGCTCTAGTCAATCCACCGGTCTGCTTCGAGAGATGGAAATTGAGATCGAGTCTTAATAGATGATCAAAAACATTGCAAGCAACCCTCCTAATAGCCTTTTGGGCAACGCTAGCAAAGACAGCATTCCGTACTTCTTGAAACAAAGTAGCTCCAATTCTGGTAAGTCCATAAGCCAATATCATCGATCCGGCGACGGTTGTAGCTGTGCCTCCAAGAGCAGCAAAATCAACATTCATAGCATCGACAATGCTTTTGAAGTAGAAAGGTACTTGCACATTCAACACTTTAGCACCAACTAGCAACCCGAGGGATAATCCAACCCGAACTCTTGTTCCCATATTGTCTTTGGGCCACAAATACTGTGACATCTCTTTTATAATCGCCCAGTCCGCCTTCCTTTGCTCCTTGTTTGTTTTATCATCAAGGGCCAATGGATCTTTTCTTGCCGTTGTCGGTATGGCAAGAGGAGCTTTTTTCGCCGTCTCAGGCGTCGACCCAGATATATCGTCCGCTGATTTCGCATTTCTTAAAGATTGGCTCTGAATAGCACTGCCTTTGGGAATGTCTTTCAAGAGTCGATTGGTGCTTGTGAATACCCTGAGGCCTACCCCCGGCTGTGCCCATCGTGGATGTCGCAATGAAGCTTTTGCATATATGCAAGAAGCTCCATGGAAGCTGTGTAAGCTTCGGAAGCTCATCGTAAACTAAATCTATTCTCACTGCCCATAGATCATCGACTGCGCATGCCTCAGCTATTCCAAGAAGACCCCCATGTATAAAGTTGTAGTTATCGATAAGGAATCAACAAACAGCCAGAATTAAGAAAATTATCCAATGTGAAAATGCTGTCAAAATGGAATGTGAAAGAAGCACAATTGAGAGAAATATCGTTCTCTTTTATCAAAAGAAAATCAGAGAAGAATGAATTACCTACTAGGAATTCACCAATATATAGAAAAAGTTCGTGAGCACCACAATGTACGAAGCTATTACGACATTTCATGTTGCAGCCTCGCCTAAAGATTAACAAGGCAGAAAATTGCACATGCAGCCTACTCCTGCAGCTTTTCCGAACGACAACGGCAGCCCCTCTCTTTTTTCCCTTTGAACATCAAAGAGGAAAAGCAGTCATGATTTCACGATCATCTGTAAGCCGCGTTGCTCGCGGTGCGCAGCAGCTCCGTTCAATTAAGAATACGCCTGCCGCATGTAGAAATTTTCAGATCAGCGCATCGGAAGCTCCCTTGGATGGCGATCTTTTAAGCAAGACTCTTGATTCTACAGATCCTGCTGGTATGTTCGAGCGTCGCAAAGATAGTGAGGCTGAATACTAAAATAAGTGTTACAGATGCAAGATTTGAAGTCATTGGAGCGCCCTACTCTCTTCTTTCAGTCTCATTGTCCGCATCGCAAACATTATACACCCGACGAGGAACGTTGGTTGGAGTGAGCGGAAAAGCAGAAAATGTCAGCATGCTCGAGGTGAAAGCACTAGGATAGGAAGGATGGCTTGCTGATATATTGGGTAGGCCCAATCAACATTATCGATCCTTGAACCATTTCGACGAGCCCCTCTCGGAATTCCTTTCCTATATCAAAAAGTTTCGTCGACAAGTCCCATAAAAGCACTGGTGTCAACGAAGAATCCGATCACATCTATGGAGGTATTGCATTTGGATGGAAGAGAAGATTGGATGGTCACTCAGAGAGATGCATTGCTGGCTTGGACTGGCCATAGGCTATCTGTTTCACCGACAATGAACAGAAGTATGAGTATCGCTCACTGGGGAAACACACAAATTACAGGCAGAGGGCTCGTAGCTTTGGCTGGAGCAGGTCGAATCTACGAAATTACCCTGAAAGAAGGGGAGGAATTCGTCGCACATCCAGGAAATGTCGTAGCGTACACAATGAACCAAAATCTACCTCTTCCCTACCGATTAAAGGCCTCGATCTTAAAATTACAGGTCCCAACCTTGGGATTCAGTAAGCTATTGCCAGATATCAAATTTTTCAGGGTTATGCAACAAACAGATTCGTGGAATTTTGTGAAGAGGATAGCTTTCACCCTGAGGACTGCAATGAGAAGGACTATCTGGGGTGATAGGCTATTTTTACAATTTAGAGGACCAACTACACTCTTAATGTCTACAAGGGCGACAAGGATTAGCGACGTTTTGACGAATAGAGATATCAATGAAATTGCGGATGCTCCACCGGGTGCCGTAACGGAAGCTATTGAATTGGCAAAAGAACCTAAGTCAACTTCACAAGTTACAAAGCAAATCAAGGATGTACCGACTGGATTTCATTATGCGGAGGTTAATAAAGTTGGGAAAGTGAAGTTTGAAGATGCTCCTGCTAGGTAGTAAGGAAAGGATAGTGTATCAGTAGTGGAAAGGGACAAAATGTACGAGTAGGTCCATATTCTGGACTGACGAGGGGCACAAAATATACGAATATGATACGATACCTCAACCAAAATACGCCACTGCTCGTCTACCACGTCTGCTTGAGAAAATGTGATATTTCCTTTGTGCGCTTAGATGATGCTGAAGTCAGCCTTCGCCTAGACTCGTTCTACTGTCCTTACAATGTACAATTATTCCTCTGGTGAGTTGCATGTGACTCCTATTCTGATTGCATAATTCAACTTCTTATCCCAAAGACATGGATATCTCATAAAAGCCATGATCGTTCCCAACAATTTGATATATCGAGTCTTGGGCCGCATTGATATCGATGGGGACAAATTGCCTCTCCGGTGTACCTTCTAAGCTTTAATCCTGGCATCATGGAAATGTTTGAAAAGTTGAGGCGGTTTGAATCAGGAGAAGAATAAATTATCTTTCGTTGCCGTTTCACCCTTGGGTTTCCTTGCTATAGATACACCACAGTTATTAGTTTGCTCATCATCGCTGCTTGCTTCTGCTGACAGTGTCGTGTAGATCAAATAACTAGTTTGGAGTTATCCTTTTCAATGTTATATGGCTTGATTGTTGGAAATGTTGGCACATGGGCTCTGTGTCATTTCTTCGCCGTTTTGATCTTGAGCTGTCTATACGTAGGAGAAAAAACAGGCTGGAATTGACCAATGCTCTCTACGCGTTGTTTTGGTGAGGGTGCACGTACCATTGCGTAGTGGTCAATTCCGGCCTGTTTTTTCTCCTATGTATAGGCTGTCCCTCGCTGAATCTCGCTTATTGGTGTTTCTACAAGCCATTTGCTCCGTGAAATCCTCCGCTGGGTTATGGGTTATATGTTTTTGATGTAAGTAACTTACCATGGATCGTCTTAAGCCGGCATGCAAAGGTTTGTGTCTTTCCATGATTGCAGAATGATTATGATGGAACAGGGGACAGTAAATGCCTAGGTATTTCATCAGTCAGGCAAAAATGAATCGTAGATATTTATCCCATTCACCCTATTACCAAGATCCACATACATTCTATTCAGGAAGCCCAGTAAAATTCCAGTCTTTCCTCGCTCGCGGCTCAAAAGTCTTAGGCTCAGACATTTAAGACATGTTAGAAGCATAAACTTTCTAGTTAGAAGCATGTCAGAAATTATAACCAGATTGTCCAGGTAAGTCTGGAAAGAAGTTGAGCAGTATGAGTTAGTACCGTGCAATTTTCCTTTCACCTACTTCCCGTATTCTACGACCCAATGTGGATTTCCAATTCCTCAGATAAGTAAGTTGGTGAATTTATACGGAGCACTATGCAAGAAAAGTCCATTGACAATTAAGTAAATAAAGATTGTTATAAACATCAGAAATGCTTCACTATTGCTGTCAAAACTATGTTCAATCCCCCTAGGAAGACTTTGGATCATCACACCTTTTCCCACTCAAGTTAGCTATGGAATACGAAATAAGAATCACAAGATCACGAGTCGAATATCAGATGCCATCAAATGTTCCTTCTGGACTTCTAATGCTTTTGGTGGATTTAGTCTTACAGAAAATCACTTTCTTATATACATGTAACCTACGCTAAAGCCTCGGCAATCATTTGCGTCCGAAGAATGCCATTGCACAACTTCTAGCTGTATTCTAGCTTTGTTTAACTCTATTCTACAGCTATAGATGAAGCCGGGCAGGAATCAACAGGTGCTCGTGATCAGGATTTTCTTATCAAACGGAAGGCGAGTGATGACTCCAGAAATCAAAGTCTGAATTTAAAGGCATTTTTCAGAATTCCAAGAACTCAGAGAGCGCAAAGGAATGATTTTGGGGTCGTTTTGGCAAGATATTATGGTCCAGAGTGTGGGAATGATCTCATCTCTTCATGAATGGGCGACGAAAATGTTTGGGATGTGGCGATTCTTTTGCGCCTTCTGTTCGTATTTGTTGTTATCATTTCTCTTTTGTTTCTACTCTATATGACGATGAAAGCTCCCAGGGTTCCGTGTCGTCTTCTGAGTTCCGTTGTTGAAATCTTTCCAAGTTTGACTTCTAGACTATTTTCTATTGTATGCATCTACATCCATGTCAATCAACGTCCTGGGATCTCAACACATTCGTAACTTTCTTGCGCAATATTCCGACTGAAACTATCTTGTTACTTTCTTAAATAGCAACACCGCCAACTTTCAACTCAACAACCTACCCATACCCCGTCGAGGCGAGATCGGAGGAGCTATTGAACAACAAGTCCTGTGGTACCCACAAATTCTCTTACCCCTCTCTCCATGCGATAATCATGCACAACAAATTTTCTTAGTCTCAAGAGTCAAAACAGGCTTAAGTGAATAATGTGGAGCCCAACTCATCATAAGATCGATGCACTGCTATATAAACATCCACCGGGACACCAATAAACATCAAATTTGGGTTACTGTCCCTTGTTAAACATGCCATGGCATTAAGGTTGAACTTCAAGATTTCCCATATGTTGAAACTGAATATTCATGTAGGTGTTGCAACAGGGACAAATATTTCAGCCCACTTTTCTAATGGAAGTTAATCTTGTTCACATCACCACATACTACTCACCTACTAGTTGTCATATCCAGCTACTCTCGAGAAATATGACAGAAAAAAGTAGTACTTTGCGTAGGTATTCGACAGTAAAGATAGATAAACGATGATAGGGCGAGCTGAAATTCCAAGTAGAGGAGGAATCTCAACAAAAGCGTCAATAATGTCGAAGGTTGATTTAATTACTTTTCTTAGACACTTGTCTCCTGAAGTCTTTGTAATCTGGTTGGCTGGTAACTAGTTAATTGGCTTGTCCTCTTACGGTATCTTATATAATAAACATCTTGAATTCAACAGCCTCTTGCAACTTCATGATGTGGATCTAGAGTGAAAAAACTGGAGACATTATTCCACAGCAGACCCATCAATTGATGAAATTCTCTCTATACAAAAGAAAGTATAGAAAAGAAAGCCCTCCGATATTGCCGTCTTGAAGTCAATGTGACAGTCAAGTCGTTTCAAGATTAGATTCCAGACAAAGTAGACACAAGGAAATTAGAATAAACATACTGAAACCATAGAGAGCTCGCGGCAGATGTAGATATCTAGGACAGGAAACTGGGTAGATTCAAGGCTTATCTTGGGTATTTCAGAGTGCTTCTGATGCTCTAATTCAGCGTGCTTTCCTAAATTTCGCAGAGATAGATGTAAGTATTATCAGAAAGCTCTAAACAGCGTTTCTGCTAAAAAGCTACTTATACTCATTACGTATGCGTATATTTTGACAGCTGTATTGATATTAGAGCGCTATATACCTCGTTGGAAGATTGAGATAAATCATTCCAGTACCGCATAAGCTCATCTCCTCACTATCTCGAAGACAGCAGTCTCCCTCAACTTTCGCTGCTAATGAATGACAGATGAGTAAGAAAGCAAGCAAGAGAAAAAAAGCAGGCCCGAGGAACCCAGGTTCAAGAAATGTACCAACGTCAGCGATAGTCAAGGTACTGATGGTCCACACCATTTGGCATTCACTAACCACGAACTTTTGGGCGAGGGAAACATGAAGGAGAGAGATTTATAAGTCATGTTCAACATCCCACTCGCGCAAGGTACGGACGTCTTTTCAGTTAATATGGCTCAGTGAGACAATGACAATGATATTCAAGAACTCTTGTCGATCTCGGTTGCAGAGGCCAGAGCTTCTCATTCTTCTTCTCTTTTTGAAAATTCTGACAACAGAGCTTGGCCTCAACTGCCTAGTCTATCTTGGCCCAGTAAGTATATCTCGAGCTCAGTATATCATCATGTACTCTTGAAAGATACTGAAGGCGGGCTCTGATAATTTGACAGTGAAAACTATTGTTTGAATTGATGTGGTAAGATTCTGGATTTATGAGATAATGAAAATGAGATCTGTGTAATAATTATTATTGAAAATATAAAGAATCATAGTGTAATATAAGCGGTTTACCTTTTTTCACTTCTCTGACTAGTTTTGAGTAATTCAAACTTCATCGAATAGGACGAACGAGAGTGTTATCCTCGCCTTGAATTTCATGCTCGTCCCTGAGCATTAACACCTTTATAGAACGGTCTAGAGGAATTTATACCTGTAAATCCAATGAATGAGAAGCTCGAAGTGAAGAGAGAAGAGAGAGGCTGCGCACGAGACCGTTCAACTAGAGATATCATATACCTACTAAGCAAACACGAAAATTAGGCAGTGAATAAGAATAGCCATGGTCATATCAGACACCTCAACTTCTCAATATGAAAAGACAGTCTCAATTATCATACTAACTCCATGAATATTGACCAAGACTGCGATATCGTTCACTTAGGACACGCTCTAGAGACAGAAACTTGATATATCAATAAGCAACCGAATTACTTGAATAGAAATGAAGTATTCTGGTCGTAAGATCTCAGGTTCGCTCGTCTCGACTCCTGTAAATTGATACTTTCATGCTTTCATGCTGTCATTGCATCTTATCTCAACTCAACTTAATCCCAACAACAATATCGACAACAATACAAGCAAAAGATGCGACCAAATATTTGACAAACACTCCACGAATCGAAAGTACCAATAATTAACCACTGAAACCCTTTTTTTCGAAAACTCCCTGCACTCCAGAATATCAACAACGTAATATCAGATTAGCGAAGATGAGCGTCGCTTATTTAACTGAATGAAAACTTGAAGAGCTCATTGAGGACAAGAGGTTTTATACAACTAGTTGGATGTTTATTTTATTTGGGAGACATGAAGATGTGGATATATAGATATTGAGGGAAGGATACTCAAGCGAGGAATTCAAAGTAAACGGGAGATCGAGGTGTGTGCATGCCAGAATAACTAATTTGCTACTATAAAAGAGAGCCTTCTACCCGACCATTGACCTCATGACCGATTAGATCACAAATCTCAAGATTGCAAGGTTCAATCTCTGGACCTGTCCTATCCAGCTAGAGATAAAAACAAAAAAGGAAATAAGGTTAAGCGACATAACGACCGCCATCAAGATCTCCAGCCCCCTCGATAAATGTAAGAACTCACATTTTCAGTACCTATCTACATATCCGCCAAACCGTTAACAGCAAAGAACTCAACATTAATAAAAAAGTCTAACAAAATAACAACAAATCCCCTATCCCAAATCCACAACTCCACTCATTCTTTCTCATCTGTTGTTCTCTCGAGTATATCTTCTCTTCTGGTCCTGTACTTCGATTCTAATATTGTTTTGTTTAGAATCGAAGGAGCTAGATTCGATTTTCAATGAGTGATCGATCTACAGTTACAATTCCTCATTGCTGCGACTCAAGGTTTAGTATTCTGCTCTGGCAGGAAAGAAGATCATGAGGATGGAAGATTATATAGATGATAGATTCGAAGGTGGCCTATCAAGAATAGAAAAGTTAAGGACTGAGTTTAGTTCTAGTGAATCATGCAAATAATACCGTAAAGAGGAGATAAACTATGGACATATAATGAATTCTCATACCCATATCCACATCCATACTCCATCCCTCAATCTCCCAAATCCCAAGCAGATATACCTAACTTATAAACACCAAGTTATCCAATCACAAGTACTTGACCCAGAATCATACATCAGAAATCAACCTACCCACATGCAATGCATGTGCAGAGAACTCCAATATCTCATACCTAACTATTATTATACCATACCGATAATTAATATTAATCCATCGTAGCCATTCCATCCCATTTCGCTCAGAACAGAGATGAAAAGCTTGAACTAGATGTAAGATTACATGTACGGATATCGATCCGAGAATCGATAGATTCACACAACTACCTATTAACAACAAATCTCAACCACGACAATAAACCCAGAAGAAGAGAGTAAATATATATCATCATCTCATCTCGTCTCATAACATAATATGATATCCCACTCCCGAAAAATTCCTCTCATACGCATCCAATATACATTCTCTAGGTACCTACTCAAATCTCACCCCTTGAAAGCCCCCTAATCGATATCCAGAGTATACATCTGTCTAATCTAATCTCCTAACATTAGACCTTCAGCATAATATATCTCCCACTATTTTAGATTTAATTCTTCAAGAAATACTCCTCCTCACTCAACTTTTATATAGATAGATAGATAGATAGATAGATAGATAGATAGATAGATAGATAGATAAATAGATAGATAGATAAATAGATAAATAGATAAATAGATAGATATTCAGATATCCAAATAATACATACATACATATACATAAAAAAAAAGTGAATTATCTTTTCACCATACCTACCTACCTACCTAGATAGTTTCATGAATATCTACTATAGGTATGCCCAGTATCCCCAATATAAGTAACCTATACCACCATTCCCTACTTTCTATTTCTCATTTCCCATCCGCTTATCCCTGGATCAACTCTTGCCTCTTATCCTCCGCTTCCTCTTTCGCTCTCACTTTCCATTTTTTTCCTTTTCCGTCGACTCTCCTTACTTTTTTCGCTTTTTTGTCGCTTACCTTCCTCTCCTCCTATCCCCACTCCCGCTCATCATTCCTCTCCTCTCATCATCCTCTCTCTCATCTTCCTCTCATCATCCTCTCCTCTCCCCTTCTCTCTCCTCTCTCCTTCTCTCTCATCTCTCCTTCCTCCCTCCCCTAATCCCCTCCAATCTATCTTCCATATACTCCTCACCATCTCTCCCACCTCATTTGCTTTCAAATCCCTTTTTTTCATTCTTATTACTTATTTTTTTTCTATCTTCTCCCTCTCTCTATTTCGCTCTATCATCTCCTCTCTGATTCATCTCCCTCTCTTCCTCCTCTCCTCCTTCTCTTCTCCTCTCTTCTTTCTCCTCTCTTCTCTTCTCCTCCTCCTCTCTTCTCCTCTCCTCTCAAAATTAATCTCTAATTTCCAATCCCCAATCCCGATCCCAATTCCAAAGAAATATCTATAACCCACATTTCCCCCCCCCCTTTTCCCCTCCCAAAAATCATCATCATTATTAATAACCCCAAACCCCAACAATCCAATCCCCAATCCCCATATACCCAACCAAGCAACCCTTCACCTCGAACCACCCAAAGAAAAATCATAGACATCTAGACATTCAAAAAAAAAAAGAAAAAAGAAACGAGAAAAAAAGAGCAATAATCAATACTCAACTCAACCCCTCTTCCAGCCGGATTCTTCATAGTCGATAACATCCATATCATATTCCTATAACATATTCCTCAAATCCATCCCTTTTACTTTCTCTTCCTTATACCCTTATATCCTTATATCCTTATACCCTTATATTCTTATACCCTATATTCTTATATTCTTATACCCTTATACCCTTATATTCTTATATTCTTATATCTTATATTTTTTATATTTTTATATTCTTATATTTTTATATTCTTATATTTTTATACCCTCATATCCTTATACTCTCATACCCTTATATCCTTATATTCTTATATCCTTATATCCTTATATTCTCATATCTTTATATCTTTATACCCTTATACCCTTATACCCTTATACTCTTATATTCTTATATCTTTATATCTTTATATCCTTATACCCTTATATCCTTATATTCTTATATCCTTATATCTTCATATCCTCATATTCTTATACTCTCATATTCTTATATTTTTATACTTTTATATTTTATACTTTTATATTTTTATACTTTATATTTTTATACTTTTATATTTTTATACTTTTATATTTTTATACTTTTATATTTTTATACTTTTATATTTTATACTTTTTATATTTTTATACTTTATATTTTTATACTTTTATATTTTTATACCCTCATACCCTCATACCCTCATAACCCTCATACCCTATCTATAAACTATATCATTATCCTACCCGCTTTATATATTTCTCCCTCTCCCGCTCCCTCTCCCTCTCCCTCTCCCTCTCCCTCTCCCTCTCCCTCCTCTCCCCTTCCCCACAACAACAACAACAACAACAACAACAAGATACAAAGAACCTTCACTTCACCTCCACCTCCACCTTCACCTTCAACCTCCACCTCCACCTCCACCTCCACCTCCACCTCCACCTCCACATCCACCTTCACATTCACATTCACCTCCACCTCCACATTCACATTCACATTCACAATCACAATCAGCTAAATCCAATCCAATCAAATCCACTCCAGAAGCTAGGTACCTAGGTAGATAATATACTACGAGACCTATCTGCTGTTATTATTATTACACTGTTAACTTGATACTGTTAACTTGATACTGTTAACGTGAGAGGGGATGTTGTTATATATATATAAAATACAATATAATAAAAATATATAATAATATAAAATATACATATATATATAATATACAATATATATATAATATACAATATATATATAATATACAATATATATATAATATACAATATATATATAATATACAATATATAAAAATAGACAATACTACATATAACACACCCCCCCGATACACATACAACCCTCAAACACATACAACCCTCAAACACATACAACCCTCAAATACATACAACCCCCAAACACTACACACACTCACACTCACTCCCAACCAGACATCTATCAACCAGACATCTATCTATCAATCATCAAAATATCAATCATCAAAATATCAATCATCAAAATATCAATCATCAAAATATCAATCATCAAAATATCAATCATCAAAATATCAATCATCAAAATATCAATCATCAAAAACAAAAAACAAAAAACAAAAGGAACATTTCAATTGACTTTAATATACTACTCCACTACCTAGGTGCTTCCTACCTTCTCCTTCCTACTTCCTACTCCCTACTCCCCTCCCTCATCCACCAAATACTCTCCTCACCTCACCATCTCCTTTTTTCATCACACACTCTTCATTCCCTCTTCCCTCTTCCCTCTTCTCCATTCTCCATTCTCCATTCAATTCCCCTTTTCTCCTCTTCACTATCATTATTACACCAGTCAAATTCCCCCAAATCTTCCTACCCACCCATTTATTATCCACTCAACTAACAAAAAAACCAACAACCAATCCAGTCCCCAACTTCGCAGTTAAACCTTCTAGATTCCTTTCCCATATCCTTTCCCTTTTCTTCCCTTTCAATCTCCCTCCCATCTGCTTCTCAAATATTTCACCAAAAATCCATGTATTAACCTTCCATGCAAAATCAACACCAACACCAATCTTCCCTCCTCTCCCCATCTCATCTGTCTACCTCCCACAGATCCTCCCAAGAAATACAAGGAGTTCAATTGTAGTGTTATGCGTTTGTTTATTGTGTAGTGCGAAGTACGTAAGGTAGGGTATATTGTGTGAATCTCGCATAAACCAGGAAAGGAAAAAGAACATCGAAAAGGAGATAAAAGATCAGAACCGCAGTTATTTTTTTTAAAAAAAAAAGTCGAAAAGAAAAGAAAAAATGTTGAAAGGACAGGACGGTATGGATTTTTGTTTTTTTCAATAACATTGATTAAATGTTTGAAAGTGTATCGTAGAATTGATGCCTATTTGGAAAATTCAATCCTCCTAATTTGGCGAAAGAGTATGTTCTTCATATGCTCATTCTACCCCACGCCTATACACATAAACACCATGAACCCTTATAAAACAGGGACTGATACCCAAAGCAGAACGACCATGTGTTGTAGTCACAAATAATAGAAAAAGGGAGTTAAGGACCGAAAACGCCGAAAAGGATTGGAATTGAGCTAAATAACATTGAAAACTCGTCGTTCATCACATGGATTTAAGTGTGTTGTAATGTAGCTTTACTCATGCGTTGGTAACCTTGAAACATGTGTTAGTATATGTCCAAGATATCATGTATAACGTGATTCAACATACCTTGAGGATTCTCCTTGAGTAATCTTGGTTATCAGCGATACTACCATCACTCATTCTTCTATTGGCAAGAGTAGGATCAAGTCGAGTATCGGTAAAAGAAGCTCCACCACTACTGCTACTGATAGGTGATTTACCACCAGTGACAAAGTTATTGACTGCTGCATTTCTTCGATATTCCTCTTCGACTTCACGTCTCTTTCTGTTACGCATAAATATGAAGATACCTCCAGCGATAGCAGCAGCAACCACTACACCGACAACGACGCCTGCGGCGATGCCAGCTTTGTTTGGACCCGATGAATGCTTTTCAGCTAGTGCGGAAGCTGAACTTGATGCTGCAGCTGCATCGGATGCTTGAACGGTAACGGTTTGACCTAAAATGATTGTTAGATGAGAAATGATGGTGAAAGAATGGTAAAAGCCTTACCTCCCACAGTGACGACAGATGGTACGATGGATGTGGTTTGAGTGGCAGTGCTGGATGCTGCTGCTGCTGAAGATGATGATGAAGCTGCAGATGGATCATAATTTGGTGCTGAACTTTCGGTACCCGTAAGATAGACAGACCAATAAAGTTTCGTACCACCACACATTTCCGTATCAATACCAGCACAAGGACTATTACATTTCTTATCATCGACGAGATCTGCTGCTGGCGGGAGATCATTACCACACCAACACTCATTGCTATTGTATGTTGCTTGAACGGCGTAATCGGCAGGTACACATTGTGTTTGACAATATCCTTTGCTGTTGTATGTATATGATGAATTCTTGGTCAATCCATCACCCGATGAGAAACATCCTTGATATGTTAAAGTTTTATATTGTCGAGGGATGATATCAGGAGATGGTGCCGCGATTGCATTGCCCACCAACGCGGTGGCAGCGATAAAAGCGATAGTAGATATCGACTTCATGATGAACGAATGGACGATATTTATGTGGCCTTGGCCTTTATTTCGTTATATGTTGATTGAAATCGGACGATCTGTCGCGATGGCGATGTCGATATCGATGAGGTAGGTCTATGGTGAGATATTGTTCGTGTGATGAATGTTATGGGGTTGGTTTCGATAACTCTCGTGTTGGATATGGAGTCGGTCTTGTGATGATGACCAGCGAGAGTGAAATAACAAATCTAAAGTCGAAGAGTTATCTTGTCGAAAAGAACGAGAGTGAATCGACGACGGATGTTAAATTGCGAAAAGATTGTATCGTAATTTGTTCACGGTGCCGGTGTCGAATGATTAAAAAAGGACGAGGTTGGAAAATGTGATGACTGAATTGAATTTTCCTTTCTGTTGATGTTTGTTTTCGATATGGTTTAGAGGGAGAGAAAGAGGACAGGCCAATAGTCTCCTGTTTCGTCCGTTGTTGGATGTGTCGAGTGTAGGTGTAGAGGGTTGGAAAAAAAGAGACGGGCGAAGCTGGAATGAAGGTTGTAGAAAAAGGCCGCAAGCAATAAAAGTAAACGAATGTTTGGGTGGGATTTGAGAAACGAGAAGGAATGAGAAGAAGGAAAAAAAAGAGTACGAGAGAGAGAGAGAGAGAGATAGGAAATCAACACAAGAGAATGTAAATCATCGAAAACAATCGTTTTTGAGGAATTGATTCTCACGACGTCAACGATGAAGAAGATTTCCGTAATTTTTCGAATTCCTTTTCGTAGATATAAAAAAAGGGATTGGGATTGGGTTGATTGAATTGTGTGATTAAGGAGATGAAGATGGGATGGGATGGGATGGAGGGTGGATTGAGGGAGAGGAGAAGAGAATGATGAGTCGATGCAAGTGGTGGTAGGGTTACTAGGGAAGAGGGAACTACTCTGGTGGACCGTTAGTAGTGTGAGTTGAGTAAGCGTGGGAAATATGCGTATGTGCGTGTGCTTGAATTTACCAGAACCTACCGTGATTTTGATTTTATGTATGTATTTATGTGTATATATGTGTGTACATGGATGGATGTATATGTATGAACAAATGAATAAAAAAAGAGGAGTTTTGGGATGGATGAAATTACGAGGTAAAATTGAATTGAATCGAATCGAAACGAGCCGATTGATTAGGTACCTAGTATTGACCAAAGGTTTTACATTTCATACCTAAGGGCTCTCTTCTCTTCTCCTTGAACCGTTGAATTTCTTACAAAGACCAAATTACCTGTTATTGTTACTATGATTATTATTATTATTATGATTATTATTATAAATTATATATGTGTGTATGTATATAAGTCTGGTGCAGTAACGAAAAGTGGAACTGGGTATCTATTTGAGGGCTCAAGAATCAAGATGAAGATGAAGACGAAGAAGAGGAACTCATACACATGATACTACTGTACGACTACTGTACAATGGACGGGAGGAACGGACTAGTACCTGAGGGACCTGAATGTACCTGAGTATCTCTTCTTGGGTTGATGAAACGACTGGATATCAGTGGTTGAGAGGCCTCCCAGTGGATACGTGGATACATACAAGTGGAGAAGACATTTTTAGCACGCGTATGAGATGCGCAGGATGATTTAAGTTGCGGTGCTCAGATGCCAGGCTCGCCAGGCATGATGATTTCGTGGGTGGGTGGATTCACCGAATGGGATGCGGTTCATTCATCATGATCAATTCATTTTACATCGACCGTCGTGGCTGGATGGCTCGATGGTTGGAAGATGGTATGTATAATGTCAGTAGGTAGTAATAAGTAGATAGTAATAAGTAGATAGTAATAAGTAGATAGTAATAAGTAGGTAGGAATAAGTAGGTAGGAATAAATAGGTAGGTAAATACAAACGGTCAAGGAACCAAGAGCACCAATTCTAAATTATAACCAAATTAGTATGGAGCAGACAGGTAGATATCTTCTACGACACCAGGAATGATTAGTCAGTCCATTTCACTTCACTCATTGGTCCAATATCCATCGTGTGTGCTTCGTATGTACTGGCAGACCAAAGACTTGGACCAATCTGGAGTAATCCTTGATTTGACTTTCAACCTTTCCCTTCCGTACAGCGTCCATTGCACTTCCTAATCCCTTATCCCTTGCTTGGATGCCTCTGGTGAATCTTTCCTCCTTTTACGTATCAATGCCATTTTAGCACCCGAGTCCAAGTAATAATACATGTAAGACGCCTTGGAACTTTGTTTTCTTTCTACCATCTCATCAACATTGCCATTGCCATAGAAATAAAACCACATCTATATTGTCCAAATCACTTTATGATATTACTAGATCCTTCGTAATTCCCCTCTAACAATGAGCACTCACTCTTCACCCTCCCAAACCATCCCTCATTTTCCACTTCCTCCAGGAGTCCAGGGTCATCCGGTACAAATTCAATACCTAATCAACTCGCGTGGAGCAAACCTAACCTCTCATTCAATTCAAGGCCGAGGTGGACCATCCATCATCCATAACCTCGCTAGCTCCACCACACATCGTGGCTTGGTGTGCATATGGGAAATTACCACGACCTGGGATTCTCCGTATTGTCAGACAATCATTTGTGATGTGCACAAGAACCTTGTGCGGCCTCACATGATGCAGTTATTGATATATAAAATGTATAAAATGTATAAAATGTATAAAATGTATAAAATGTATAAAATGTATAAAATGTATATTTCCTCATCCATCACCGTAACCCCAAAACAGGGTCCGAATCCATACCCAAATGATTTATCTTTAGAAATGATCGCTGCTCACCCTGTCACTATCATCAAGTACCTTCTCGTAGGTATTCATGAATACTCCATAACTACCGTACTCTATATTCAGATACGAATTGCTCATTCTGTTTTGGGAAGAAACAAGATCTCGGTATTCCCGTCTGGAATACTAGTACTTCTTAAATATATTGATATTAAGAGTCTTGCGATGAATGATTTTGTTTATGACTTGGCTCGCTTGGCTCCTTTCCTGAGTATCTTCGAGTAGTGCTTTACTGTTTATAGGTTTGTAACTTATGTATATGTAAGATTACAATAGTAAATCTAGAAATTCCAGACCTTTTCTTGATTTCTCGTTTCTCCTTTCTCTTATTAAGTCTCGATATCAATTTTTTATTATCTATATATTCCTCGAGTAGACATTTATGTAGGTATTATATAGATATCTAAAATATACACCTATTTTCAGATTCGAATTAGATATAAATGTTTTCTGTTCTTTCTTTCCTTTATCTGAGTTTATACATCGTATATACTTTTTAGATTTTTATATATACTTCAATTTGATATCTAATACTAGGTATGATAGTACTTACTACTTACTATACTATAATAGAAATATACATCATCAATAAATATCGAATATTTAATATTCAATATCTAATCCCTATTGCATATCAAAAACATCTATTCGTACAGTAATATCCAATATTAGGATACTTTTCTCTACTTTCCTCTTCTCAACTACCTACCCACCTACCTACCTACTCACCGGATTCTTCGGAATGAATGGATAACGATATGTTCTTGGAAACTAACCTTAAGGTTTAACTTTTTCTTGAATCTTGATCGCGGAGTTTCTTTTGGTTGCGTTTCTGCGGGGGGGACTGGATGAGTTTGTGGTGAGGAGATAGGTAGGTAGGTGGTGGATGGGTGAGTAGGTAATTGTTGTTATATTATGTGTAGTGAGATGTTATATATAGTGAGATATAGATAGGATAGCTATGATGGGACTGGCTGGTGTATGTGCTATTTTTCGTGTTGTCTTTACTTCCATACAGAGAGGGAAGGGAGTGAGGGAGAGTGAGATAGTGTGAGAGAGGAGATATTCAAGCTCTGAAGTATAGCTGAGCTGAACGGAACGGAACGGAACTGTATACACTTTAGCTATCTCTATTCTATCTAGAGTAAATACTTTGTAGGAATAAAAGAATGAAAGAATAAAAGAATATATGATGGAAAGTTTATATGTTAAAGAATGTTTAATAGAAGTATATATTATTATTATATGATATTGTATAGTATATATAGGTATCGATAGAAATATTTTTATATTTAGAGTATATATAATCTTACATCTCCTCATACACTCATTCACTCACCAAACCCGATATCTCGCTCAAACTATCACTCTATCAACCCACCCCAACTTGATGAAATCAAGCCACCCCCCTCCCCCCTTCTCTCTTTCTCTCTAAAAGAGTTAAACATGAAAATGAGCTTGGTTGATCCGGATTACGTACCGGTAGCTAGATAAATAGGTACCTAGGTAATATGATACCGTGACTTACCGAGACTTACGAGCTTGGATGTTTTTTCACTGGGGGGGGGGGGAGGGGGGTCTAGATCTTTAGGGTAAATGTTTTTTTATGGTGTGTTTGGGTGTGGAGGGGAGAGGGAGCAGAGAGAGTATAGGGAGTAAAGAGGGAATAGAAAGAGAGTAGAAAGGGAATAGAGAGTAGAAAGAGAGTAGAGAGTATGAAGTCTACAGAGAATATGAATAGAATATACAATATAAAATCAAGACATACAAAACAACTCAATAAACCCAGGAATAAAATAAATGAAAAACTACAACTACCTAATAAATAAATTGAATCATCTCGAGATCATTTGATGTAATAATAATACAGTAATATCTACATACCTACCTAGATAATCTTACATATAATACGATACAGTAATATCTACATACCTACCTAGATAATCTTACATATAATACGATACAATACATAAACTACAGACCTCGAAACAAAATACGAAATAGAATCTAGATTCCAGAATCGATTCGAGTCGCGTCTTCTTACCTTACCATGCCGTACCTCACCGATTAATTCTACCTCCCCAGGTATTCAATTTGTAGGGAGAGAGATGAACGGGTATGAATGTGAGATCTAATACATAAATCCAAGTCTAGATCTTTCTCCCCCCTCCCCTCTCTAAGGTTTGTCTACAAAATTTCTACTCTTGGGGTCTTGGGATCTTGGGAGATGGGAGATGGGAGATCCACGAGGTCCTGACTCCTGAGAAAGACCCAAGAGGGTGGATGGATTGATTGATGAGATGGAATGAGATGAGATGAGATGATGAATTTTACAATGAATTTTACGATGAATTTTACGATGAATTTTACGATGTAGATGAAGATGGAGATGGAGATGAAGTTAAAAATACATACAGACCTGGAGTACCCGATACACCTAGACTATTTCTTTTCTCCTGATTCGGATTGGGGTTCGGGGTTTAATTGGGATTTTGATTGGGATGATAATTAGGATTATAGTTAGGATTCTTTTGGTAATTGTAAGGTTTAGAGTTTGAATCCCTTTTAATGATTTCGATTCATCTAGATACATAAGGTTACTATCGTAGGTAGGTAGATAGTTTGATTTTGATTTTAGATTAGTCTCACTATGTTTTGCGAGGATTTTAGTAGATGAATAGATATTTGATAATAGGTAATAAGTAAATATATATATTTAGTATATAAGTAAATAGTCTTTGAGATAATTTATTAAGTTATTCTTATTAGTTCTATTTTATTTAAGGAGATAAAGATATTTAGATATTTAGATATAAGATTTAGATCGATAAGATTAGATGAATATAGATATAGATGTGAAAAAGAAGAGGTTATTATATTATATTATATTTAATTAAGAAAATATAAGCTAAAACCTCTTTCTATTATATTTTAATCCTTTCTATAAGTAGGTATTTTTTGAAATTTACAAAGTACGCATCCCCTTGAATTACCTATTAGACTTAATCAGTTTGATCCTCTAATAAAATAATAAAACTTACTACTTCTTCTACTTAGATATACTAGATACTAATATCTAACCTCCTATTCTATCATTCTTATCTTATCATTTTACTCAACTTTTCTCTCTCTTTCAGGGAGTCCAAAGTTATAGTATTTTACAATATAATGAATATAATAAATACAATCCAATCCAATACAAAGCATCTAATCAAATCGGATTTCTAAAAATCGGTCGCTCGAGCGGGCTTGATGGAAGGATTCCTTCAAAGTAGTGAGATACAATAGCCACACCATCAAATCGAACCCTCGAACCTCGAATATTCGAAAGGATCCATGAGATGGAGATGGGACGGTGGGATAAATGTGGAGGGAATGATGAATGTGGCTTTCTTTGCTTGGAAATGAGAATCTTCGATTACGAATTTGGGTTTCGTGAATGAATACTACTGGGTAGGTATGGTATATGAAGTCCTGGAGATGGTGAGTGTGATTATGAAGAGATTGGGTATGTTGTCGTGTAGGTATATAGGAGTTGTTTGGTATGAGATGTATGGATGGGATAGCTTGGTAGGTATAGATTCAATAATCACATCAACACAATAAACTCACCAACCAAACCATCGCGCACGAATCACTCAACTCCCCTCCTCCTCTCCTTCCCCATACCAAGCTACTCTAACCCCAAACCCAACCCTCCTCACAAATCCAAAATCGGAGTTTTCCACAATGATACCGGTACGTACCTACTCTGTTGAACACATACATACCATCATACCTAAATCAACCATTCATCAACTCTCTCACAAATAATCAAACAAACCATATCATACACACACATGCATATCCCAACGTTCCAGACTTCTCTAGCACAACTACGTACGATACATATGATTCCAAAGCTTAGATGTGTGCTTAGCTTGCTTGTTTGTGGGGTGGTTGATTGGGTGGGTGAGTGTTTTAACTTTGTTTACTTTGTTAACTTGTTCATTTCTTCTTTGCTTTTCTTCTTCGTTTCTTCTTTGTTTTGTTTTGTTTCTTTCTTTCTTTTGTTCTCCAGATTCTTTGAGAGGAGGAGATGCATGGACAATGGATAATAAGCATAGGAGAAGGAGAGAGAGGGATCGTCGGAAACTAATGTAGAGAGTAATGTGTTCTTACGACAATAGGTAGATGCGAGTGTTTTGGGGTCTGGATTTGCGTGGATGGTGGGATGGTTCGGCACTTGTAGTGAACGAACGTTGATTATACGAACTTATATGTATCTCTTGCTTATTTACTGCGCAACGAATAAACTACATATTCATTGTGTGTAAGGTTGTATTGATGGGGCGATCTAGATTTTGCTGTTGATAGATGATGTTTTTGGAACTTTAGTGAGAATTGAGAATTGAGAATTGATTACAAATCATTGATCATCAACCATCCATCAACCCATACAGCTTCAACATTCGTTCGTTCACCGGGCATATATAGGAAAATCATTGATATCACATCACATCACATCACATCACATACTCCATCTATAATGTATACCGTAAGTAAGTAAATAATAAGTCTGATAAATACATCATAACCTACTCAGTACTCACTCAGTATTCCACCTATACCCATCTTATCATATCACATCCATATCATACACATACACCCCACCCACCAGTCACACCCCTCTCCTCTCCCTCTTCTTCTCTCCCACCCAAACCCCCAAATCCCAAACATCACCCAAAAGTATACTTACTTCCCACCTTCCCTTCCAATCCCAATCCCCTAATTCCTCTCCAGAGTAACTCCCCTGACTAAAAACTTCGATCATCGCGTCGTTCAACGGGTATGTGATGTGATAAATCGTATGTAGGTATGTGTTGTCTGTACTTGGCTTGGTACCTGAGATCGCGTATCCGAGCCTATCCTGTCCTGTAGATGGAGATCTGCAAGATGTGAAACGGGAGGGGAAGAAGGGGGCAGGAAGGGGAACTTGGAAGGGGGATTGATGATTGATGATTGGAATGGAATGAATGAGTGAATGAATGAATGAATAGGTTTGTTATATAACTTTGTGGCTTTTTTTGTGTTTTGATTGGGTTTTGATTGAGTTTGGGTTTGGGTTTGGGGTTTTTGACTTTTTTGATATTTTTTCCTTTTTTCTTTTCTTTGGTTGGGTTAGGTTGGCCTGGGCTGGGCTGGGGATTTTAGTAATAAGTATTATTGTTGTTGTTATTATTATTTTTTTTAAAGGGAGTAAACAATATTTTAAAAAAAAAATTTAAGTTTTATTAAGACTAATTTTGCTTTTTCCTTTTCTTTTTGCTTTTCCTTTTGCCTTGACTATACAATATATATAATAATGAAATAAATATTATTATATTATAAAAAATATCTTCATTACCCATCAATATATATAAGAAAATCCAGGGTCATAGTTACAGTAATAGTTATCCCTTTATTCATCCTTAAATCTCAACTCAAATCTCACATATCTATCCCGCGATCCTACAAATATTCCTTCTCTTCTCTTCTCTCCCCTTCCCTTCCCTTTCGGTTTCATTTCATTTCATCTCATGTTTTATTCATCTCGTGTTTGTCTACTCGATTGAGAGATGCATATGGGGGGAGTTACTTTATCATGATTTTTTTATTTCGTTTACCTAGGTATCTAGGTAGGTAGGGAGTTTGGTGTGGTGAGCTTTGAGATCTCCGAAATGGGGATTTGATGAAGAGATGTATTTTTGCTCCCGTTTTGTTTTGTTCGTTTCGTTGGTGCGGTTTGAGATCGTGTTGATCGGCAGTAGCTGTGCTGTTTATCTGTTTTGTTTTGTCTTATTTTGTTTTATTTCCGGCTCTCTGCGATTTCGGTAGGAGAGACTAGGTCTGACCGTTTGGGTTTGTGTTTGGGATTGGGAATGGTGGCAGAGGTGAAAAGAGGGGAATGATGGGAGTGGGGAAGGCGGGGTAGAAAAGATTGTTTCAGTTGGAGGGTAAGGTTGGAGTGGATTTTGATGGGTAGGGAGGTAGAGAGGTAGATGTATGTATTTGATTGGTATATTTTGTATGGAAATGAGGATGTGACCCTCAGCCCTGGATCTGGAATCCATTGTATGCGAATATTGTCTGAATCTAGTGATTATGACATTTGTTCGGATGGCTGTGAGGAGTTATTATAACAATCCAGAATGCACAGATGGGTATTGATATTCATTTGATTTCTGAAGTTGATAGAAGGGGCGAATACTGTCGTTGAGGACTTCAAAGTTGAGATGTTGTCAAGATCTTGATTGTATCTCTAGCCCTCTATGTGACTTTCATCGTCAACGTTAAACTGACACTCTTAATATCCATACTAATCGGGTTGATATGTGCTCTGCAAAAACGTACAAGAGTAGAGAATCACAGTAGCTACCTAGTCAGTGACTGTTGATTCTGGAGAATGTTTTGAAGGGATACAAAGATGTTCACTTACTCACTGGTATAAACTAAATACCCAGTCAGTGACCTCCTATCTGAAGTCTACTTTTCTTTTCTCGCTTCCTCTTCTTTCCTTTGAGGGAAAGCGGAAGGATGGGAAGGGCCCTACTCTGCTTCATTTTCATTATAGACGGATGACCCGGTAAACATTTTAGCAAAGAGAAACACTTGCGCCGCTGTCGTTGGCAGAATTATTGGATAATTGAATCCATTGAACATATATACGCATGGAAGATCTCAGTTCACGTTGTTGAACATTGATAGTGAGTAGATACGTTTCCTCCGCTGTTGAATTCTCGTAAATCTCTCATATTGTCGATATTCAAAGTATCTTCGATTGAAGTTTGTTATCGAGGAATACATTTCATAGTCTATACATGTTTCTACTTTCTGATTCATATTTCCAGCTACCTATATTCCTCAAGCTAACTACCTACCTGCTAATGTTTGCAGGTAAAACTAGACTCAGCAACGCAAGAGAATTCCAGCGCAGAAGCCGCCTCAAGTCTTATCCAATTTTCTGCTTGCATTGGTGATTCTAGATAAATAGATGAGTGGTGGTTTACATATCGAAAGATTGAGTTTAAACTAGAGTTGGGATTGAGATTCAGACCCAGATCGAACTGGGGTGCGATGGAGCGGAGAGTGAATAGCTGGTTTGGTTGGGTTGAAGATGGAGTTTCAGAAAGCGGAGACTGGATAAACATGGGGAATGCTAACTGGGATGTGACTTATCCTAATTCTATTAACTTTTATTGCTATCTTGATGATTCATTGCCCCTTTTGCTTTTAACGCAACTATCTCAGTATAAATATGTTTCAAAGTAGCTAGGCGATTCTTTGTGTATCGAATCACGGAAAATGGTAACTGCAAGTGTTTTTGGTATTATTGGCCGTGGACTGTGGGTATGGCGGCATAGGAAGTTCTGGAAGGGAATACAGAGATGGAGTTGAGATGGATAGACCAGGTGAGGTTAGATGGGTAATTTTCACTATCAATTGGTTTCGTGGTTGTAAATGAGATAGGGCTCTAGGGAATCTTGGCTGATTTCTTGGGGAGTTTACATTGGCATGAGATGAGAGGTATTGGTGACTCTTGAGTTCACCAATATGATACTGTTCTGATCGCCGGTTCTTGGAGTCTAACCATTTATACATTTCTTTCGGTGGGCTTTTATGAATGTAAAATGGGTGATGGACAGATGGAGGGTTGTTCTTGGGGATGATATTCACTTTTTGATATAGGATTTAACTAGTTCTGGCATGTGATTTGTTGTGATATGTCGATGTTGTCAATGGTGAATACTACAGTTCATTGGCCATATTTCTAGTGTCTATATAAGCTATGCGGAAGAGCTTCTCCAACGAAACAAAGTCTTTGAGAAGTCTGTTCTCACTGCGGCTCACCAGTCATGCAACCAGAAGTGGAAAGGAAGACTACATGTTGTTTGTGACAAGGAGTTTGTGTTGTGGGATCTGGGTAATGCTTCACTTGTAATATGAGGAAGATAGAATGGCTTGATATACTTGAGGATGTTTACCTCTTGCTATCAATATGTGTTAATATGGGGTACTTACCATTAGCATGAGGATTTTGATGATCATTTGTACCGAGAACTTTGGTATCAGACGAAGATTCCAGTGTATAAATGTGGATATTAACATTGCGTTCTCTTTCCTCTCTAAAGTTCATCTTGCTGTGGTACGCTTGATTAGCTTAACAATATGCTTCAACTCCAGATGATGTTAGATCTAGTTCACTTCGCAAAAGTATTTGAGGTAGAAGAATAGCATATCTTCCCTCAAAACCAATCCAGATACTGGAATACTCAACATTGTGCTCCCTATCATTTGAAAGACTAAATACATATAACTTAACAAGTCATAAAGTTTCATAACCGTATTTCTATATCTCTTCTAGCATCCAATTCCCCGTTTTCCAATTCACAGCTGATGTTCTATTAAGATAATTGTCAAGCTACAAATTATATTCAACTGAAAGTATGCACAAACCAAATACATCAATGTAGGTATATCACTCCCTCATTCTTTCACCTATCCATAACCCCATCTGCCAATATGAAACATACAGATGGGCAATTGGTGGGAGAAAGTGGAAGTAAATGGAAAGGGGAGTTAGTATGTATTCCTGAGAGTATAAGTGACAGATCCCGAAGGCCTAAAGGAGAAGCTTTGGTCCAGCTCAGTGTAATGAATGAGTTGAATTCATCTACATATATAAATAAATACGACATAACACACCAAAATTTACAATATCAAGATTTGAGAGACTCTAGAGATCGAGTAGAGATTTAACTTCCTCTATTGATCCTCACCATATCCATTAAAACATCATTCTTCATCCAACCTACCACTTTAAGTCTCCATCACCTCCGGTTTCTCTAGACTATCTTCACTCTTCTCCCTTTTCCCTGAACCCTCACTATCGATCCCCATGATCTGCAACCGCTACATCATACTACTGATACCCTTCCACCCCTATCCACCCCATTTTCTTCCCACTGCCTCCTTTTCCAATCTTTCCTATTTTCCAGGAGTTAGACAAAAGCCAACATAGAAAAGCAACTTGGCAATTGTCAATTTAGTTGCCTGATACGTTATGCTTTCCAAGACATGCTGTTTTGCCCGAACAAAAAAGTCTGAATGGTTCACTAGTCCTTCTAATCCTACTCTGATCCTCATGATAAAATCATCTCTCTGGATTCCTTACAGAAGGCTTCAGGAAGTACTCCTCTTTATGTATATTTGAGTAGGGATTAACAGCTATTATTGTTTCTTTTGGAATAACATATCCATCTCTTAACAGCTTCTAGAGCTTGCTATCCCCCTACCCCCCCTCCCCCTACATCTGCTCTTAATGTTTCTTCCGAATAGTCGATATTCCTTCACAGCGTCCCTGAAACAGGAGGTGCTATCCTTAATGCCTCATGAATAACCACTTTTAGATACCTACACCCCTTTCATTCCGCGCCATGTACATCATCTTCATTTAAAAACATAGTATGAATCTCATAGACATGTAACTAGTATACCGACTACGAATGAGAGATATAGAACAACGGTGCCCTGGTAAAAATTGAGAGGGTTGTCCTACCTAGGAGGAAGAAGTTGCCTGTTCTAAAAAAGAAGTAGGAGAAACAGGTAATTAGATAAAATCAATGAAAAAGACACTTCTACGCCCAAGTCTAGCCACGGAAATCAAGTGGAAAAATGGAATAAATAACCAAAGAGACATATCAGCAGGTATAAACAACACGGCCTCAGTCCATAAGTGACTATTCCCATCTCTCCCATCTTCTCTTCGTCGAATCCGTCAGTCTTAGGTCTTATATCTTCACCTTTCGCTAGAGCATAGAAATCACGCTTTACGTCTCGAGTAACGCCAATACGGTTTTAATTATATCTTGGATAGCCGTTGAGAACGCGATGCCATTTCTATGGTTAAGATGGCAATTCGCGAAAGAAAGGGGAAAAGTTAAGAGATTACAGGTCAGGTCACTATGAGAGGGGTGAATTAGCTAGTAGGAAGTAGAAGCTGGATAAGGAGGTGTGGCGAGTAGGAAGAGAATAGAGTGTCATATATAGTTCTATTCAAAGTTCTCGAAATCATTTCTGTTGTCTCCAAATAGAAAACCAAAAGAAAATCGACCACATACTGAGGATACACACCAACCAGTTCATCTCAGCCATCGCCTTAGAAACAACCTATTCTCGCCCTCTAGCTGACATTATATAGCCATACCAAAATTCACTTGTCCCGCTACATCTCGCGTAAGTATTTCACACAAAGTTGGCATATCTACCACTTCCTCTGTTTTCCCTTCCCCCTCTCAGTGTCTCACACTTTTCCCCAGTAGACTTAAAAATGACTCCAACCTTATTCTTCACCACTGGCTGGAAATCACTCAACGAACGCTCTGAGAGTACAAAACCATAGATTCTACGCTTCTAACTGATAGATAAGGCGGAATAGAGTACTGAAGACGCTACTCTGAGGTTTGAACTAGGCGACCACCTGAATGTGAGCTTGATTTATAAAGAGGCGGAAGGAAATTGCTTGGGAAATAGTTAGTTGCTAAATGGTAGATTGGCATGGGAGCGTAAACGGAAACTAGGACTAGATACAGGAAGGGCGCTGGAGGTATGGAAACGTAGACGATTGGTAGCAGGTCTGTATCAGACGTGAGTGGTAGCACTACGTATATTCGAATGTCTTCGAAGTCTATCCTTTCTACGGGAAAGTATGGATGAATGTACAAATCATATTTCAGATGATCAAAGTAAGTGGAAAGATGAAGACACTTCCTCACAGGATGAGAATCAGCATATGGATCTGTGAACTCGGCGAGAATGGACCTGGACAGATTCTCAAAGGATGAAGAAGAGCTTTTTAGCTAAAAGTGATAGCGAAGAGTCACTGGTGACTTCAGCAAGTATGTCTCAATCCTAGTCATAGTATTTGGGGTCTCTGAGGTGAAAATATTACTCACGGGCGGTGTTATGAGGAAGAAGACATAGGCTGTCACTTTGGGCAAATCTGTTGGGAGGCTCATTATGTTAGAAAGATCATACGCAAGAGGATCCAAATCTTCCAAATTGCGATATATCAAGATAAAACGAAGTTGCCGAAGATTGAAACCAGTGGACGGTCTTCGTACACAAGATGTCATGAAAGAGAGCAACACCTACTCATATTTAAAAAGGTGGAGAAAGATCCCCAGATATATATCAACCTACAAAATTCTAAGCAAGACGGATAAGGTATGATGACTGTAGCTTTGAATGTGACTTAGATCACGGGATACGAATAATTTGTGATTCGTTGCAGCGTCTAGCCAGTGCGGAAGTGATATCGTCAGATTGAGATTAGTTAGTTATTTAGGTACTTGTAGGAAGAAACAAACAACACGAAGAGTGATCATGAGATCCTACGTAAGCCAAAGTTATTTGGAAAATGATGGGAGTAAGGGTAGGTAGCAGGCACTCAGAGAAGAAAAGCAGTTAAAATCGCGATTTGCCTCGTTTTACCATCTATTTCTTGTTCATTGTGTAAAATGCCTAAGATGAAAGCCATTATGAAGTTCAGAAGCTGTATACCTATTGTTAAAAGGTACCGCCTTGTTTAATCACGGAATTCCAAGTTGATACAGTAGTCACGTGGTTTCGACCTCAGTGGCCCATTGCTGGTTCGGAGCTCAAAGGAGAGACCTAAAGATAAGCTGCAGCTATGGTGTCATGTGCAAATATAGTGTAATCGTAGATGCTGGCCGGGTGAATGTATGGATTGTGAAATTGAATCGTTCCACTGGACAAGAAGTGAAATGGGTCCCCGAGGATGTCTTGTTGTGAAAGCGCAAAAAGGAACTTAATTACAGGCTATCATTCGCCCCCATAAACTTACTTCCAGCCCTTGTATTGTAATAATCGAGTATGTTGAGCAGCAGAAAGATGAAAGAAGAGTCCGCCGTGGGTTATAATTGATGAATGGAGATAGCTTCGGCTCTGAGGAAGATGGAGTGAAGAAATTGGATGGGAAGTTGACGAAATTAGGAGTATATCTGTGCGTGTTGAATTAGCAAATTGTATATAAAACAAGAAATGGTGGCAAATTTCAAAGAGGATAGTCAGAAGTGGGAGGAAAAACAGATGGGGAGAGGACTGTGAGCCGAGAGTCAGAACTCCAGATTGGAGATCGAAGAACCGCGATTATAACCAAGAGATGTGCGTATTGGCGGATGAGAGGCTGAACTGTGAATGCAAGACGGGCATATTAGCCGAAAGAGAAGAAAACAAGAGGGAACTTCAAAATTCGAAGAAGCAGAGCTCACGGGTTGATGGGAGTGTTATAGTCATTCGTCGAGTGCTGGCAGCTCCGAGTATGTAACAAATGTATCCCTGTATCTGTTTTGAGAAGCTTTTAACTGCAACTTCTATCCAAGTATCTCCTCCCCCCAAATTATAATACGCGAACAGGAATCAAAGTGACAGGGGCCGTAGATTATTTACCGTTGATCGCAGAATCCCTTGTTGTACATCAAGATCAGGGATCGCAACGAGCGCGGATATCTATCTACTCTTGAGCTTTCTTTTTATGTATCGGCAAGATAATAGACATGTCCAGCTTCTCCTTTGTAGATTGTTTCTATGTAAATTATATTGAATTCTATCTTCCGTGTGCTATGAAGGCGTTTAGACGTTCGTTGTCGATGCTCGCATGGTCCTCCTCGGTGCCCTTCTCCTTTTATATTTAGCGATAACTACTTGAAATTATGGGTCGGCAATAACTTTAGAGATTCGGCAGTGGTTGATGATCAGGGATGCGATCTTGTGTGAAGGGTTGCTGCTCTTATGAAATTAGCATTCTGAATAGTAAACGAGAAAGGAGTATTCGTCTGTGCAACTGCGCGATGAATATCTGAGACCCCAGGAAAATGCTGGGATCAGATGAGCTCCAGTCCATCTGCGGATTATACTTGAGAGTTTCGTCTGGAAGGACGAAAGTCTGACTCTGGCATAGACCATTGCTGCTGAGATGAGGCGCATGTCAGTGATGTAGAGTTGTCGAAAATGAACCAATTTAGGATAGAGTGTGATGAGTTCTTCCAAAAGTTCTAGACTAAAGATGAGCAGAGCATCCAATGTGCGCCGGGGGTATATGCGACTTGCTCTGGAGATTTAGATTGGCTTCAGGAAGAGATACGTACAGAGGCAGCCGGGCTCAATTCTCATCATGGGAACGAATAACGCTAGTGTTGTAGCTATTATTGTACAAACTTCTCTCTATGAGACTTTGATGTGATTGGTGCGTTGATGATGAATATGAATTATAGAAGTTTCTCCGTCATATAAGTATGTTGCTGAAGTATCAAAAAGAGATATGGTAACAGTTTTCGATTTCGAGCGGGTGGTTCGAGAGTGTATAAAATATTTAGTAGGTGTGGGTAGGAAGTGTCGAGGCATGCTTGTGGTTAGGGAAGGAACGCATTCTCCTTAGAACGGTCTTCGAAATAAATTGTGCCTTTGCTTTCCAGACCAGTCTAAAAGGCCACCGGACCAATCCATATTTCGTAAAAGCAAACTCATGTATTCAAAATTAGCCACGCCATACTTGGAGTAATTTTAAGAATGTAGAAACATACCGTATACTTTTGATCGTGTTATAAAGTCGGAGGTACGATTCTCCTAGGATTACCATGAGAGAACCGTAGAGGCTATATGCAAGTAGAGTTACATCATTAGTGGTCCTATCAGATACCTATATCACGGTTCTCCTCTTCTAGTCAAGAATCTAGACTTGTACCTAAGTATAGTGATCAAACTCAAGTTACAGGCTTCTGCAACGTTCAAAAATGTCGCAATATTCTCACGTCTAGATGACAGAAATCATACCTTTTCTTTTCGGATTGTATGCTTTTTCTAGGCTTTTAAACTACTTCTATACAATTATGAAGATAGAAAATCTTAAGAAGAAAAGACTACTTAGTACGAGATAGAATTAAATTGACTAGATGGTTTTACATGATTTTCTAATTTACGGCTTGTTCTTACCAAAAATCCAGCATTTCATCACAGCTCATCATACATTGGAATAATCACACCACCAATGAGTTTACTGTGAGTGGTTTCAATCCTACAGTGCAATCACGTCACCTGTTCAGAACAGCTCACAAGCCTATTATTATCTCAGGGTTTAAAGGATAATATCAAAGAACTGAGTTGTCTCTTATTTGAAAGTTAGAAGCTTGTTTAGACAACTTGAAAAATACCAGCTTGATGAGGTATCACAGGTGTCATCTGCTATTATGTCCCCTTCCATGATAAGTGTGTTGAGATTCCGGAGGCACATTGCATGTTGTCTACACTACTCGATCTCAATATCATATTAGTCGGCGATGCCACGCAGCGAAGAGTTTAAATGACTACCCATATTTTCCCATAGAACATACAATTTGGTTTTAAAGCCAGCCAAGGCGTTTTATTGACTACCATACATAAATGAGAACGATTACCTAAATAAAAGAAGAAAACGACACAAGAGAAACAATAGACATTAAGTTGTACAATAGAGGCTAGCTCGTTGGGTTCGCTTTTCTGCCCACCACCCATTTCACGGAACATGAGTAGTTTTCAACCCCCCTCTGCTGGTAAATAACCATTCAGCATCTCGCAATGTCATCCCTATAAGTTATACAATGTATATCCACAATTTCCATTGCGCCAGAAGAAAAGCCCAGAAAACAATAAGACAGTGACCAAATAAACAAAAGAAGAAAATAAAAACACAAGAAGAGAAACCACATCCAACGATTCAAGCATGAATCTAATATCCCAAACATATTCTACACATAAATGTAGATAGAATGTTGATCCGAAGTCGGCTGCCGAGTTATCAAAGCCTTCCTAGAAGAGAAAGATAAGACTGATGATTGTTTGTCGGTCTGGTAGATGGTATAAATATCGCTAATTTGCATAATCGATATCGTGCGTTGCTACGATGCGCCGCGAGAATTTTTAGAGCTGTCGTATGTAAGGGTAAAGACAGTAAGCTTTGCGTGTTTGAACGATGAGTTGGCTGGCTGATTGCAGTCGTTGAGTCGAAACCTCAAATGTTTGGGGGGAAATATGACTGATAGACTGGCGTGAATGGAACACCTCGTTGTGACATGAAAGGTCTGAGTCTATAAGGCACGATAGTAGGCGCAGTGTACCCGGTGTCTTGATCCCATAGGTCTAAAGTGTCATGTCCGCTTTCCATCCACGCTCTCAACTCATGCAAGAATGTTTCTCCACGGTACCTCTTGTGAAAAAGAAATGCCACTTGTTCTTTGAGCTCATTCACATTCTCTCGGAGATCGTATATCTGTAGAAGATTTACAACAAAGGTGGTGATATCTTCGCAAGTTATCTCCTCTCCCGTGGCAATGTCTAGAGGCAAAGGCACAAATGCCAAATGAAACTCGCGGATTGTAAAATCACGGACTCGACGCTGCAAGACGTCGCTACCGGCGATCTGTTGAGGGGTGACTCTATGGAAACCGCCACTGATAGGATGAGATAGTAGTCGATAGATGTATATTTTTGAGCGTTCAATATCTCGGCCCATAAAATATACATACAAAGAGCGATCCTGTTGGAAAGTGGCCGAACTTGGTGGAAAGAGGCCCGTCAAGCGACGCGCACCAAGACGAAGCACGCGCTTGATAACCAAGAAAGGTCCCCTACAGCAAGGACATGTGTGGTTGTTGTTATCCTTCCATTCTTTCAAACAACAATAGTGGAAGTTTTGATGACCACAAGATGGAATTGAGGCGGTCGAACAAACCATTATCTCGCATGTTCGGCAGTCTTCATTCTCATGAGGATTAGAACCAAGTGAGGATAGACAGATCACACATTCTCTATCCATCTCGTTGGAGACTTCTGCCGGTGCCATGTCGAGTCGTTAATGGTTCGTTGAATTGAGAGAATATGAATCCACGCTTCTGTGAGCGTGAAACTTGTTCAAAGAAAAGTAGAAGAATTTGGAGGGGAAGTTGAGTAATTATAGCTAAATTTTCAGCGTATTACTAATATTTTAGTTTACATACCGAGTTGAATTGATTCCGCCTGCGTAGCATCAGGTCCTAACGTTGCCGATCTAGCCTTTTATATGCTAGACACCATCGAAGTTATTATCAAAAGGTAAGTTTACAAGGAAGTATGGCTTGGTATCAGTTACTCAGAGGTCTATCAAGCTAGAAATTCCTCTCTGCCCGCAGAAGAGAGCAAAAATTCAAGACTTTCTTGACGCTATTTATTGCCTAAAGAATTCCTACGAATGGCAGGAGCAATCGCATTCAGATGAGTTTGGATGCCCGCACCAGGGATACCTAAAGTACCTTCCAGTATTTCTACGCTCTTGTAAAATTCAATATGAGTTCAATTCATGAAGTTAGGACCGAGATAGTTAATACTTTTCTACGGTAGTAAGTCGGAGACTGAGGAATTAACACTCGATTAGTCGGGTATATCACTTGAAGAACCAAGTATCTCAACAAACAAACTAAGAGATACGAGTGAGAGAATACGTAGAAAACCTTGCACTGAATACGCCTATTTTATTGTTTCTTTTGATCCTTTTTGGTTTTGGCCTATTCCGAAAGGTTTGGTACGTACTCGCCGTGATTTAGTACATCACCAGCGGATGCACG
The DNA here is from genome assembly GCF_014898535.1 of Botrytis deweyae. Taxonomy (NCBI): domain Eukaryota; kingdom Fungi; phylum Ascomycota; class Leotiomycetes; order Helotiales; family Sclerotiniaceae; genus Botrytis; species Botrytis deweyae. The sequence goes on along the minus strand of NW_024066224.1, from coordinate 304,126 downwards.
GATTGACGGGACACTACCAAAATGGACTTGTAAATGTCTCTTGATATATTGAATTAGATATTTTCATAATTATTACAATCATTCATTAGATTTAAAACAATTGAATCATAAGTATCAATATTAAACAATTGAAGAATGAATTTATTAGAAATTTCGAAAGTTGGGAAATGTCCAATCAATACATACACCCACTGGTGCACCCACCAAGATGGAAGATCGAGCAACTATTTCTACAGCAGGTTTCTTTTGAATGACCCTATACGAATACATGCCATGTTCTATAAGATCAACGAACTTATTAGCCTCGCTGGAATGTATACCATAACATGGTCATATTTAATCATGCAGAAAATCAAATAGCCGACGATTAAGGATATTTCGCTGATTGAGAGTGCGATAATACCATTAATTGAAGTCACCTAAGTCTTGAGATGTACCCCTAGTTGAGGACATCTTAATGATGTTCAGAAATCAAGATCAACTGAGGAGAATACCGCGTCAGGTCCATTGTCGCAAACCGCTGATGATTGGATTCCATCAGAATTATCGATGGTCGTCATCATACATTTCTTTGGTAGGGATTAAGTTATTCAATTGCCAGACCCCACCTAGACACTTATGCACCAATAAGGAGGTCAAAGTCCGCTTAGCTAGTCGAATAGCTTGGTATTCTCAGCACATAGCTCTATATATTCTATTGAGAAGATATTTCCAATCCATCGAGATTGGGACCAATAATCTCAATCTCATCCCACAATATTCCACTGCCGAAAGTATCTTCGGCAGGTACTCTCCGTGCTATCGGCTCGTATCACCAGAAATGAAGTAAAACACACCAATATCGTGTGGAACAACACCCTTAGATTGATCATGCTACCTACCCGACGCTAATGTACTGTCAAAAAAATGGTATCATTCACACATTGATTCTTTCGCATCGAATGATTTAGATCACATGAATTTGAATACTGTATCGCTGTCTCAAAATTTCTCACGGAGAATATCTATCAATGTTGTCCCTTCTCCAAATCACACATGAAATATTTTTGGATTTCTTCGACAGCACCCTCGAACAAATGAATTTTGAGGAAGAACGCTAACACCATGGGAAAACCATGGCAACACCATGGGAATTCCCGCAGAACCGAGCCTTGGCACTGCTGTAGAAAGTGACAATGTCATTTCTTGGTGCAATAGACCTAGATTACCGACATCTCATGGTGTTCTCTACTGTTCCCGCCTTTTAATCATTAAGGTTGGGACTCTAGAACCATTGAAGGAATCGATAAAGGAAGGTGCTAGCCTAAATGGACATACAATATATGATAAGTTCGACGCCAGAGCCCTAACGATATGGCTGGTCCAATGGTAACCATGTACATTTCAATAAAATCCATTTTTCTTCGCTCTTGTAGATGCGGAGGAGGCTTAAGATCAGCACTGCTGTGGATCTAGATTATATGTCGATCCGCGACAGTAGCACTAATCATATTTACTAATTACATGGGCAGTCTTAACAACAATATTCAAAGGATTCCATGTTAGGGAACCAGAGTTTAGTGCCGTTCTTAGTCAGATCGTCGTATTTGCACGGAAATATTGAAATAGACTACTGCCAAGGCCCCGAGACTGGAAGTATAATCTTGACTGTGAACCCCAAACGGACTTGGACCCTGTATCTAACTTATCCCTAATATCATCTGACGCTATCAGACCAACAATCCGGACAACCGGAGTCATTCGCGATGCAGCTCTGACCAGCTGGCGCTCAAAGTATCATGGAGGGATGAAAGGAAATGATATTTAGATAGCTAAACAATCAATCATTCCACATTGCGACCAATTCAATCATAGTTTTCGTACATGTAAATAGATATGCAAGTGAAGATTTTCACTATAGAATTCATTTTGACAAAGGAAAGAACCGGGAGGCTCTGCATTACCTTCAAGATAGTCATTTTTTGCACTGCACTACTTAGCTTCGTTCTTGGAAAAAACGGCGATGGAAATTAGAGTTCTCCAGAACCAGACCATTTTCAGGCACAGCTCCGAACTTCATGTTAAGTCATCAAAAAGGAATGGCTGGATTGGTACACATCAAACCCGCAACCGGAGAGGTAAGTAGTTGGCTAGGTAACTCATGATTATAACTTACAAAATATGTATTGAAATGCGCGATTATGGAGATGTGTTTTTATGTTGATTTCTTGCGTTCCACGTGATAAATATCATCAGCAAGGTTTGACGATCAAAAATCTACTCCCTGTAAACTCCAGCCAGAAAATTGAAAGTTCTAGCAGGACTAGAATACTAACCATACTTTTCTTATGTTGAATGAAAAGGGAAGGGGTAGGAGGATGGCTAAGCACCTTGTAGTTCCACGTTGTAATGCATTCTGTCTTGAAGAAGCTCTCATCACAAGTTACAAAATTTATGTTTCAGGTATGGGCCTTTTCGATCCATTTCTTACACGTTCAAATTCTATCTTCATCTTTGGCTGGCATGGTATAGAAAAGTTATTCGATCTTTAGAGTAGCTGAACTATAGAAACACAAGTGAAAAAACACAAATATACATACAAACCAGCCTACAAAACTAACACTGTACCCCATGAACCAAAAACTACTATTCTCCAGCTTACGATGAAAGCTATACCACCGAAAAGAGCAATTTAAAGTGATTTGAACGATGAATGGCTATAGAAAGCTGAAAACCTCTACCGCTCGCCTTCCCTGATGATATCCAATTTTCTTTCTTCTTGCATGTCTTTACAATGGGCATCGGGGAATCTCTTGCACCATTTTATTGATAATCAAAAACATGCAAACAAGAGTTGGCGACTTCATCAGATATCTAAGGCAGAGCCCTTGTGATAAAGATCGTAATATTCATGATCGCTCACTTTGTTCCTTTCATCTAATCCCAAGATCACAGGAAAGGAAGCGAGAGTATTGATGATGATTTACAAAACTTATACACATCGAGGGGCTGTAAAGTCTTGGGCCTAGCTCTTGTACTCTTTCAATTCCTTTGAAGCCCTTTGCGAAATTAGGCTTCTTTTGCAATCGAGTAATAGAAGTATATCAGAATCGAAACTGATAAAGAAGTTTATGCCATCAAATTATACAACGCGCCCTTCACAATTCATAAGCCCTTTTTTGAATGTATTACCATCCTAGGAAAGCGTGAAAAGTTAGCTTACATGTAACAACATTACAATTTGAAAACCAATAATTGGGTACTTACATGAGAATATTTATGTTTAATTCACAAACCCTCATTTCTCATCTGATGTCTTGTTCTTTCTCCCAGTCCAGTCCCTTGGAGGACTTCTTGATGGAGGATTTCTTGATGAAGGATTTCCTGATGGAGAATTTCTTGACGGGGAATTTCTTGATGGATGTCTTCGCAGATTGAGCCATTTTAGCAAATTTACGAGAGAGCTTTTTGCGCCGACCAACTTCTGTAGGCGAGGCATCCTCAACACCATGAGTCTGTTCATCCTCCACATCATCAGCTACTGCTAAGGTATCAGTTGATCCCTCTAAAACAGACAATATGGCCTGGAGGTCGGCTTCATGAATTTCAACGGAATGCAACTGGGAACGAGAAAATATAGCTCGTGACCGCCAGGATCTCATCCCAGAGAAAAGACCGCGACGTCTTGTTCTTTGAGAAATCTTTTGGAGATCTAAACATTTCATGACCCTGCGTCTTGTGTTATGATTGCCGAGGACCGGGTAAGACTTCCAAGAGGCAGAAGTAGAAGATATAGTGACCGATCTGGGTACATGTTCCAAATGCATAACAGAAGAAGACGTAGTCACCCGTGGCACATTCTGATCAACTGAATGCGTAACAGGCTGTGCTACGGTTATGGGAGATGCAGTACCAATACTCTGTGCAGTATTGAAGCTCTCAATATTCTCAGAATTCGATCTCACATGAGCGAGACTCGGTCCTGATGATCGTTTAAGACCAGGTCTAGAGAGCCTCGTTGATGGAGATGTCACTGTATTGGAATTGTTTGGCTTCATTTCTGGATAACTCACAGCGCGAATCCATTCTTCCAACGTCTGACAGAAGCTTGTCAAGAACGCACGTGCCGAATGCAAGAACAAATCGGTATAATCATCCAAAGTATTTCTAATTATGCTTTCCGCGTAGTCTTTTCTCTTCTTCTGTTCCTCGGTAATATTCTCCATCTGGAGCGTAGCTATTACAGTGTTTTCAAATGAATGCCCGTGATCAGGTACTATTGTGATCTGCTTTAATGCTTGAATCTCGAGTCTTATCCAAGAACGCATGAGATCCTTAGCATTAGGATCATTTCTGAAAATTTGCTTGCAGATCTCGATGGAGTCAAGGGCCCGCCCTGTGCGAACAGAATGACAGTACATCGTCTTTTCGTAGATTAATCGCCGAAGGGCGACAAGTTCCACACGAGAGTAAGTACCAATCTTAGAATGACCTTCTTGAGCTGAAGACTGATGCATCTGATGATCTATTCTGCGATTCTTGATACACTTTTTGACGTATTCAATCTCGAGTGGTATGTCGATAAAACGACCCGCAAAGATAGTCATGCGACGAGCCTTCATAGTGTCTGTGTTGCATTTAGGGCACTTGGGATCTTCATAAAATTTATCTTTTATGCAATTTAAGTGAAGAATGCAATTGCATGGGTGCAATACAACAAATTGTTGAGCTTTATGAATATCCAAATAGCATTCCTGACATTGTGTGTCTTCATCTGAGTCTTCTTCATCCGAGCTTTCTTCATTTGTTGGCATATCGTCCCTGGTTGCAACGGAAGGACCTTCTTCATTGGACAAAGTTTCTTCATTATTGGAAGTCTTTTTGTTGACGAAGAAAAATGCATTCTTATGCCTTGTTAAGTTCGTTTGGATGACACTTGCATGATCTACACTCGCCAATGAGGTACGAGACGTAGCTCCGTAATTTTTGATAAAGTGGTCGTTCATTGTGATTGTTTCGTGGGTATGTTGTTGACTTTTCTAAGGAATCATCAGTTTAATGTGCGATAAACCTCTGAACGTTCTACTTACAGATATTCGTTCCTGCGATTAATGTTTTGGTAGTAATGTGCAAGCAGAATGCCAAAGTTAAGATGTGGAGATCAATGCCACTGATGAGAGGGGAACAGACAGTGGGTGTGAATGATAATGATATGAAGGAATCTCAATTGGGAATTGAAGAAAAATGGAATGATAGAGTTGGGTCAGGATTAATGTTGAGGGAATTGGATTGTTGACAGGAGTAGGTTAGAGCTCCGGGTAAAATTTGGTTAGTGTACAATAGTCGATCTACTTGGTTGTCGGAGATTTTTCACACACTGCGAAGAAAATGTGATTGAATCGTACGAATATTGTGCTGAATCTGAAAAAGACTTGATTTAATGGAAGAAGATCATTGACATGTAAAAATGTGAGAGTAAACTTGATATGCTGTGGGCATGGAGATGGAGGTTCCTTTCCTCAGAGGAAGGGACCAATCCCCTGATCCTACCAACTATTAGAAAGGTAAGAACCATTACTTGGCACCCCGGCACACATAGCAGAAGGGAGCTAGCCTGGAAAGGTAAAGCAGGTCCGCATGCCTTCAAAAGCGAGATCAATAGCTTCCGGAGCTTGCCACAACCCTAACCCACGATGAGCTTGAATTCTTGAGCTTGAACTCTTAATCCTTGCTCGTCTTCCTCGGATTTTGAGAAAGAATACGATATCCATGATAGACTATAAGCTGGAGCCCTCAGTGTGTTAAAGTTCACAGACAGCCGCTGGGTAGAAAAGAATTAGTCTTGGGTCTAAAATACTAAGCTGCTCAATTAGTCTGTGTTTTACTCATTCACGGAATGAATAAACCTTCCATCGCTAAGTGATTTAGAGCGGCAGGGACTAGTGTCATCTCAATGTATCCCTCCCACCCCACTGAACAGAAAAAAGTGGGAGAGGTATTAAATGACACATAGAATAACTCACTCCTCATCTGCGGTCAGAAACAAATTATTACTGTCCCGATTGACTAATATACAGGTAGACATAAATTGAGGTATCAACATTGAAGTCGAATTAAGGAAAATGTCCGTGCAGATTAACGGCTGTGGCGTTTTCGGTTATGCAGGGGAAACGGCATCCAATTTGGATTGCGATCACCAAATAACACCATAAACAAATATTCACAGCTGTATGATCCCTACGTGAAGACATGTGAGAGAATACAGGAGCAATCGTTCATTTGGTTGGTGAAATAAACATGATTTGTTCTATTATTTTAAGGGTGTGTCAATATAATGATGGATGCACTCGCTGCTTAAGTAATTCTTAGACTATTTTAAATCAGAGGCTAGCTACCGGTATTATTCAATCATGTTCTGCATCGATGGAAATTGACAAGTCGAACCGAAAAGCGTTTTCGATCAATGTCGGGATCTACTGCCAAGTGTCAGATCTGCGCGCTATGATCATTCCTGCAATGGGATTCGCTAACGAGTCCGCCGGGAATAGGCGATCATCGGTATTTACCCAAGCTTGAGTTTGATTTTAGTTAGCCCTCGCCGAGTATCTCCTGTAATGCGTGAGTTCTGGATAAAGATGAATGCCCTCAGTGTAACGATCCGCTGATCATATTTAATGAAGGTATAGTTTAGCAAATCTGAATCAATCGTCATGAAATTGCTTAGCTTATTTGTTAGTGTGGGGTCAAAATAACTCATATATAGCGATCGGCCCTTGTAAGTCTTTGAGAAAGATTCCAGACTCTTTTTGTCTCGATTCGTTGCTGAGATACATATGACATAGAATGTAATTTCATGAAGCATTTCTGTCCTCATTTCATCTATTTTATCAATCACATTCTTCAATTTCGTTTACCATTAATCTGCTCCTTCGATTGGTTGGCTACCAGAAAACAGTCCGATCCAATCCAATGTGTACTTTTAAGTCCAGATATTGAGCGATGGACCAATGCCGGATATCCAGAATGCGTTCTCTCACAAGCGGTGACGACTAGATCGAAACGGGGCTAGAATCGTCTACAATGAGCAAGACTGATTTTATCAAGCGAGTTCGTCCCACATGCCTCACGAAAAATGAGTGCGATCATGATTTAGTCAAGCCAAAGAAGCAGGTTTCTGAAAGTCAGCGAATCAAAACCCAGATTTTTCGTGTGATGGGCTAGGCTGAGAAGATCTGCGAGCTTGGCAAGACTCTCTATTACCTTGTACAAAAGATGTTGCAACCAATAATGTTTCGCTGTTGAATCTCGGGACCAAATCGGGTATTTTCATTTATCTGACCTTTGACTGACAGAAGATTGGTAATTTTTTGTAACTTTAAAATTGCGAAAATAAATTACCAAATGATATGAATGAAGCTTTGCTACATCCAATCATTACTTTGTATTCGTATGAAGCGCTTTGAGAAGCAAAACTGAATACTGTTGGCAAAATAGCCAGAATTAAACTCCCTTGTATAGTGATTGAAGCCGATTCGCCGTCGATAAACACCGTCGAGGACTGCCTGCCATACGTCCAGTTAATTCAAGTTTTCTCAAAGAACTCTTGCTTTGCTATTTCGAAGGATTAACCTGACTCTTACATCCACAGATGATGGAAACACCAGTACCCTATGCATCACCCCTTGAAGCAGCGATAATCTACTTGTGCGGCCACAAAACAAGGAATTTCGAGTCTAGGTGCACATACCACAAGACAGTAAACTATGAGAGGGGCACGTTGGCATTTATTTAGCGGCAAAGTTGCATGCTTTAAGAAAGCCTGGGTGTAAGAGTCATAATATTTGTTTGCGGTGGATCTTCATACTTTCTCGGGCGCGCAGTCATATAATCTAATTTTGTGCGAAATACCAGATAAAAAGAGTTCAATAATCCAGTCTGTTAGCTCTTTCAAAGATTGTCTGAATGAATTTCTACCTGCCCAAATTCCAGATCATGATTATTCAAAGATTCTGTGGTTTGGCTAATTACAGAGATCAAATACCGGGGAAAGCAACTTGAGTAGAAGATACGCAACCAGGATTTGACTCCATACATCTTCAAAATCTTCGGTACGAAGACTATTCACGTATTAGTATTTAGATCTTTTTACTGCCATTATTACAAGTTGCCACTACTTAGAGATTCTCGCAACTTCACAACCATAGATTTAAAGACATCCTATGTCTGCCACCATCAACGAAAACGCCTGTTGTTCTAATGTCATTTCGAATTTACAATTATCGGGATATTGATCATGTGATCTAAGAGGGCACTGTATTGCAACTAGCGTATATACTAGTGTATACACTAGCGCTAGCTCTTCTACTATATTAAGTACTAGCTTCCTATAATAATAAGAATCAAGTATAAATAAAACACAATAAACTAAAATACTATATATTTTATTAATCTAAGTTAATATTAATACTAATTAGTAATATCACAAATTAAAGCCTTGGATTTTATTATAAAATACTAAATGCTTTAAAATAGTTTTTAAGATTAATAGAAATTCTGAAGAGATTATAAAGAAAGATATCATTGTACTTGATATAATATACTATCTCTTTTTTATTATACTAAAAAGTATACTTCGAATAATTATATCAAGAAAATATATTCAAAAAGATTGATTTTATCAATTATAACAAATCGAGCTTACATTTATTACATATTCACTTTTATATTATATATTATATAGAGTAACCCACAAACCTTTATTTAAAATATATTTATAAATACCCTTTTACCTTTTTACTCTTTCATTCTTTCAAAAATATTTACATTTATACCTACTCTCACATACTATTATATCAAACAGCAATAACATTACAACTACCCCTACTACCCCTAAGATTATTAATAAGAACTTATATATAAAGAAAAAAGAGAATTACTACAAGAAATAATTAAACCTAATAAAGGAATAACAAACTAAAAATAGATTTATATTCAATACTAAAAAGTTCATTAAATATATCAAATTCAAATACAAACAATATAATTATAAGAATATCAATAATAACAAATTCATCAAAATCTTTTATAATAATTTCAATATATTTATATCTAAACAATTTTCGAAAATCCATTAAATAAATACATAAAAGCTATATATAATACTATATATACAAAAAGTATTAATATCAAAAACAGATATTAAAGTATATATAGCTTTATACAATCAATCTTGTAAATCTATTACAGAAATATAAACAAAGAATTAGATTCAAGAAGTTTTAAAGGATTACAATATTAAGGATTCTAAATTTAGATTTAGAATAATTAAGAGATTTATCGAAAACAATTTTAAATATAATAATAATCGAGAAGGTAATAAAAACAATAATAAAAATAGTAATAGAAATAGTAATAAAAATAATAATGGGAATAGTAATAGAAATAGTAATAGAAATGATAATAGAAACGATAATGAAAAAGGAGATTTTAATAATAATAATAACGATAATAATAAAAAGAAGGAATAATATAACAAGAATAAAAAACTATCAATATATCTCAATTATTCCAATAATCAATCTCTTATTAATCTATTCAAATTCTATATTGATAAAAAGAAATATAATGGAAATAACAATAATTTCGATTTCAAACTTTCAATATTCTATAAAATCTTATAATACACAAAAGTATTTATAAACTTATAATATAAGATATTCCTAATTATATTTAAAAATAATATATTTCAATTCTTTTATATTAACTACACCTTATTATTATCAATATTCAAAAAGCTTTATACTTATATACAAAGTAATTTTGAGGAAAAGAAGTATTAATATAATATACTATTTAAATAGAATAGTATTAATCTCAAATCGATTAAAAAGGAATATAAAAATAAATTACTCAATAAATATCTTATTATCATAATCAAAAAACTATATATGCTATAATATCGATTTAATCCTGCTATATAATAGACATCCTATTTGTACAATAAGCTTATACTTATATATAAGGATATGGAAATATACAATTTGATTTATTTTGATTCTAAAAAGGAAGTGTTTGGTTTAATTAATCAATTATAATAATCTATTAATATATAAAAAAGATTATATAAAAATGAAAAAAATAAAGTATTATTTATTAATAAAAGATTCTGTAATAATAATAATCAAAATAATTTTAGAGATTCTAAAGATAGTGGTAATTTCAGATATAATAACTTTAAAAGCAAATTCTGATAATAATCTAATTCTTTAAATCAATGTAATTGTTGTTGGATATACAAAAAAAAGGAATATCAATTAATAAAATATATTCAAAAGGAATAAAATAAGAACTATTATAAATATTAGAAAAAGATTAAAACTAGTAATAATAATATATATAATAAGTACTACAATTAATAGTTAATCGAATACAAAGGAGAGGTTATAAATATAAAATCTAATTCAAAAACCAAAATAAATTAATTCTTTATAAATCTTGATATTGATAATAATAATAAAAAAGAAACGTTTTTCATTAATTCAAAATCTATTAACAATTAGGAAATATTCAATTAACTATTAATTAATACTTTTCTATATATAATTACTAAAAATCCTATTAAAATTATTTTATTTACAAAAAATTTAATAAATATCTTTTATATAAATTATATAAACAAAAAATTCTATAATATATATATTGATACAACTTATACAAATAAATCAATAATTAGAATTGAACAATATCATATATAACAATAAATATACCCGATAATATATAATCTATAAATAATAAAAACTATAAATATATACTTTAAAAAGGGAATTGTTGTTAGGGTTGATCCACTTTACCACTAACCCACAAAAGCGTGGAGTGTTCCGAATACGTTCGGAACAGTGGATCTACTATATAAACCCTATCAGGTAATCACTCCCTGACACTCACCCCCGTCTTGTACAAACCCACCCAATATACACCAATCAGGAAGGAACTGGTCCTATAAACATAGATCTATAAACATAAAATTATACCAGAAATATATACAACTGCAGCTAAACCAATCACCGAGATTGAATTCAAAGTACAATTACCCACGCTCAGATTCACCAAATAAGAGACTCAGAATAAGGCACCCTTGTATTCGGAACACAATATTAGAGTTGATCCACTTTACCACTAACCCACAAAAGCATGAAGTGTTCCGAATACATTCGAAACAGTGGATCTACTATATAAACCCTGTCAGGTGATCGCTCCCTGACAATTATAATATTAATAGAATCATTTTATATCAAAACATTATTTGAATATATTGATTTTCACATCGTAAATACCGATATTTTATTTTTATTAGAATTAGAGGATATAAATCGGTTTAAAGTGTTTTATAATAATATCACTAACAAATTCATTAATCTAACTAGTTAATACTCTATTATTAGGAGATGTGGATATATATTTTTGATATGGAAGGTAAATATGAATCAATTTATTCAAAAGTCGATTTATTAGAATAATTACTATTTAATAACTACAAAGCTATAATACCTATATCATCGATTTAGCTATTTATCTGCATAATGTTTTTATTATATATTACAACAAACAGGCTATAATGAGAATAATAATACTATTAAGTATTTTACTAAATACTATAAACATTATCAAATGTATAGTAAATCATTAGAATATTTTAGATTTATTTTATTAAAGAATACTAAGTTTAACTATATTATATATATCGATATTATGTATATTGTGGGAAAATCAGTTCTATATATTGTTAACGAGATAATATGATATCAAACTGTTCGGTTTCTTGAAAACATTTTAGTTAAGTATATATTCGATAGCCTCCAGGAATACTGGATTGATGTGTATATAGAATTACTAGATTATATTATTTATAATATGAGAAAGAATTTTATAAGTAAAAAGTTTATTTAGAATATAAAATTTATATCAATTATTATCAAAAGTGTATTAATTGAGGTATATAATTCGATAGGAATTATAGAATAATATTATTATCTATTATATTATATATACAAAATCTTGATGAAGGAGTTTAAGGATAATAATTTAATAAAATCAATGATTCTGTAAATGGTAGTGAAAGCTGTAAATGATATAGTAGAATCTAATAGACTTATTTCTATATTATTAGTTTACAGAATGTATTTCAGATTGAGTAATATTAATTCTTTAATTCTGATAATTATTTAATATACAAAAGCTATAAAGAAGGTTATAATAGAAATATATTATATACAAGCTAAGAGATAGGTTATAAAGGTATTCAGAATGAAAAATGAATTATTTACAATATTAATTCTTACTTTATTATTTAACTCACAGATTTTAATATAGAAAGAGGGTAAAAGCAATAATATATTAGGTAAATGGATTAAACCATATATTCTGATTGGGATGGATAGGGAGATATATGAGGTAAAACTTACTAACAAATTAATTAAATTTCAATTTATATCAGTATAATCTTTTTATAAAGAATTTAAAGAAATCGAGTCGAATAATATTAATATTATGGATAATAATAATAATAATACTATAATAATTGATATATTGTATATATCTATATTACGACTGCAAATACCTCCCCTAGCAATATAACCAGGTATACAATTATAATATTGATTACATAGTAATTTGATTAATATAATTAATATAATGGATATTAATATTAAACTGTAATTACAACTAACTATATTCTTATAAAATAATATACCTATACGATATAAGGAATCACAATATAAAGAAGTTAATGGTTTGATAAAAAATAGAATCTTTAAAATTATTTCAAAAACCAGTATATCGTTTGAAATACAATTATTTAAATCTCGATTTATTGACGAAATAAAGAAAAAAGAGATTGATAAAGTATATACAAAGTTACAACTAGTAGTTTAAGTATATAAGAATATAAGTAAAATCATTGTTTTAATACAATTACTGATTATTCAATATATTAGTTAATATATTATTCTTACATTTACTATTATTTTGCAAATATCAAATAAGAATATTCAGATCTATTTACAGAATATTATACAGACATATACCCAGTCAATCATGACTTTAAGTAAACCTATTTATATGAAAATATTAATAAAGATCGAACTTGATAACAGATATATACTATATATTATCAAATCTTTATATAGTATTCCAAAAACAGGAAATCACTGATTTGAAATTTACCATAATCACTATAGGAATAGGCTAAATATAATACAATCTATATATAATCTTTATTTATTCTATTCAACTAATTGTATTAGTATTATAGGATTTCAAATTGATAATATTCTTATAATTGAAAACAAGAGATTTGTATACTTAAAATAAAAGAAGTTGGAAAAAGCTGGTTTTATAACTAAAAACAGGAAGTAATTTATCAAAAATCATTTATTCAAATTTAATAGTAAATTGATTACTCTTAAGGATAATAGGATTTATCTAAATCAAGAAAGATAATATAATAATCTTAGAATAGTTATATTAGGAAATATCGATATATATAGAATAAAAGAAAAAATTTGAAAAAATATTATTTTGAAGAATTAATATATTGTTTAATATATAAAAGATATATATATTGTAATTGTATATCAATTAAAAATATTATATTATCTTTCTATTACTACCTAGATAATAGATCTGAAGAAGAAAGATACTATCAAGTTTAATAAAGTTATTAAATAATAGATGAATAACTCAAAAAGAGAATTCATATTCATACCTCTCAATATGGATTTTATCGATTTAATTATCTTTACTAATATATTCTTTACTAATAATACTGATTTATTATTGCAAATTGATTATATCATATACTTTGTGGATAAGTATAGTAATATTAATATTATTTATTAGATATTAATTAAATGTAAGAGAATCACTAAAAGTATACTAGCTTCTAAGCTATATACACTAATTCTAGGTTTTGATATCAAAATAGCTATTAAAAGTATTATTAATACTATTCTTAAATCTAAAAAGCAAATATTATTTATAATTTATATGAATTTTAAGTCATTATATAATCTATTAACTAAATTCAGTATAAATACAAAAAAACGATTCCTGATTAATATTATAACTTTATAACAATATTACAAAAATAGAGAGATTATAGAGATTAAATGGATTAACGAAAAATCGAATCCTGTAGATGTTATAACTAAAAACAATGTATATCAAGTTTTAAAAGATTTGATTAATATTAATAAAATAGTTATTAAAGTGATGTATTGGGTGAAAAGAAAATAGTGGAATGGGAGTTAAGGGATGAGTAGAATACTGTATTTAAGATTGAATGATAGGCTTAGGTTTAAGTATATAATTTATTCAATTTAAGAGTTACTAATATTGGGATATTGATTATATAATCTAAGAGAGCATTGTATTATAATTAATATATATACTAGCATATACATTAGTATTAGCTCTTCTATTATATTAAGTATTAGCTTTTTATAGTGATAAGAATCAAATATAAATGAAATACAATAGACTAAAGTACTATACACTTTATCAACCCAAGTTGATACCAACAACAATAATTAACAATATCTGCAACAACGACTTCATCAAGGCCATCTCAGGATTCTAATGATCACAAAGACAATCCAGATGATATCATAAAGAGCCTTAGATACAAATTGTTGGGAGCCTGCTGGTTTATTAGGTGGTAAAGAGTTATGCCTCCAAAAAATTCATTAGATGGGAAAGAAAGAAAGAAGGGCAGAAAATTAGACAAGAACCCAGGTAACAAACAGCAAGTGTTGAGGTAAAGAGCAAGAAAATAAGAACGGCAGATGGATTGCTAGTTACTTGAAGGGCTTGTGATGGATCTTACCGATCAAGTTTCTGGAAGGGCCATCCATTAGATAGGAACATATGTAACGCTGCTGTATCTTTTCTGCTTGTACCGTCGACTGATGAAATCGTAACTCGCTAGCGTGAAATCGTAATTAGTTTGTATAATGAGATATATTGCTAGCGTAAATTTGTATATCATTGTTGTAAGATTATGACCTTCTATAGTATATTGTGAGTTGATTAAATGGGAGAGCCTACAGAGGCAAAGAAATACTCGAAGAGGCCTGATCTTGTTTACGGAAAGAATGTGTGGGTTGAAGTGTGTAGGGAGAGGTGTAGGGAGGGGTGTAGGGAGGGGTGTAGGGAGGGGTGTAGGGAGGGGCCTCGATGACGAGTTGTTATTAACCGTATTAGTTATCGTGTTCTTTTCAGGACAAAAGTAGCTTTCAATTGAAAAGTGTAATTTAGGATGCGATAAATGAGCAAATGCTTTCTTTTGTCCGCATCGCCAAATGCCAAGGAAGTTGAAGACGGCTGAATATGTCTCAGGTGCGAGTCATGGACGAGCATCCGATAATGCTCCGTTGAACAGTCAACGTTTTTTGTTTATTCTTTTATTGTCGTCGTCGCTCAAAAATGCCAATTATGTGAAAGTCGAAACTAACTAATTTAATCCTTACATTACCTAGTCAATAATGTGCAGCTACCAAGATGAACATCCGGATGATTTCCACTTTTTGACATAAGATACGGAATTCCGAATTACATGATTATGTCTCCATCTCTTTGGCCTGACCGTATGGAATAGTGACGTGATAGATAGCGTCTAGTCAACAGACCCAAATTGGCATCGTAAGATCAGAGCTTGGAATACCTAGGTAGGACTGAAAGATGGGAAGGGACGATGAGAGAAAAATCAGGCAAGAACAGAATCAGGCACGGTCAGGCCAACGCTGAACGAGAATGCAGAGGGCAGAGGAAAGAGGATACCAGAAGAGTGAAAATGGATGGGGTGCATGGTCCGTGTTATCGTGAGGAGCCTGCTTGATTGTTGAAAGAGGATTATGAGTATCCGAGATGAAAAGACTCGATGATAAATCAGTTAATACATCCTACGTGCACAGAATCTCATGTTACACATCTAGACTCCGCTCGTATCTATAGTCAACTCAATGTATGTTAGAACATCAGAGCTATCTATCCAGGAGGAAAAGAGGTTAAGAGTAAGTGCATGTACATGTAAGTATTATATTTTTATTGGATATTCTTAAAGAAACGCAGATCTAGACTTCAAAGTGTCTTTTGGTATCTCCAAGTGTATAGCAAAACATGCGTTTCTTCACAAATCATTTGCGCAACTCAAATTCTGGGCTCCGAGGCGCGTCTCTTTTGCGTTCCTCCTTAGGTCTCGCTCTCAAGTTGCAGCCCTTACTTTCTCCTCCTGAATCTGCTACCAACCCCTGGTCCCCCCTTCGCTCCACTATTCCTCAACTTCAACCTCTTGTAATTCTGTAGACTGCCTGCAGTAGCTTTGATCTTCCTGGCAGCCTTCTTGACTTTCCCTTCCCTGTTAGCCTCCAGATTTTTCTTTTTCGTCTTATCTTGATCGGGTCTCCTGTACCGCGTTCCTCCTTCTGAAGCCGTATATTCGGAAGCGGAATCAGAATCGAAGTTGCGACCGTCGAGTGGAAATTCATCAGGATGTGGGAATTCGTCATCGTCAGGTGGAGGGAACTCATCATCGAGTTGAGTTTCGGGTATAGTTTCGAGGCGAGTATGAGGAAGCGCGAGTTCGTCTTCGCTTTCTGACACATTGTGGTAATTTGTAGATGGCATGGGCTCAGAGGGCTTGGTACGATTTGGCTTGAGATTTACACGACGGGTGGTACGCTTTTGACCTCTCTTTTTGTATGTTCTTTTGGGTGCCTCTGTCGCCTCTTCGGGCTCAGAATCGTACATAGCTTCATCGTCGAAACCACCCAGTAATTCTTGTGGCTGACTATCTTTAACCAGAATTGTGTCTTCTGGAAGGGGCTCTTCGGTCGGCGGTTTTGATGACGAGGCGCTTGTCGAGCTAATTGGTAGAGCAGTCAATTGTGGGTTTGATTTTGGTTTTGATGTGGGCTTGGACGGGTTGGATGTCTCGGCTTCCATTTCACGAAGAGCCTCTAAATCATCCTCTGCAGCATCTTCTTCCATCTTCCGGAGACCAGCAAGCATACTGCTTAGACTTTTGATCATTGGTTTTCGAGGACCTCGAATAATTTCTGGAGAATCAGGTGGGCCTTCTTCATTTTCATCGAGAGCCGGCATTCTAATTCGTTGGCTATCTCTTCTCAAAAATGATGGTGTACTAAAATGTAGCTTTGATACTGATGAAGGTGTTGTTGATCCTTGAGCATTGGCAATCTTATTCTTCAAAGGCGTACTGAACAACAAGGTCCTTCTCGATGAGGGCGTATTGCTGTGCATGATTGCTCTTGAGCTTACTGGAGTTATTCCATGTCCATGCTTTCGAGGAGTTGCGTCTATGCCGGCTGTTTTCCCAAATACCCCAGGAGCAGTGGAAGGAGAATCTGCGGCACTGTCTGGATCCAAGTCAAACAACCCTAGAACCTGCCCATCCTTCTGTGGTGTTGGTCCAATTGCGGTTTTCTTCGAAGGTGTAGCAAATAGGTTTCTCATAACGGAAGGCGAATGATAAGGGTCAACATCCCATGGTAATATTGTATTCTTCGAGGGTGTTCTATCGATATGTGCACGCTTTTGGGGTGTTTCATCTTGATCCTCTCCATGTCTTCTCTTTCGGGGTGTTGGTTTAGGAGCCGGTGGAGGTATGTGCGAAATCTTTCCAGAGAGTATGTCGCGTACTCTATTGAATTCTTTATATTTCGAGGCTGCGGGAATGTAAGTATAATTGATTGGCAGAATGCGCAAATGTAGGATCCATACCGATATCCGGGTTCGCTTTGATATCCTCTCTTGAGGCTTTGCGGCCTTCATTATTGTTCTGAAAATCCTTTTCCCATACTTTCAATTCGACTCGCAGAGCCTTTGAGCGCTCCTCGAAAGAAATTCTCTCCCCCTCGTCCATACTGCAAATCGGCGCAGTCAAATCTCCAGGTTGACTCGTTGAATATTATCTAGAAAACACGGTAAAGAAATCGTGCTATCGCGTATGAAAATACTTTCTGGTAAGATATCTGCCTTATAATAATGACTGGTAGTCAATAAAGAGAGAATAAAAAATGGTCGTCAAAGTCGTAAGGTCATAAAATTCATAACATTAATTTTATATCATGTATCAATGACATCGTTGATATTTTATGTCGTGGGCAGACGCGCCGGACTCCTTCAGACCCGCGATTTTACAGGGATTAAACACCCGACTGTTTTCTGCCCCGCCTTACCAGGGCGGTCAATGTGCCTCGTTTATTAGTTCGGTCTAATAGGAGGTAGTGCTTCCTAATCTAAATCCCGACTTCACCACTTATCAATCCCTAGGAACCTAGAAAAAACATTCATCAATGTGCAGTGTGTGAATGGCAATGTTGGACTAGGTCTTCTGATTTATATTATCTCAACTTTCTTGAAGTACCGTAACTGTTATGGCTCATAGGAATTCAATCGCTAACAGTAAGGTTAATGTACCAGTACTCGAAAATCACTTTGCGCGAAAAATACGTGAGACAAAACGACCGTTTAATGGTTGATGTCGGAGATCATGAATAAACCGACCATCTACAAGCGTACAAAGTTCTCGTAGAAATCTGAGGTCGCTTGAAGAGCCGACTGTGATCTTTTTCAAGGGGTCTGTGCATGATAACCACATTGCCAAAACATGAAATTAGCTGGGTGGATAGCTACTCCATCTCTATATTCTTGAATTAAAGATGAAAACATATAACCATGCCAAGTATGTAGCTGATTATAGCCCTGCTCACTTCACTATCTCCACAGCTTTCTGTACTCTTCTCATATTAACATTAAAAATTTCAGAAGAAACCCCGGAGCTCCAAATAATCAATCTTTCGGATCGAGAATCTTGAGTCAAATTAATGCCGACCAAAATTCTATCATTAGAACCTTAAATCATGTGGAATTATCGAGCCATCACTCCATTGATTCTTGTTGACGCATTTTAACTGAGTCACAGTTAGATCGTAGACTAAATTTGATGTACGTCCTTTATTAGTATTAGCCATAGATTCTATTTCCACTTCTCCCTTCCAGCTCTAGCCTCTTTCAAGCTCCACTCGCTGCCTTGTAGCATCGGAAGTCCACTCAAGTCCACTCGTTCTTCCACTCGTATCATGTCAGTGTCATTCTAGCTTTGAAATAGATAAAATAATGCCGGAGTTGTAGATATCAAGGCACTAGGCACTTATATTTGGCAATAAAATGACTTTACCTATTGTGGAAATGTTATACTCTTGTGTTACTGGCAAGAGGGGAATTGATCGAACCCAAAATGGTTGAACTTTAATCATTGGAGACGCTAGTTCTGAATACTAACCGTATAGCAATCGGGAACATATGGCGTGATTCTTGAGCCTAGAATATGGTCCAGATCGAATTGCGATTTTCTTCTAACGTGTTTCGAATGCTTCAATCTTTTTTATCCACAACTTTGTTGAGAACAGAGATCTTGCTAGAATGCTCCCTCCTTCCGGTCACCCCTACGACCACCCGGGCAGGCCAAGTAAGTAAAAACAAAAACATCCTGATAAATCACTTGGCATACTTCTTACCATTGGTTGGTGAATATTTATTGAGAATAGTACAGCGCTTAGGCCAAGGTGATCTCGTTGTCGCGATTCTTACCCCGCTCGTCAAGTCGAATTTTCAAGGTCTACGATGGTCCCCTCCAATTCACGAAATTTGGTTACCTTCCTCATTCATTTTCAAAGTCTTCATTCAACCCCATGGTCTGTGTCTTTGCTTAACATAAGTAAAAACAGCGTACCGCAATCATGATGTCTCAAAGTACTAGGTACTTTCATACAGCTCTACATTTATGAATAGATTAGATCTTCGCATATAATTGTAAGCCAGTTCCATCATCTTTGTGTGTTTTCGTTGATTGAGTTTGACTCATTTGGTATCGTGAGTGTATTCTCTTCTAGTTGCCATTCATATCGCATCATTCAACTATCATTATCCTTCTGGAAATACATTTTGGGTCTATGGGCTGTGTAGGACCCCCATCAACCTCCAACCTCAACTATTCGGGGTCTCTCTTTCAAGATGATGTACTGGAGTCCTCAGAATACGCAGTTAGATAGAAGTGTAAGTGCAGTCAAGCTGACTGTTGTTCGGTTTATTTGTCTGTCGGTTCATCTGCCATCCTCTACCTTCCCATTAATTCGCCTGTTAAACTTGTCGCATTCTTTCCATCACCCTTCCACCTCTACCAACAATCCAAGAATTCACCTACTCCCAAAAATCATTATAATTTGGCAACCTTCATATCAAGACAAGCAGAGATACCAGTTCCGCTTAAATTTATTCCAAAAAATACACTCCCGTAGGTTTTTAGAGCAGACACAAAAGATCCTTCTCTTCAAAATCAATTACTGTATATTTCACTTCATACAAACTCCTTTCATAATCTCTCCGCCAATATCCACACAATCCATAGACTCATGCATATACACCTGCACTATTCCCACACTCATTACGTCTTTCACCACTATCTGCAACCAAGCTACATCCATATTATTTCCATCACCATTATTACTACCCTAAACACACTTCAACTCATCTCTCCAGAGTCTGGAAATCCTACGAAAGCATTCTAAAAAGGAGACATATCCTTCGATCCTGATGTTTCAGTTTTTCCATAATTATCATTCAAAAATTCTATTTCCTCCGGTCAGACTCCGGATATACATCTTTCATCCTCCATCCTCATTTCTCACACAATCCATCCGACACCATCAACATCCTTAAACCATCCGACCTCTTCTTCCATCCCGCTCTCCACTCGAACCCTCTAAAACACCATGAACTAGATCTACATCTAAACCACAGCTTTCTTCAAATCTACCCACCTGCCACGGCATTATGGCTCGGCACTTCAGCACCACTCCCCCCCTCCAGAATCTCACACAATCTTTGCGTATCCCGCATATAGTTTTAGTAATAACACCAACTCTTCTTCCCCCCCTCGGATGTCCTCCGAGATTTCGCATATATCACTACATCACCGTCTTCCACTCCTCAATACTCATATCGACACCATAAGCTTATCAAGCATGATTTCCTACCAACACCCCCAAGAATCCCATCATTTAGTTCCCGTCAACTATTTCAACATAAAAGCCATGTGGTAGAAGACATCCCAGTTCTAGTTTTCATCATCACCCACTCAATAACATCTAGTAATCGGCAGTATCTACCCTCTGTATACCCTCTGTATATCTTCTAGATACCCTCCCTTCCACCTCCACATAAAATGATTATCCATAATCCATCATCCAAGTTCCAACCCCCAAACCCCAACCCCCAAACCCCAACCCCCAAACCCCAACCCCCAGCCCCCAGCCACCAACCAGTACTCCCACTTCCTACCAATCTATCACAACCACAACCACAACCATATTCCTTCCCTTCTATTCTCTTCCCTCGCTTCCCTCCCACCTCCTCCCACCTCCATCACCCATCTTACCCATACCATCAGCTCCTTACCAAAGCCATCTCTCTTTAAATCCAATATCTCAATATCTCAATATCTCATTAATCAAACCTCGCTTCGACTCTTCGAATCACTCCTCAACCAACTAACCAACAAACAAACATTTCGCAATGCAACTAAGAATTCATATAGAAGTGCTCAGAAATCCCAATCCCATCCTCCCTCTCCTATTTCTGATTCCTTCATCGCCCGCCCTCTACCCAGCTCCTTAACCCCTTTCCAATGTCTATACCTCTTCACTTGCCCGCTCATTCTCAGATTATCTTTATTCCCTTCCAGGTTTCCCTCCTCCTCCCCAACTCCAGTATCCACTACCCTTTTTTCAAACACATCCAACTAAACCCAACGCACCCTTCCGCCCATCTCACCGTCATAACCACAAACAAACACACCTTACCTTCCTGCCCACGCCCCTGCCCTGTCCTGCTGCCCTCCCCTATCATCATCTACCCCCTCCACTCTACCCTCTCACTCTACCCCCTTCACTCTACCCCTCATCCCCCCACCAAGCTCGGAATCCTATCATCAAAAATCCCCCACACTACCCACACTACCCACAATAACCCCAACACAACATTCACCAACAATACACATGCCAAACTCGTTATTCTCCCCTGTTCCCCTGCCATTTACTCCCCTCCCAGTGCCTCCCAGTGCCTCCCAGTGCCTACCTATCTAGCTATCCACATGCCTATCAATCCACCACAGATTTCTAGCTAGGAGCCTCCATTGGTAAGTTCGGGTAATAAGCGCGTGCACTCGGATAAGGAAGAGGATGAAGGGTGAGGATTATCAAAAAAAGAGACAAAGAGGAGGTGGAGAGGATGGAAAATTTAGAGAATACCATTCCGAATCCTCCTTGCAAGTAGTCGAGTAGATGCATATCTATTGACATATGTATCATTCCTCGGAGCTTTCAAATCGCATTGGACACTGCCAGGAATATCACATCACATCACGTCACATCACATCAATGCAATCCAAACACCACTCATCACAGTTGGATATTCTTTTGTAGAATTCACAAGTACTTCCATTCATGCATCCAGTTCCTCGTATCATACCTCCCCCCATCCAAGATATTCTCATACACTTCATACATACAATCATAATCCGCATCCCCACCCATCCGGGCCAATTCGATAGAGCCCACCCAGCCAGCCATCCTACCCCCCATCCCATCCATCATTAAGTGCCCCAACCGTTCCAAGCATAAAAATTCCGCATTGATTCCCTATCTCAGCTTTCCAAAGCTAGAGATGGCATCTTGTAAATCGATTCAAAAATCAAATCCAAAGCAGGGCCAGTCTAAACTCCAATCCAAATGCCATTACCCATGTATACAAAGTCGTATTGAGTAATTTTTTATCCGTATCAAAATCAAATGGGTAAAAAAACAAAAAAAAAGACATCCGGATATATCGAAGCAAAGCCCCCTCCAAAATGTCTCGTCATATCAATCCAAGCAACGATATTCTCGTCATGGTTCTCATTATGCACGCTGAAATGAACTTCTTCGTCAAACAAATCTTAAAAATCATCAATCAATCAACTTCTTTGGTATCGATATATATGTCGTTTCTCTCTCCGTTGATAGTTCTGAAACCTATCAACCGAATGTCTCTGACAAGACTCTTATACTCAATATCATGACCAGTAAACCGATGGTTACTACAATGAGTAGAGCAAAAGAGAACCATCCTAGGACCATGGCCGTACTACCAACACCACTTTTGACGCTGCCGTTCCCTAGATCTTGGGCTATGATGGAGGCGGCTACCGAAGCTGTATGTTGCCATAGGACTGAGACAAGAACGAAGATTGAAGCAATAAAGATGATGGCTAAAGCGATTTGGGAGACGAATCGCGATGGGAAAGGTTTGACTTCTCGTTCACTTCCGTGAGCATCTTCTTCTTCGTGCCATCCAGGGAATGTGGCTAGAAGCAAAAGACAGATGAATGCGAAAATGATTGCGATGATACTATGAAGAAATTAGAATCTGTACTCTAAGAAGCGGGGAAAGTAAAGAGAGCGAGAGAGACAACTTACATTAGGTATGGGAAAACAATCATGTCTTTGAATTGACTTGCAAGCCAAATCAAATTCAAAGGATCTTGATCCACGCTCACTTCATTCGCCAATGCGGTTGCATTGTTACTGCATAACCATGCACCTCCATCTGGGTTGATGCAGATACCAAAGTATCCAACTCTTGCGGCTAATCTTGCTTGTCCAACAATATTAGATATCGCTGTGTGTACATTGTAATCGGTTTGTGCGGTCGATGGCACTGGTGTATATGATTGATAGTAGAGGGAAATAAGGAAGATATCGGGTATCATAGGTGACGAAGATGAACATCCTGCTAATAAGAGAGCTGGAAGAGTGTTAGTTGGATGTCCATCGTTGGAATGCTAGATTCTGAATACTCACAAAGTAATATAATGGTAATTGCGATCAATATCATCAACACATGGTGATATCCTAAAAATGGCACAGCTCCTGCGAATTATGTTAGTACATAATTCATTGATTTGCGCATATTCACCATTACTTACTCAAGAAGCCTCCAAACCCTCTTTCCGCCATCTTAAACTATGTGATGTCTCGAAACGAATGACCTAATGCGATGATAGAGTCTGCCACTCCCGTCCCCCGTGTCTTCGGAGCGACCGTCGGAGTCGCAGCTGTGGAATGTTTGCAACGTGTATAAGAAGTTCCAAGTGCGAAGAATGCTGGTTATCTTTTGGAATGTATAGTCAATCAATCGTTAATAGGTTTTATTCGTGAGGTTCGTGAAAGTGTTGGTAGAAGAATGTGGATATATGGTCGCACTGCTTATCACTCAGATAAAGATTTGTTAGATATCTCAACACCAAAAGATGAGGGGAGAAAAGAGCGTAGCAGTCAGATTCTTTGAATTCTCCAGAAAATGGAGAAAGAGAGAGAGAGGGAAAGCAGAGTGAGGTCCAGATTTCCTGCACAATGTAATTTTGGTTGACAAAAAATTGAGTGGCAGGAGAGCTAAAGTTTCTATCAAAAAGAAGATGGCGCAGTGAATCCATTTTTGGGTGCTTGGGATTTGTTTACTCTTATCAGTTCTCGGTTAGTCCACAGAGCAACGAGGGACCAAGGTAACAAGGTACTCTTGGCTAATCAGCCAATCATAAGTCACGATTCTGCTTAATCATCCACGACCCTTGAATTTAGGTCCCATTTTAATTCAGGAACAGATCAATTGGTGGATTGCTGAGTGGAGTGATGGTTGGAGTGAAGTCTCGATATAGATTTGAATGATAGAAATAAAAAGCTTGTTTTTCACTTCAGACCGCGTTATTCGAGAGAAGTTGGAAGTTTGGCTTCGTATTGCTACAGGATTTGACAACGGATTGACACGTTTCTTTCGTCATTCATTAAAGCTGCACCTAATCATGCAGGTCAAGATGTAGCACTGTCGAGTTCCCACTTGATTGAATTTTCTGTATGTACTCTGTACAAAATTATTGTTCCTGAATCCTCATTCTCGCATTCCCGACGGGAAGATGGAGATCCTTAGAGGAGAACCATATATGGATCGTTTGTCCTACCCCGCAGTGTCCAATGTGATCGAACCCTTTCCCTTATTTCTTGCCTCTTATTAGAGGGGAATACCAGGAAGTATAGGGAAGCCATTGTCAACTTAGTAATCGTACCTGAGAAGCTCCCCATGCTAGACCACATGCATGTTGTGTTGTGTAAGATACTTCGGTAATTGCATCCATAAATACGCCGAGTGGCCAGGCAATTTGTGTGTTTCAGCTTTTTCTCTTTCTTGTCTTATATGTTGATTCTTAAAGCATGGTATCAAACATCCTTGCCGACGTTGAAAAGGAAGTTTTCGTTGCCTCGCCAGCCATAGTAAGATCTGATATAGGGCTGACTTGACTATTTCCAAAGGTAAGGAATGAACTAACTGGATGTCTTTCCAACACTTGCAGCAGGGAAATCTTTGGTGGGAATCGTATAACTTTTGTTGGACACCGTTGGGAAGATTGTCAACAACATGCCTGCTTCACTTGTTTATATTTCTCCACACCTGCATGCAAATCACTGTCGCTTTTACTATGCACTTTAACACTAGTGCAGTCATTCGGATTTTGTGAAATGCATGACAGTCAACGGTAAAATGCGAGTAATATATGGGTTTGTATCGTAGACTCGTTGCTAACCCTTCATGGCCTTAAGGGGTCGAACATTGGTGAAGCACGAAACCAATTCCACATGATGTACTCACTGTAGGCCTCTTCTTTCCGTTCTCGTGCTCTGCTTACAGGAATCTTGTACAACTCTTCCATTGTCTCAATTATTGGATTTACGTTGTCTTTTAACACGGTTCCCATGTCAAGCACTATCATCTCAAGCTGAGGAAAAGGGACAGCAGTACTTTCTGCACTTTCTTTCAAAGGGGATATAAATGATTTCTACTCTTTGGGTTCGTGTTTTAAAAGTATGCTTGTTATCCAGGGTCTTTTCTGAGCACCGATAGCTTCCAATATATCACGAGGGAGCCCGGTTTCAATGCAGAAAGTTCGCATTGAGAACACACCAGCCCTCCATTTACTACATTCCAAGCCGTAGCATGTGAACTACTAGATTGAAATTCACAGTTCCGTCCTCTACTCGATGTTCTGATCACAACATCGGTATAGAAGCCCCTGCAAAACCTTTCTCGTAAGTAAATACCACCGGAAAGATTGCAAGAAGTTCACACAATGGTGCAAAAGATGCACCTGATAATTTCACCAGAAAGTATATATGCGGTGAGTATGTCTAGACCTCACATTCTTTGGGGACTCAGCAACTCTGATGTTTCTGAAAAGGAAGCTAAAATGAATTACTAGTGGGTGTTTTCGCCCCACAACCACAGCTTTACAAAGGAATGACTGTGATGACAACCCGCTGTCAATCCAAAATAATGCGAATCACCAAACCTCAAGTTCTCCGGATCTTCAAGCACCAGCAAGAAGAGCTTTTGTAGCATAGTCATATTGCACCCTTTAAATCGCGGGATCTATGGATTGACTCCCCTATGGAGTTGACATCTGGGATATCGAGCACAACACAGCATTTTCTATGCCTCTAAGGATACAATACATAACTGCCGGTTACCAGTATCTAAATGATTCACTTCTGCGTGGGTTTCAAGCTCAGGAAATGTTGAAAGTGCATGCCATCAACCCCCCCTCAAACCGTCTCATGGCTCTCACCTTCACTGAAACCGTCACCTACTTCTCCAGTCCTTCTCGACTCCACTTCGCGGACTCCCATAAACACCATACACAAGCCAATTTATCTTACATGTATAATTCTTCCCATTTTCATTCCCGATCCTTCTCATCTGAAACTAAGAGGTAACAAGGATTCTAGCTCAGGACCAGTCACGACACTCACATTTCTCTTCCACAATCCGAAGGATCGCCAGACTCTCTGACAATTTTGTCCGGCTGCATTATATAGAATGGGTCTTCTGGCTCCACAGCCACATCTTCTGAAGTTTGTGTAGATATATGAATGAATGAGAACGAGCGCATTCGTTAGACGATACAAGATTTGACCATGAAAAACGACAATAATTACGCTCTTTCTGGGATACTTGAATTGTGTCACCTCCGACCTTTTCTTCTAGATATCATCCATCTCTCATATCTCTACAGCACCCGCTTCCCTCATCAGCACGCCGGCATCTTGATGAAGGTATCTATGGCACCTTTTTCCACTCATTGCCTCTGGTTCTTTTCCTGTCCGCTCAGCCACATCTCACACTCTCTTTCCCGATTTATATAGAAGTCTCCTAACAAATGACCGCAAAGATTATTCACACGCCGCTCAAACTAAGTCATTCTGCCCAGTATATAACTGCAGCTATACAGTACCGCATACAGGATGTATGAAGTCTATCGCTAGCTTTCGAGCTAGGACTCACAATTTGTGTGGAGACGGCAAACACTGCCTCTATTACACGGAATTCTCTTTATGGGGGTAGCATTAGCATATTTTTCTTACCTATTTCTCCAGAGAGTTGGCTCGGAATAGCTGGAAATTCTGTCATTTTACTTTCATCTTATGTTCTCAAATCGCTGTCGATATGGCAAACACCAGCAAAGTAATTAATGACAATCATCTTATTCAGACTCCTGAAAGTTATGGTTCTTAGGCATATGCAAGTGTGTATTGTACTGGGATACTAACCATTCACATCGATAGCAGCTACTTATCTCATGTTATCACCTGTTTCCTTCTTATACTCCGAGATATCAGAGTATGAAGAGAAGAGAGGATCTCTATTCCGTTCCCATCTTATATTCGACTCTTCAACTTCACACACTACCTTCTCTCTGATTTCGTCCCTGTCAATGATTATTCACTCTCATGAACATCTACAAGGTATCCCGAAATATGAAATTTCAATCACCGGCCACAATACTCCTCTTTACCCCTCCCAAGTCCCCCTAATCTGATACTAATTGAATTCAACACTTATTAGGTGCTCTACTGAATCATATTATAGTTTGAATCACCATTCCATGAAGTATGAACGGCAAAGCATCATTCAAACGAAATAAAATCCATAGTTCTTGTTTCTGAGAACAGGAGAATATCTAAACAAACAGACCAAGAGAAGATGCACAAATAGTGTTCTCTTCCTCCCTCCCTCCATCATTCACAGCAGATGCACAATCGTCAGATGCTTCATGTATCTTCTCATGCCATATTAAGATTATCTAATACGATTACAGTCATCTGAATTCCACCATTTTGTAGGTTGAACGGCAGTGGTAGACCCAAAAGAAAGACAACGCTTCTCTCTCTTTTGTACAAATAGCCACCAGGAGATCCGCGTAAATTTCACCATAAATCTGGGGAGAAGCAGGAAGTCCACTTCAACCTGTCTTGTCCGCTCCCGAAGCAATCTTCTTCAAACCTGGCTCTTTTCTTCGCAGGCCCGATACAGAAGAAGTTCAGGGAGTGCACATCAGGAGGTCTTTTATACTTCTATCATAATACTCTCATGCCTTCCCCTGTCAAGTCCCACCAACCACAAAGCCATTAAGATTCACCATCCCAACAATCTATTCCGTGACAATTCCCCAGTTTTTCTGCTGTATCCAGCATTTATAAAGTTCTCCAGCTCACCAATAATACTCGTGTAAGTTCTGTAAATACCGTTCTCAAGAAGCCACATGCGTTCTAGTAGTCTTGCAGCACGTCTCCTGCGAATATCAATCTGGTGGATCTATTGATATCTTTGTTTATATCATATCGATGGGACTGTTACTGTCAATAGTGGTATCCCAGTATCAGCTGCTCAAGTGTCCAGAAGTAACGGTGATGGAATAGAAAAATGACGACGGATATACATACCCGTCTCCATCAGCACCCGAGCCTCGAGTCAACACACATGCCCCAGATATACTTCAAACTAATGCAAAGATTCTTTGAGTTTCTAGCCACTGCAGTTAATCGTCCCTTCTTGCCTTGGGTGATTCAACTTTTTGTGTAAGATTGACACCTGGAAGAAAAGAATGGTCTCTATCAAGAACCCTTTTATATCTACCCCAAGTCTCTCATTCACTTGTAATCGCCCCTTTCCTATTACATGTATATCCTATCCACTTCATAACCCATGTCATACCAATATTTTTTAAAGATACGTTTCAATTCACAGTCTTAACCAAGCCCATAAATCCTGGATGATCCTTAAAAGCAGGCCAAGATTCATCTGAGGTCTAAGCAAATCATGATACCGGCAAGGTCTGCGGTGTCTCTAGGATCTTCGGAAAGTACCCACCACAAAGAGAAATTGATTCCGCGACTATAATGTCAGATTCTTTATAAGAAATGTGGTTAGTCTATAAGAAATTCTCGAGAATAATTATCGTCATCTTCTGTACATATTCATCGCTTTGTATGTGTGACGGTGATAATTCCAGGCAGTAAAAGCTTGTGCTTTCATAGGATACAACTTACCCCTTTCAACGGCCTTTCAAGCTTCAAGGGAACCGAACAGAATGGTCTCATGATATTGTTGCTCTCAGCAATCGACAGATCCCTTGCTGGATCTCTCCTGTAGTGGCTAGTACGTAGAACGTTTCCGATGAGTTTGACAAGAAAAAGCACCATCTGCCAACATCAATTTATACCCATCCCCTCCTCCCCCTGATTCTCACTTCATTTCATCTGCCTGGACTCTCGTCTTATCCGCAAAAGGCTCTACTGAGCTATCCACTACCCGCCATAGTTTAATGTCCCGACACCAGAACCACATATCTCTGACTCTAAAAGATAATAACATATTACTAAACATATATAAGTGATTCCCCAAAATTTGTATTTGACTTCCGTGGAACTGTGTACTTGGAAGAACAAGATCATACAAGTGACGGTGGTTTGAGCCCAGAATTCTTACCAGAGACATGCCTTTATCCCGGTCGATGATGTATGGACTTCGAGCCTTGGTGTTATCATTCTAGATTCTTACCGTCAACTTTCCTCAATGTTGATAGATAGTGACAGAATGGCAGTACAAAAACACTCGCTATGGTCAACTTTCTTATCCTCAATGACAACAGTAATCATTGGTGTCATCGCACTTTAAGATTCCCTAGCAATTCTGGCTAGGTCATCAGAATCGCAATCCACGTTACCCAATCTTTAAACATGTCAGAACATATCCCTCTGGGTTTTCCAGATACTTAAATCTTGTCTTAAGACGCCCGTGACTTTGGTCTGGAGATTGTAGCGTTGTCTCTCAGGAATCTTTTATAGCTAGCCCATTGACTCTCTCTCGCTTTTCTACCTTCTTCACCTCGAATTTCAAGCCGATCCATAGGTATCTCTCTTGGTCTACCCTTTGATTGCCTTACCTCTTTTGACGTCGAAGTCCCACCCACAATCTATAAAGTCTACCAATTTTTTCTGATGGCGTTTCTATAAATTTTGGACGCACTTATCATTGAGCCACAATGGACAAGAGTATTCTTCACTCAAAATCTCATTACACACAAATGCTACGATCAACAATGGCTTTGATATCGATTCAATGTACATGTCCCAGGCTTACTGACTAGATCGGTAGCTTTGCGGTTGCCATCCGAATAATATACATCCATCATAGATGACAATGATAAACTCATAACATCGACAACAACAACAATTGCATCTCCTCAAATTTCACACGATATGCCACTCGCCAAGGAATCAAATCCTTCAAAATTTGTCTGATTCTAATTACTCCTGTGATTGAACCTGGATAGTCCTTCTTCCAGATCTCCAGGTCGTTTTCAAAAAGGATATACACCATCCAGTAGGAACTATCTTACAGTCACTTAGATACTTTCTTATCCTTTCACTTTCCATACACTATAGCTCAAAAAGAAGCAGCAGTAGCACTGGACTGTTGCGATATGATTGAATATGCACACGTGGCCCCGCTGGGGGCAAGATCCGTGTTGCATGTAGCTCTCGTATTTTTGAATTTGTAATAGTCATACAGATTATTCACAACCACTTGAAACCCATTGTGAAGACGGCACCCATCACCAAGGCGATAATTACATACATTCGCCCCTTTCCCAATCTGCAACCCATCGAACTCAACCTTCCAGACCCATCCGCATCTATAAAGACCGTCAGTCCATCGGACCCCAATTCCTTTGAGTATAGAAGATATGAGGATAATGTCCAGGTGTTATGAACCACTTCTGACCCAGTCCAAATTGTGAGTCTATGGATATTAGTTGAATGTTAGGGTACATCTTTCAGCTTCTATGCCGATTATCGTTACCGCGACAGACCATTATCCATTTAAAAACTTCATTAAGTGGCAGAGGCTCGCCGTGAAAGATGGCACTCACCTATCATCAGATAACGACAACGATAAGTGTTCACTCACATCTCATACTTGCATAGACTATCCCAAAACCCTTTTCTAAACCCCCAAATCAAAATCAACCGTATTTGATTTTTCTTCACTCAGTTTACAGTAAGATGGCTTTCAAGTACCCCCTTGATTCTAGTCCCAGAAGCAAGTACCAATCCACAAAAAGAAAAAACAGGGTTCACGTCGAGTTCCTTTATAACCACTCAATATTCTCCTTCCCATTTCACATTTACACCTCCTCGTTCCATCGCCTACAATACTTCCGGTATACACGCCCGTACCCTTTTTACCCACCCAATTCCTAGACCAACCATTTCTCTCCACCAACTTCTATTCCCCTCTCCATCTTTATATCCAGCTATAAAGTCTGACATTCCCTCAATCGGAACTGTGTAAATCAACGAACAATGTTCGGTACAACCAGCATTGACTAGGTTGCAAACTTCCAGTGACTTCCATACCGTCAAGTACGAGCCTATGAATTTCCAAAAACCGAGATACTGAGACCCCTCTTTAACTTTCATTCTGATGTTCGAGACTTCAAGCTTTATTGTTGTCAAATAGATGGTATAAACCCCCGCTGAGTATAAAACGACGAGAAGAAACGAGAGAGACAATACTCACACCCTCATTCATGGCACGATATCAATAACGACAATAACAACCGCCATCCTGCATACACCACACTTTAAATTTTCCCCTATTCCTTCACCTAATCCTCAACTTTCCGAAGCAAAAATTGCTTTGGACCTAAATACTTATAGAACTTCCCCAGAATCAACATGATCAACGATGCGATTCCTTCCATAACAACGTACGTTCTTCCTTCTGCTACAATGAAAATAAAGTGCGCCCTCTCCCTACTCATCTTGTATATCCTTATCCAAAATTCTTCTAACACAATTACTTCCACAAATACCATTCATTCACCACTACAGATTTAAGAGGCTAAGTCCTTAAATCACACCACTCCTATTCGCCAACACCCCTCTCTCTTGCCCATTGAAAATCTCAACATCATATCTCAATAAGATCTCTTGTTTCCGTCTAGTTTGACCATTTCAATACTCCGTGCCCCCAAATTGTCAAATTTGTCTCAAGTCCACCCCAATTTCAACGCCCATTCTCGACCCCTAAAATTATCATGTTCGTACCTCAGCAGAGTCAGCATATATTAAGTACATCGATAGTCCCAGGACCCGACTTGCAGATGAGAAAGCAATAGGCCAAACAGTAGACTCGCTGTTTATCATACCTGTACCAACGAGAATTGATCTCACAATTTGCCATCTCGCTATCATGTCTCACATCACAATTGCTTCACTAAAACCTAAAGAGGTGCTGGACTTTCGACAAGACATACTTTTGCCCACTCGTCACAAGTAGAAAACAAACAAAATACCGATAGAAAGAGAAGTTCAATTCTAGGTTCAGTCGTGTCTCGTTCTAGCTTATTACAGGGATATTCTCTCTTCTTCCCCCCCCCATTAACCACCCCCTAATTGTCTCCAAACACAACACCAAGTAGAAAGAGCTAGAAATAGCACAAATTCGTCTCCAAACCCTCTCCATCTACCGAATGCCAATAGACTTCCCTCGTTAAGCTATTTAGTCCCTGGGATGGCTCTGAAGACAGGGTTTTTTCCCTCCTCAGGAGGAGAATCGTGAGTATGTTCGCCACCGATACATGGTAACCTATACTTTTCTTCCCACTGTTTTCTCAACACTTCATACAAGAAAATATATTGCTCCACAGCTTGTACCATAGTCTTTCTTTGTTGGCGCAATTGATCGACCGTCTCAAAGATGGCATCGTTACCTTTCTCTTCTGACTGATCCCACCCTTCCCAAGCTCCACCTTGAAGTTCTCCCATCAAAAACTCCAAAGCCACGAAAGTACCGGTTCTTCCAACACCAGCACTGCAATGTACAACTCTTGGATTCTCTTCCTCTACATTCTTCGCTCGAGAAAGATCCATCAATGTCAGAACACTCTTAACATTTTGACTGTTCAACGAACCCATGTCAGGCCAGAGAGGGTAGAAGAAATGCCAGATGATTTTCTCTTCGTCTTCATTCTCCACAGACATGGCGAGCTTACGAACCTCGATACCAGTACCCTCAATGTTATCTTCTCTCTGCACAAATCGAACCTGGGCCTTAAAGTTTTCTCCTAGAGCTCCCGTTCCGTTGACAATAAGAGGTGGATCCTCTTCACTCATAGGATAGTATTGATAACATTTCTCCATCATCTCGTCAGGCTTGGCAGGATTAGGTCCGACAAGAGGACTAAGCATTATGATGACACCAGGTGCTGCATTATCTGGTACTGAGATTGAATGCCACATCATATGCCAGGTATGATCGACAGTTTGAGACTTCGGACCTTGCATACAGATGTACTTATCTTGAAGACCTTTCTTCATCGTACTTTGCTTCTCTGCAGTAGATGTCAAAGTAACAGGGGATGCGTTAATGTAATCGTTATAACCTTCGGGGACGATGAGTCTGATACGGTTGGCAGCCCATGGGTGTACGTTGGCATAACGATCGAGTTCACGATCCGGTTCTTCTCTCGCCCACTTGGGATCATCTTTGCTAGCCAAACGATCTTCTTCTGCTTTCGTCAATAGGGCATATTTTTCCTTCATTTCTAGTGTCGAGTCAGTATCTGCTTTCTGAATGAGTGTTCAGTGAGTTGCATACCATCATGTGAAATCTTCAAGAACGATGGCATTGCTGTCTTTGGGTCGCTTGCTGCAGCGAGTCCTGCTTCGACTACTTGTACGGCGCGTTCGTCTTCATCATTTGCTGCCTTGCTAGAAGAGCATCCATCTCCTTGAGGCATAAAAGCACCATCATGGTAATCAAGGAGACTCTCCTTGGATAGATTGATAGCAGAGTCTCGTTTTGATGAACAGGGGTGAGTCATTCTGAAGATAAACTTGCGGCTTATGGTATCGTTTGGATCTTTTTGACGCGAAGAAGAAATGATTGTTGAGGCACTCGATGATTTAGAACGGAAGGAACGGATACGATTTTGAATGGAAATAGTGACACCAATGGGCGTCCGATGAGGCATATAAATAAACAATGAAAGATGTTTTCACAGTGAATATGGCTTGAATGAGTTATAAGAAGTCTTCAGGATAGAGAAAGGTAGGCTGTTATGCCTCTAGGCAAAGAGATTGATGTAGAGTGCTGAACTGAAAAGATTCTTCTCACGAACGGGGGAGGCTTGAACAGTAATGCAGAGAACAATGATGTAGAAAAAAGATAGTTCAGCAAAGAGAATAATGCCAGTTGTAGGAAAGAGGAATACCAAAATCTTTGATAAGTTGATGTGATGTGTGTATGCAAAGAAAGGGTGAGAATGGAAGAAGAAGAAAAGGAAGAGAAACATGAACTTACAAAACATTTGTTTTCACCGACATGCAGCAACTCACCATATTGAGCAGGAAGGTGGCTGATCTACATAGTACAATGGTACATGAGGAAAGAGCAATTGTGGTAGGCAATCCGAGCTGGAGACGAGGCAAGCGTGGTAAGCACGTGTAGGTAGGTCATGTTTCAATTGGCATTTCAATGACTAATTGTTGACTAATCAACTGCTGTCTTATTAGCCGAGTCGACTTGGTGAAAGATTTTCGCCTTCAACTCTCATCATAGATTTTTACTCAACATTTCTACCTGGTGTAGAATTGATCATGATAATTCGAGTCTAACAAATATGCCATTATGGTTAGCAGCCTTTGAGGTAAAAATGCCATTCCACGCATAGTACTTTTGTTATTCTTGCTAACAATTAATTCAGGCGTGGGCAGTCGCACGAGTTCGTATTTCAAATGCATCGATATCGAGTCCCTATTGTTAACATGTACCCAGCTCCTAAGAAGTCCTACTTTTCACAGTGCAGTCCGCAACGTTCACAAAAGAGTTCACGAAGCTCGTCATGGTAAAGACCCCTCCGAAATGGGAGGAACCAATATCGACGACCCTGAAAAGAACAGTCGATTCGTTAAATACTTCAAGGACGAAATCAAAGAGCAGTTCTGGGGCAAATCGCCACCTAGAAAATAGTTGATATATAATTGCGGTGTAGCAGGATATGCTCGCACTGTTTTCACGATTATAAAGGGAGTTGGGTCAATGACTTTGAACGAACGGCGAACATGCATTTCACGGCGTTTGTGGAAACACTCTATACTTTCCGCATTAAAGTACACAATTATACAATATAATTACTTCTCCTTTTTTCCTATCTCCTTATCTTCTGCGACAAACGATACATTTTCAGTTCAGGCAAACACTTGGCCTTTCGATATTCCACCGGACATTAAATTGGGCTCTGAGACTGTTTCTTCGTGTCACTTGGCTCTCATTCCGTCCGAATAGCAAATTGGCCTACACTTTTCTATTCGCTCCTATGCTTTCAATGCGCTGGACTGGTATTGTGTGCTCACACATTCTGCGTCTTTTGACTCCTCTTTACTTCGACCTGAGGTTGCTTTCGAGCTCTTAACCTGTTGTCAAGTACCTATATACCAACTTGTGGCCTGTCGATAAGTAGTGTTCATTTTCACAGCATCGCCCTGCATAATCCCGAATGTTGAATAGCGAAGGGCCTCATAGGATAACGCTCATCATTTGGTCCGACGTGTGAGGGATTAAATTCAGGTGCGACTGTTCGCCATTCGAGAAGCAATAGCCAAGCTTCATCTGATGCTCCAAAACGACCTAGCTTCCGTTGGAGATGTTACTCGTGCATAGCTCAATGACATGAACTTCTCTTCGGCTTGTTGGCAAGAAACGGTAGGTCATTTCTTATGTTGTTCAGGTTTAGAGGGATACAGGGGGAAGAAACACTTGCCATACGCAGGCTCACACCAATATTTTATGGTGTGTGATCTATTTAAGTGCAAGAAGATTGAACATAGACCGATTACTCACCGTGGCTTTCTGTCGCCGCACCATCATGTGGGACGTGGAAGCGATGGTCCATATATTATGGTCTACATTTCTTTGAGAGGTAGAGCTAGCTGTTTAGTTACCTAAAAGTAACTGGTGGATGTGGGAATTCTACGGAAAAGAGTGTGTGCGATGGACTGTCCATTGATTCATGCGGGTCAGAACGGCCGTTATTGTATCTGAGGTACTAGTAACTTCTTCTGCGCAACTCCACTAGAGTATATAGATATTGAGTTTAATTATATCAGATCCACACACCATCTAACGACAACAACGTTGATTCAGAATCGATTTGAATAACTGCGATTACCTACGTTCTTTGTGTAACAACTGCGTGTTCCCCTCTGGACTCGTCTCGAACGCAGCACCAGTTTGAAGTCCACATTCATAGGAGCAAAATGTTGATCATGTACCTAGGGGATAGGATAAACTGATCATGTCTTTCACGTAGAAAAGATAAAAAACGTGTAGCTCTCCTGCCCGCATCCCTCTCCTTAAATTTGTCACAAACTCATCAAAACTGCTCCTACCATCACGAAGGGATCAAAAAAGATAAAAACATACAACAGTAGGGATTCGCTGGTGGTCACCCACCCAACTACTAATCTACCGATCTGAAGCTTGTGTATGGCAGAGCGGACGGGATGCCCAATTCTCTTCAGTCTATGGTCGTATGTTTTTGGGAGGCGGTGTTGCGGGTTTATGTTGGGGATGCAAAAGGTGGGAAAGGGGATGTGAGAGATTTGATTCGTGTGGTCAACCAAGGATGAAGCTTTTGGTAGGCAGAGGGATTTGCGCGGTCACAGAGGTTGAGGGGGATCGTAGGAACACAAAAGAAACCTCGATTTGGTCTGGTACTAGCTATCTATTTTCGTTTCAACCTGCTTCAACCTGTACAATAGGTACCCATGTCACTGATTGAATTTGTCTACGAGTGAATACGCAGTAAGCTGAGCTGAAGTAATGATTAATAGCGTATGAAAACGCTATAAGATTAATTGATAATATACTATAATCATAATATAGATATCTTAAACAATGTCAGTTATAGTATTTCATATAGATTTTCAATATAAAATGTTTTTTGAATTTAAAAATTATTAATTAAGATTTTTAATAAAATTTATGATAAAAAAATATTAAAATAAAAAAAGATTATTGATATTAAAAATAATTATTTAAAAAATCCTAAATTGAAATTTAAATTTAAAAGATTTAAAAGATTTAAAAGATTTAAAAGATTTAAAAGATTTAAAAGATTTAAAAGATTTAAAAGATTTAAAAGATTTAAAAGATTTAAAAGATTTAAAAGATTTAAAAGATTTAAAAGATTTAAAAGATTTAAAAGATTTAAAAGATTTAAAAGATTTAAAAGATTTAAAAGATTTAAAAGATTAGATAGTGAATATTAAAGTCAAAAATTATTTTGGGTTGAAACATTCATATGAAGTCCACGTACTCTAGTCAGTATTATTAAATCAGAAATCCAAGAATATAATTTTCTCACCTTTTCTATCATTGATACTATTCTCCACTGCGACCTGCCAACTCAAAGGAAAATCGGTGTATTACAAACAATGTCTCTTACGATTTTTCTCTCTGGCATTTTTGCTCTCACGATCTTACTTGTATTAACCTCACCTCGCAAACTACGGTTTCCTGACATCCCAAGAGTTGGCAAAAAGGCAGGCTTCTGGAACTTTACCCGCACTGCTGCTAAGAGAGAATTTGTACTTAACGGACACCATATCGTGGACGAAGGATATCATAAGGTATGGTCTTATTGTATATTCAAACGTTCCAGGATAAAACAAGCTGATCAGACGCCACATAGTATAAAGATGAGGCCTTCATTGTTCAAACGGAGGATATGGAACGCCTCATCCTCCCTCATAAGCTCCTCGCAGAACTAAGAATGTTACCACAAACAAAGCTCGATCAGTCTACTGCTCTCATAGAGAGATGGTTGGGCCGATTTAGTGGTGTAGATATTATTCTAAAGAGTCGCCATCACTCTGACGTTTGCAGAGTGCAACTTACCCAGAATTTGCGTAAGTGTAACAGATCAAGCTTCTGTAATCAAAAACCAAGGCTAAAATTCATCACAGCTCAATTTATACCAGATATGGCGTCAGAACTTTCATTTGCGATGGCTAAATCTCTATCACATTGCAATTCGAGAGGTTAGTGAACATACTTGTTAAAAATCATCATATGTCTTACTATCAAATCTAGATTACACACCAGTATCCACGTACGCATTTGTATACTCAATGATTCTCGCAGTATCCTCACGAGTTTTTGTTGGCCTTCCGCTTTCCCGCGATCAAGATTGGCTTGACACCATCTCTGCATATTTGAATGAAGTGGTTTTCATCGCCAATACACTTCGTCCATATCCTCGTGTACTGCGGCCATGTTTACGAGGAATACTAGCGCCTGAAAGTCGCATGGATGCTATTCTTGCAAAGGCACTTGAAATTTTAGGACCAGCTATACAGGAGAGACAAAAGACAGGCTATGAAGCCAATGATCTATTAGGATTTCTCATCTCAACATCGGAAGTTGTCAATCCAAAGGATATCATTTTGAAGCTTTTAGTCTTGAATTCTGCTGCAGTTAGTTCCTAATTTCCGTTCCAGTTTTTAATCGTTCATTTTACAAGCTAACCAGGCACCAAATAGCTACACACCTCTACAATGGTTGCAGTCCATACACTATATGATCTCTGCGAGAGACCCACCTACATCCCTGACTTGCGTGCTGAAATCAAAGGTGCCTTGGAAGAAGATAATGGATTATGGAAAATTTCCGGCATGGGCAAATTGAGGAAATTGGATAGTTTCATGAAAGAATCTATGCGATATAATCAACCTAATGCTCGTACGTGTATCTCAACCACTTGGACATACTATGTTACTAACAAGTCCCTCTAGTCTCATTCGACCGCATAGTCCTTACGCCGCACACCCTCTCTACCGGCCTGCATCTCCCAAGAGGAACCTTCATATCCATGGCTGCCTCCTCACTATCTCGAGATCCCACATACTACACCGGACCCTCCTCCCCCTCCACATTCAACCCCTCTCGCTTCTACCAATCGCTCGCCCAAACACAGACAGGCACTCCCAATCCTCTCCAAGAATTCACAGGCATAGAACCTGGTAATCTAGCTTGGGGAAATGGAAGACAAACATGTCCTGGAAGATGGTACGCGGGGGCCGTGATCAAACTTGTTCTAGGATCAATATTGGAGGGATACGAATTGAAGTTTCCAGAGGGAGTGAGAAGACCAGAAAATGTCTACTGGAATGCAGGGATTATGCCGTGTGTGAAGCAGGAAATACTTTTGAGGAAGTTGGTATAAATAAGGTTGAATAAACTAAG
Source organism: Botrytis deweyae (assembly GCF_014898535.1). Taxonomy (NCBI): domain Eukaryota; kingdom Fungi; phylum Ascomycota; class Leotiomycetes; order Helotiales; family Sclerotiniaceae; genus Botrytis; species Botrytis deweyae. The sequence continues at coordinate 264,331 of NW_024066224.1, read as the reverse complement.
AGTCGGCCAAATTTGGCAATTTTCGGAAGAGACATTTGAAGACATTAAGACACGAACCGTAAGTCAATGGTTTTTGAATTCTGTAGATTCGTATAATGGAGGAATGTTTACCTGCAACCTTGAGGTTAAGAGCTGCAACCAAGGTTGCATTGACACCTTGACCTTGAGTCTTCATGGGCAGCATAGTGAAGAGCTGCTCAGCACTTTCTCTCGGCATATGTCTCCATGAATTTGTGTCTATGGTTATTGAGATGTCAGCACCACCTGGGCAAGTGCTTTTTGAGCGGAAAAGAGAACAGACATCCTGGACGAACACAGACAACTATGATCCCTCCTTTTGACAAGTTCAGAGAGCTGTGCATACTATAGGGCGGTCGCTATTTTGCTCTGCCCATATGCAATTGTGAGAGGGAAACCAACAAGCCACGGTGGTCCATGGGCTTCGTAGAGTGCTTCGGGGCTTTGATTCCTCTCAAAGTGTATCCCTCGATGTTGTAGTCTTCGAAACAGAACAGGGAGGAAATATAACCATTACTACCCATGTTTATGATTCGAGCTCTTTCTTTCGCTGTCAGTCTGTGCATGATTAGGCTGGTGAACAAGAAACTCCCAAGGTAGTTAATTGCCAAGTGAATTCCAAACCATCAATACTCGTAGACCCAGTTCAAGCCTTGGGATACCACATTATGTCACTTGTAGAATCCCATCGACCGTCCTGTCCAAAGAGAAGACTTGACAAGCCTTGTAGGGGGATATTACCTAGTCACATGATGGTTTCCTTACTGGTGGCAAGATTTCGGTGCGACTGGGCCATGTTCGATGATTTAAAGGGTAACGAAGAGCAGTTCCAAGAAATGCCATACGCTGAGCTTTTGATTCAAAATGATATCTCAAAGATTACCATGGCTCGGAAGCGATTCGCTATCCGAGCTGCAGGGCCATCTCAAGAATGCAGGGTGTATGAAAAAGGCATCTAAGTTCTTGAGGCAGACAGACCCCTAGATTAAAAACCTGATAATGTCTTTGTTAGGTAAATCGCGATATGATTCAGGCCTAGACGGTTCGAAAGAAAGTTAGCTACGTTGTCGCAAAGGCACACCCGGTATGAATAACCCGACAGATGATCCAGATTCGGTTGTGAAAGATCCTCTCCACGTTTCTAAAACAAAGTATATGTATCCCCTTGAGTTCATAATAGGGGTAGATAAAGAGATCTTTCTTCATTGAAGAACTATACTATCAGCATTTTGAAGAAGGTAAGGTGTCTGCAAATCTAGAGTACCCAGGCTGCTAGGTATCTAGGTACTAGGCAGTGGTCAATACTAACTTTTCTAGCTAACAATTTCTGCCATCCACCGCCTTCTACTTAAAGTGTTCATGATCCCTACTTCAACGCTCACTGAATGACGATCCAAAAGCTCCATACACACGCGACGCGATTTGATCAGAATTATTGAAGGAATTCTTTCTAGTCTTTCAAGCTGGTAGAATCCAATCTGAATTTTACCATCCTTCATTATCATATGCTCACGTCATAATTCCATCTCTGTATACAAAATGCCACTTTCCGATAAAGCTTTGACGAGCGCACTCTCCAAGACTGTTCGCGATGTATTTCACAGCGACGAGAAAGATAAATTAAGTGTACGATTCATTAGAACAAAAGTAGAAGAAGAATACGAATTGGGGGATGGTTTCTTGAATGAAGGGAAGTGGAAGGAAAAAAGCAAGGGAATTATTAAGGGCGAAGTTGTAAGTTCACTCTGAGTTACAGCTATTGGGTTTAACAATCAATCCTAATCATCAACTGCAGGACAAATTGATGCAAGGAGATGAAGAAGAGGAAGAGGAAGAGCCTGTGAAGGCAAAGAATATCAAGAAAACCCCTGCCAAAAAAGCTACACCTGCTGCGAAGCCAACGAAACGATCTTCTGCCGAAAAGAAGGCACCCCCTCCAAAGAGACAAAAGAAAGAGAAAACTCCCGTTTCTGAATCCGAACTTTCCGAGCCTGCGGAATCAGAGTTATCAGATATTGGTTCCGAAATGAGCGAAGACGAGCCAAAAGCGAAACCAAAGAAGCAAGTTCACAAGACTGCCAAAGCTGATTCAGATGATGAAATCGGCGACAATGAAGATGAGGTAGCATCCAAGAAGACTAAGAAACCAGTAGCGAAAGAGGCGGTAACTTCTGGCTCTGAATTATCCGATATTGAATCGATCACTCAACCCGAGGCAAAATCTCCTAAACCCTCGTCTCCAAAGATCCGCGATTCATCCTTATCCTCTCTCCCAAAAACAGAAGACGCCGCGGGCAACGAATCTGACTCCTCTGCCATGTCTGTCGTTCTCGATGGACCTTTAACCACTAAATCTCGTGCCAAAAAGTCCAAATCTACTTCGTCCAAGCCCTCTAAAACAACAAAGACTGCGAAACCTAAAGCCGCGAAGGCCAAGACCACGGCAGAACTTACACCCAACGAACAGTTGATTAAAACACTTCAATCGCAACTTGTCAAGTGTGGAATTCGCAAAATTTGGGCTTTCGAACTGAAGAAATATGAAACAGAAAATGAGAAAATCAAGCACTTAAAGAACATGCTGACGGAGATTGGTATGACTGGACGTTTTAGCGAAGGCAGAGCCAGAGAAATTAAGGAGATGAGGGAATTACAGGCAGACTTGGAAGCAGTAAAGGAGGGCGAGAAAGCATGGGGAATGGGAAGAAGTTCTAGAAGAAGTGGGAGTGGTGTTAAAGAGGACAAGAAGAAGAGTGAGATCAGTGATGATGATGATGATGATGACAAAAGCAAGAGCGGCAGTACTAAAAATGATGACGAAGAGAGTGAGGATGATGACGATGATGAGGACATGGAGGTTTCTGTTAGGGCTAGAAGAAAGAATGATTTGGCATTTCTGGGTAGTGAGGAGAGTAGCGATGATGATTGAGCGGTTTGACTACTGATCTACCTTTTGTCGAAGGGTTTGTACAAATTAGGGGGGAATTTGGAATGGAAATGAAAATGGGAGTTACATGGTATGAAGGTCATGGTTATGATATCTTAAATGCTATTGACGGGTCTGCATTTGTATATCGCATAAGGGTTATAGGATACAATATACCTAATATCAAGTGGCAGAATTATACGAAAAGAATACAAATATTTTACTTTGGACCCTCAAGTTGAGGTTTGCGTCTACATTTTAAAATGAATTCGAAATGGACTATGAATGTATTGAAGTATCACATGAGCTCGTGTGGCAAGTGCAATTGGGTATAAAATATCATCGATTGTAACTTTTAAAACACAGGTCTTCTTATCCTATTCCTTCCTTCGGGTATATGAAATCCTATTCCTCCACAATACATCTTAGCATAACTAACCTAACCACCTCTCACTGATTATTAAAGGTTGGAAGAAACGAAAATCCACCAAAGTACATGGGGGTCTGATGGCACATAGCTTCTGCGTTATCGTTGTGTCTCTCCATTTCCACACGAAGTTGCTCAGTAGCTTCAACAAGCCTTTGCGTTGTAACTAATTTTTCTCTTTCAAATTCTGAAATTCCATCTTGTGGATAATAAATGGGTGATGTGCAAGGCAAAGGAGGTGGTGGTCTCTGTAGATGCTCTGTGTGAGATTGTGGTATGCAAGATTCACATAGCGGTCTTGGTGGCGCTTTTCCTCTATATCTTGGAGCAGATGTTGGTTCTGGTGGAGGTTGATCCGGAGCCCGAGGACCTTGAAATTGTGGAGGCGGAGGAGGTGGTGGAGGTGGATTTCCAGGTCGAATGCTGGACCTATGAGAGGAATGTCTTGGTCGCGGTCGTTCTTGCCTCTCACTGCGATTTCCATCTATACTCATAGCACGGGAACTTCCGGATGACTTGCCAGAACGCGATTGACTATATTCCGATCTCGATTTGGCGTGATGTTTACGTGCGACTCGAGTTGCGTGATCGTCACGTCGCAGGACGGATGAAGATTGTTGGTTTTCCTTTGTTCTATGCAAAACTAGAGCGCTGCAGGATGCAGCTTCTTCAGATGGCTTAAACAAAACTACACGGTTATCGGGCTGTGGATATTTGATTGTAGATGCCGAATTTCTCGGTTGCTCAAATGGCACCAAAGCTTGTTGTTCATGTTTATATGGAACTACAGCTTTGCGCCATGATTCTATACGGGCGTTTTGATCATTCGGGAATTCAGGAGCGCCTGATAATCTTTGTAGATGCGTGTTACTGGAAGCCACGGGTCCACGTTCGGACGCATGCACAGAGGCAGGAGCTTTAGAGCTGGAAGCTGCTGATCCGAGGGCTCTATTCTGGCTATCCGAACCCTTACCGCTGCTGGAAAGGCCCTTGAGAAGCCTCGCTAGTCGGCCCGGCTTACTTGAAGCTACAGATCCACTGCTGGATTGTGCATGCGTGCCGGTAGCGCCGGGTCGTCTTCTCTTGTTATAGTCATCCACAAGTGTATTGGTTGTTTGAGTCTTCGGATCTTGAGGTGTAAGTCGTCTGGGTGAAGTTGTTGCACTTTTAGAAGATCGATGTTTGGTCGATTTTGATCTCGTATCTGACACGCTTGAGGCTGCCGAACTTTTAGAAGATCGATGTGTGGATGATTTGGATCTCGTAGTTGGCACTATTGAGGCTGCAGATTGTACTGATTTTGGATGGCCTCCACCCTTAGGCCTGAAGGACTCTTCTACTGTAGGCATGTTTTGCTTGAATACTGGCTTTGATGTTATGGTTGATTTTGAAAGTCTTGTTTTCGATGGAACTCTTGATGCTGAAGTTCAAAAGAGAAGGAAAAAGCAAAGCTGGAAAATAATGGGGAGTTGAGCGTTTAAGTATCCAAATCGAGGGCAAAATTTCTGAGCCTTGAGATTCATATACTATTGAAATGAGTAATGATTCCGTTTCATTAAGTTCGACATGAAATGACTAGAGTTCAATTAATGAAAAGATTCAAAAGATTCAAAAGATTCAAAAGATTCAAAAGATTCAAAAGATTCAAAAGATTCAAAAGATTCAAAAGATTCAAAAGATTCAAAAGATTCAAAAGATTCAAAAGATTCAAAAGATTCAAAAGATTCAAAAGATTCAAAAGATTCAAAAGATTCAAAAGATTCAAAAGATTCAAAAGATTCAAAAGATTCAAAAGATTCAAAAGATTCAAAAGATTCAAAAGATTCAAAAGATTCAAAAGATTCACAAAATGAAAATTCATCCAAGAAGCCTCATTTTCTTCTCTTTTTAAACCCAAATATCATTATTTTAGTAGGACTAGGAAATCACTATTTGAAGAAATAAAACAATCTGAACTAGTACATACTAGACCCCAAATATCATTTTTACTAATCGAGGTACTAATACATGAAATGCTGTTATATGGGGTTATTACCGTAAAAAGACTATAAAATGTTCATGTATTCATGATTACTCATGTTGAATATGAGCTTCAATGGCTCATAAAATACATAGCTTTTGGCTACTTAAAGCTCGACTTTTTTCAATCTCCATTTCAATTTCGAACCTCTACATCAAAATTCAATCTTCGATCAACAATATCAAAGTTCACACCAAAACCAAGCCGTTTAAGAATTGTCCGGTCATCAAACTCAATTTCGGCATTCATTTACCTACCAAGACAAGGAACAGGTCGAAGAATGTCTCGCACATATGATCATGGAAATCCGCGTAGTCTAAGTCCCATGGTGGGAGAAGATCAGCCGCATCGAGGCTCAGGACCTGTCTACATCGATCCATATGACTCTATTCCTGATGTTCAATCTCAATATCCGCATGCTTCGAGTGAAACTAGATACGGTACGCAACATGGCACTCGATCTATACGTGCGCAGCAGGGATACGGAATAGATCCACCATATCATCCTTCCCAAAATTCTGGGTATGGTTTCGCACCCTCATCCTCCCGACATACAACACCAGCGTACCATCCTCAACCTGTAAACATTGGCGTCCATGTGAGAACGACTCGATATACGAATTCTGGTGCGACGCATTCGCTTCCACACCATCCTACCACGATTGATGCAACACGCATTCCACCTCCCTCCGCTAAGATGCTGTCATATTACTACTTCCAATTTTATTGTAATAATGAAAGGGATGCAGTTTACAGTCTCAATGCGCATCTGAAGCCGGATCAAAATTATCCAAAAAACATCATTTTTGCCAGAACAGACAGACCCAGTGCAGGTGCAAGCGCGAGGTACAATCAAGCGACTCATAGGCGTGCGGAATATTATGAGAGAAGGACAAGATAAGGATATAGGTATTAATTAACAGGAAAATTTGATTAATCAGCAAGACACATGGAATAAGAGCTGCGGCGTTATCAGAAGAGCAAATCATGAAGCGAGTGATAGATGGCGAGTTGAGGATATTGATCTCAGGGATTGAGGAATATGACAGGAATACATTCATAAAGGAATCATACATAATACTTAGACCTAGAACTCAAAAATCGATGACATTACAACTTCCCATCCTTAAAAGCTCTTTCGAGTCAGGTTTTGAGTCATTTTCTCGAGTCATCATTTGCAGATTTTACCGAATCATGCAATTTCTTTTACCATGATTCTCAAAATGCAATCCAGGGACTCATAGACTAAGTAGATTCTAGCTACTTAAGAGCGCAGATTGTCCAAAATTTATGGTCTGCTTTTCTTCACCCATTCCAACCTCACAACTTCACTAACTTTAAGTTTTTGATTTGAACCTGGATATTGTAGCGTCACAGCTCAAACTACCTTCAAACAATAATAAACAACGCAACCGAGACATGTCTGGCGCCTGGGAGTTCACAGGAAATAATCCTGAAAGCCGTATTGAAGCGAGAGAAAGTCGAGGCTCCGTAGGAATGGATCCACCACAACAAGGCGGTTGGCGAGAAAGACAAGAGGATCCGCCCAGTCCATCCCCAAGTGGCCGCGGGTACGGGAACTATGCTCTATCTACTAGCTCGTATTCCATGGCTCGACCTGAACAAATCACGCCTGGACAACACTTACTTCTTCCTAAGCGTAATAACCAGATTCGGTCTAACAGCTCAAGGCCAAGAGCCAGAAATCAGCGAGATACAGCGCTTTTGTCTTCAAACCGTGTGCAAAAACTTCATACCGCCTGTAATACACACACTAAAGTCAAACATCACGAGAATGCACCACCTCGATATCCAGTCCCGACGTCCCAATTACCTCCCCCTACAATTGTTGTGGCACCGGTTACTCCTACTCCAGTCGTCAAAGAACTTCATTCCCTTCTTACATCCCGTGGAAGCCAAATGTACCCGGGTTCATCATCTTTACGGCATAGACGTTCAAAATCAGCTCCGTATAGTGTTCGCAAAGGTGCCCAGAAAGCTGCAGATAAGAGGTTCGATAGAGGTGATCCGTTTACCAGCTATGAAAACTCTGGGAATAAGGAATTAAACCAGACAAACTTAATGGAGACTCGGGAAGAAGATATAGGAGTAATGGAGATGGATTTTAGTGGATTGGAAATTTCATTCCGAAAAAGAAAACTGCAAGGGGAAGGCAGGAGGGTAACAGGGAGAATTTGGATAGTGGGAAAGACAACAGCGAGGTCAGTGGAGGATAGAAATGAATCACAGGGCTGGGATACTATTAGCAGGTGTCTAGGAGTGTAATGAAACAAGAAACTAGGGGGATGATGAATAGTTGTTAGGCTTAGGAATCAGAATCGATGATATTATCACTTTACAATTTTTCAGTCATTTCCTGAATCATTTCCATTCATTCTTATCAATCTTGAACTTTGAGAACTCACACACTGCATGAAGTTTTGTTCATTTAAGGATTCCTTCTCTTCTGATTTTCTGTTTTGCTTTCCCTCTTTTTATCAACAACAATCAAACTGCATCAACATTCAACATCAGATTTAAGAATCAACACTTGGTAACAACTTTCCCAATCGTTTGAGTGGAGACCAGATCAAACCAGCACTAAAAAATACCGGTAAAAATTGGAGAATGTCTAACGCCATAGAAAGATATCAAACACAGGCCGAATTCCAGCCTCGTCGTGATGACAACTTTGAGGTAGAAGATATCACAGACATTGAGGATAACTACCATCCAGTTCAATGGAGAGATGGACAATATACAAGCCAGCGACCTACATCTACCGTTCCAAATTATGGCACTAGATTTCGTCCGTCAAGTGGCGAGTCAGATGCTCAATTTCGAGAAAGAAGACGTGACTATGGATCAGTTCCTACTTCTTCTAGAAGTGCCGAGCGCAATCTCCCCCGCTATACATCTGATCAACGACAGTATGGAAGACAACCGAACTCTTTACACATCAGGCAGCCAGGAGAACGGCCATTTTCATCCGCAGCTTATGCTACACAACGTCGGTATCGAACCCCCTCTCCATCACCGCCTCCACCGCCTCCACCACGTATTAGAATTAGCCGTCAAAGTCCTCCCTCTTCGCCCCCTTACTCAGCTTTCCGGAGTCAAAGTACTTTTACACCGGCCACTAGATTTCAAACGAATCCCGGCTTGCCATCTATGCACCATAGAAATGATTACACGAGTACTGCGAGACCAGATCAATATACTGATGCTCGGGGAGCTCAAATACCTAGGTTTAGAACAGCTGAAGGAAATGATGCGTACAGAAGATTCTTGAGTAGCTAAGCTGGAGAGATATAAAGAAAAATTTGAAGGCATGATAGGGATAGGTTAAGCATATCAGACAGTGTGCTGACAAGAGGTGCATGAGAAAGTGGAATGGGAAGGCAAAATGATGTAAAACGGGGGGGAATGTTTCATTTGATAGGAGGGCATAACAAATAAGGTAGAATTAGGAATATCGAATTGGTGGATATTTGGGAGTGTTGAATAGTCTTTAAGATTATGAATCAAAAGCATTGATGTTACAAATTTGTGTGTATAACCGTGTAGCAGAAACCCCGAATCAAAATTTCAATCGTATTTCAGAGGTTTTTGATTTCAAAATTATATTAATAAAATTAGAAGTTTATGCGTGATTGTTTTCATCAAAAAGATTATAAGACTACAAAACCACATTCTAGAAGCTAACTATGAAATTGAGTGTATTAAAGTCATTGATTTGCATTTCTCTCCCTCAACCTCAAATTTCTTCATCAAGATCAACACTTTCGACCATCAATATCAAATTAGATATTTAACGCAGTTTATCAACCAGAAGCTCGAGGCGCAAAAAACTAGGCGGTGGAAAACACGAAGACGGAGACAGAGCAATGAAAGGACAAGAAATGAAAACAAAGAGCCGATGAGGAAGAAGTGGTAGAAGCAGAAGAAATGGATATGTGAAAAAGGTACGAGATGATGTGACGAAATCAGGAGATCAGTCATAGAAATTCGAGTCATTGATATTACACATTTGTGCTTGTTGCAACAGTGAAGTATATATGACTTCATCAGTTTCGATTATTCATACTTGATGTATACACAGTTTGCGGAGTCATAAATCTTTTGGCTTTTGTTCACTTAAGCGTTCAGCATCCCTCCAGATGCTGTTGATTTCTGCTTCTCTTCATTAACAACAACCATCAAAATCAGAACTTTTCATCAACATCCAGAATCCACATCAATACCATACCATACCAATACAATGACGCGTAATCCAAATGGACAAACAAATCTAAAAGAGACTCCTCGAGAACCCAAAGAGCAAAGGGCCATCGTGCAAATTGACGATTTCTCTGAGGATTTTATGTTTCCTGACGGCCCATCTAGCACGTCATTCCATGGAGTAAATAATCATCACCCAGCCCGAGCTCCATTCGCTGATCGAGGATCAAATACCACGTCTCAAGCTTTGTCCATCGAACTCGAAACTCAGATCATTGAAGAAGAAGATCAATACACAGACCAGGAACCCGCTGACAGCGATACGTGGTCTACGGCAACATTGCAGTCGGATGAGGAACCTGCGCCCAATAATCAACGCGAGAGTCAATACCGATCCCGTTCACCATCACCATCACCACCATCTCATCCCATTTTTGTATATCCGAACAACACACGTCATCATCATGAGCATCATGAAACTCATCGTCAACGATATGATTCTGATTTGGTACCCCTCAGTCAGCCCGAGGAACAAACTTCTCTATCTGTGACGTGTGTGACACCAAGCTCTCATTGGGCTCTACGCATTCCAGAACGCTATGCATGCCGACCTTCTCGCTATTTTTTGTCGCATTACCAATTCTATGATTACGATTCAAATTTGAACGAGCTTCTGTGTCTCAGGGGGGATTCCAAAGAGCTTGATTATCCATGGGCAATAGCTTGTCCTCCAGAACGACCCATAGTAGACAGTGATGAAATTTTGGAATGGCGAAGGTCAATAGCCATTTTTCGGACCAGGACAAGATCGTTGGATCGCTACATGAGATTTGAAAATGCGGAAGAGCATCGTATTTAAACGCAATGAAGGGGGTTGAACATGTAATGGAGAGCAACAAGTACTGTGTTAAAGAATGAATGATGGAATTGAGAAATGGCAGTTAGTCTTGGATAATAAATCGATGATATTACAACTATACAATCTTTTCCCTTATTCTTGAGCCTTTGACCTCCATTTTTTGCTCTATTCATTTGTGAATCATATATACAATAACTTCGACAGTCATGAGATGATTTCCAGGAAGCTATTTGTTAGTATATAATGACTTTGCAATCATTTAAACCATTAGTGGGTACATGGATTGACGGGACACTTCCCAACTTCCAAAAAAATTAAAAAATTCATTCTTCAATTGTTTGATATCAAAACTTATACTTTGATTTTTTCACATCTAATAAATGATTGGAATAAGTTTCAAGATATCCCATCCGATATGTCAAGAGATATTCACAAGTCAATTTTTGTAGTTGTATGATCATAGACACAATTGTGTAACATCAACGCTTTTGATTCATAGGCCTAAAGAACAATCACTGCCCCTTGATTTCCACTGGTTCTTTATCTCCAACCTCGCTTTGTTCGCTATAGCTTCATCAAATCGGATACCTGCCTGTCTATCCTACCCTCTAATAGATATCTTTCCTTCCCCCTAAATCATTTTGCTTTCCCATTTCACTTTCCCAAATATCTCTTGCCCACGTATCCCTCACCGGTGTACCGTATGACATGCTCATTCTTGAAAAGTCGCCCGTTCCAGATCCAATATTATCTATCTGACTTCCACTTCTCAAATATCTGTTATACACATCTTTCCCCCCAGCTATTCTAAATCCAATTCTTTGGGTTTCTTGGGCTACGGTCTCTTGAACTGATCCTTCGCTAGTGGGATAGGCATATCTGTGGTGGTATTGATATGGCTGATCCTCTCCTCCGATGAGACTTTGGCTACGTGGATTTCCATAATCGTATGTACGAGATATTCTTCTACTTCCTTGTCTTGGCAGTTAAAAGAATACCGGGCTTGAGGTTGGTAACTTGACATATTAAGCAGCTCCTCCTTGGTGTGAAGTTCGAAGTTGTCGATCGAATATCGAATGTTGATATGTAGATGTAAGAAAAGAAATAAAGATCGAAAGAAGCCGTACTTTAAGTAGAAAAAGATAGAATCAATCATTCATCTCCCACTTCTCCGTCTCCCGTTTCTACTTCTCTATCTTTCACTTTTCCATCTTTCACTTCTCCGTCTTTTGCTTTTCTATTTCCTATTCTTCTGTCTCCTGTTCCCATTCCTCTTTTTCTCATTCCTCCGTCTCCCACTTCTTCGTTTCCCGCTCCCATTCTTCTTTCTCCTACTTCTCCTTCTCCCACTCCTCTGTCTTCTATTTCTCTGTCTCCCACTTCTCCCATTCCTACTCCTCCTTCTCCCACTCCTCTGTTTCCCACTTCTCTGTCTCCCGTTTCTTTTGCTCCCATTCCTTCTTTTCCCACTCCTCTGTCTTTCATTTCTCCGTTTCCCACTCCTCCGTTTCCCACTCCTCCGTCTCCCACTCCCCCGTCTCCTACTCCCCCGTCTCCTACTTCTACGTCTCCCGTTTCTACGTCTCCCGTTTCTCCTTCTCCCGCTCCTCCTTCTCCCGCTCCTCCTTCTCCCGCTCCTCCTTCTCCCGCTCCTCCTCCTCCCGCTCCTTCCTCTCTGGGGTTTTCGGTTTTGCTTGTGTCTTTGGAGGTTCCCACTTTCTCCAGACCGAAGTTTTATGTACTGGTCTTAACAAATCGCACAAAGAGAATACAACCGGAAAAAATATAGAGCAAATACTTGCTGAAAGTGCCAATTTTCTCTCGAGGTTCCATCCAGCATTGATTATACCGAATACAGTATTTATCAAAGAACTTCCACCAAGATATATAGAGATTATAAAATATGCTCGTGAAGACGACTGATCTGCGTTCTGAGAAATCTCTAACGTCCAGAACCAAATTTGAAAGAAAGATCCTCCAACAAGTAAGATCAGATCAACGCTGATCGAACCATTCACCACTATTGTGGCACCATTGTGGGATATTCAATAAACAATACAACATTGAAATATGGTTGCAGTGGGAAATTAATTGGTTGAGTTGTGGGTATAGTTTATCGTGTTGTTGTTTGACTAAAGAGAGCTGGAATATGGTTCACCAGTTGTGCCCTTCGTAAGGCGTGACTACCTTGTAAATTGGCGCTAGTACCAATTAGGCCATAGCTCCCTCCCGCGGAAACTGACTACTTTCAACATACAATATTCATATAAAATATAAATGGAGTAATATCTAAGTCTAAAATACTAAGAAAGTCCTGCTTATTTTAATTTGAAAGAATATTAGAAGTAAGAATGATGCTTGTAAAGGTAATCAAAAGTTCAGTTAAGTGTTTTTGAATTAGTGTTATTTTAGGTTAGTAGTAACGATTCTAATGATTCTAATGATTCTAATGATTCTAATGATTCTAATGATTCTAATGATTCTAATGATTCTAATGATTCTAATGATTCTAATGATTCTAATGATTCTAATGATTCTAATGATTCTAATGATTCTAATGATTCTAATGATTCATTAAGTGAACGAATGAAATCGAAGCAGTATATTATTTAGCAACAATCTCATTTCTTCATTCTTTACTGCTCCTTCTGTAGGTTCGTTCTGGAACGCATTCTCAATATGAGGAATCATGAATCCACGAACCTTCTACACTCATATTTAATGTGAGTAGTTGCAAGATCATCGAGAGAGCCCTGACTTGCTCCAATAATCTTCTGAGCATCACTCAAAAGATGGCATGAAGAATTCAGTTTATGTAATATCATCGATGTAAATTTCCTAGGTCTAAATATTGTTCACAGCTGCTCCGTAAGTGCATTCAAGCTACTCCCATACCCATTACTCAGAGGCTCAATAACCCCGGCGCTGTCTCTGAAAATGCTTTCTCTCTTCACGGTCCTCTTGTTCCTCTATTTCCTTTGCCTTTCTCTCAACAATCACCATCCTTTCCTTATGTATATTACCTCTTTTGCTCTCCACCTAGGTTCTTTTCATACTTCTTGTCTAAGTGATTCCTATCCTCGTAGATATTAGCTCTGAGACTTTTCGCTCTGTCTTTATCTACCATATTTTTATGCCTGTTTTTACCTCCACTGCCACGACTTCCAATATCTCTTATCATACTCCTTCCCTCTCCGACCTTTTTCTCTTCTTTCTTTACCTCCACCTCACCGTGTTCCTGGGTAGGAGCTCTTTCTCCTCCTTGAACCTGGGTTCTCGAGTCTGCCTTTGCTTGGTCTGTTTTGGAAGACATCTTTGAGCTAAAACTGGATAGCAAAAATTTGTATCTGAAGAGTATCCGAGGTCGGTTGGAGTGGATCGTATTTTTATCTTGAAATCGGCCTAGATGATGACTTTCGAGTTGCTTTAATATTAATCCGACGTTGGTTTTGGTTCTGATGCGATGCTGAGGTGGATATTGTAATGTGTTTTGAAGATGGGTGTGTTGAAGTCTTTCGAGTGTTGGTTCGATTATCGATCTGAATGTTTATTGAGAAGTTTGATATTGATGTCAAGGATAAAGAGAAGTAGAATCGGCGGGTACGAACAAGCGGGAACTCAACCCTTTAGTAAACGAATGCTGAGAGATTCATGAGTCCTCGTTACGCATCTTCTTCTGATATGAATAATCATAAATCTATGATTCTTGGAACTAGTTCAGTCAGTATACACAGTCATAAAGTCAAGTCACTAGTTAAATCGACATCTATGAATCGATCTCACAATTCTTTAAACAACACCCAGCAGATGACTCGAGATCTGGAGGTTATGTAATATCATCGATTTCTAGTTTCCAGGTCTAAATACCTTCCATTATCCTTCACAAATACACATTATGCCTTAGGATCCTCAATGTAATAACCTGCCTTCTTCCTCATCTCCGACTGAATTTTTCTCTCTGCCTTAGCCGTCCTTTCCATTTGATCACTCATCATATCAGCATATGCTTTTACGCGTGAACGTTGCTTAAACCGCGGTCCAGACCAGCCATTCATGAGAGGTTCTAATCCGTCATCCGTTGATTGGATCGAGCCTGAATTGGATGACCTTCCGCTTGAGTTTGAGCCATAAGACTCTTGACTTGAGACCGAGCTGCCAGATGTGCGGCTTGAGTATGAGCTCACTGACGAACGGCTCGAGCCTGGGTTAGAGAATACTCGACTCGGATTTGAGCTCACCGACGAACGACTTGAGCCTGATCTGGTAGAAGCTTGGCTTGAGTCTACTCTGAAGAACATTCGATCCGAGCCGGCGCCTGAACTGGAGTGCGTCTGGACGGAGCTTGAACGCGAGTGAGATGACATTTTTCGATTTGGTGGGTTCGGCAATACTTTGAACTTTATTTGGCTCCAGCTTGTATATCGAATTGAATATTGGAATTGATTTGACGTCGATTTTGATTTGATGTTAATGTTGAGGAAATTTTTTAATCTTGACGTGGATAAGAGAAGTGAAATCAAGAGCATGAATAAAAGGAGAGTAAACCCTTAAGTAAACAAAAAATGCATGCGCAATGAGTCTCAGACATGTGAATTTCGGTAACAATATCGTCAGGTCATCCTTGGCTCGATTCATAGTCGTAAGTAGGTATGAATGAGTCCATTTTACGTTATTCCACTCTTCTATCTTAAGGCCAACCTTCGAATCAACAGAACTTATACACATTCAATATGGATGATCCCTAACCCATTAGTTCTATCCCCCGAGTATCATAATCCACAAGATTCGCTCTTTTCTAAAGATGGGCAAATTCAACTAGATTCGAATTCAAGAAGGAAGATGCTTTGTTTATTCGCCTAGTCATTCGGGATATATAGCTACTAGCCACATTTTCACATCGACTCATATAAATCACAGTCTTATGTGGTAAAAAGGGAAAAGTGTGATAAAATCACAAAAAATAAATAAAAAGATAAACAGTGAGTGAACGTTTCCAAATAAAATATTAACGCCATCCATCAACTATAGCCCCTCAAGATCGCAAAGAAGACCACATTATCCACACCTCAAACACCGCCATTTATATATAGATACCCCGAACTACTAGACCCCCTACCCCGAATTCCCACCTCCAATTTCTCTTCCTCGCTTTCAAATACCCATCTGTTTCCCCCTCAATATATGATCGCTTTTCCGTAAATCCTCTTTATCCCATACCCAGCCTGACCGAACCTGACTTCACTTACCTTGATATGATCTAACCATCCAAGCACAAATATCCCACACCCCTTCCCACCCAGCTAAGCATCAATATGTCCACTAGGAACTAGGAACACCAAAATAAACACTTATCCATCCTATTCTCCAGTAACTCCACACTTCCGCTTCCACCTCTACGCCCCGCAGGTGTACTCAGGAAAGAGGATGGAACATTTTCTATTCTCCTTTCCTCTTCCGCCGTTCCACCAGTCGGTGTACGGACTGTTGGGACACTCACTCCAAGAATGGACTTAGAAACATCTCTTGATATATCGATTGGTATATCTTAGGAATACTTACAATGTTTTGTTGGAGATTGAAGAATCAAAAGCAAAGTTCTGATATCAAACAAATGAAACCCCGGACCCTCCACACTTGAAGATTTCACACTCGAAGGCATAACAAACTATTTTTGTTTCAACAATCCCACGCACAATCTCCACTGATCACATCACACATCACAATTTGGAGCCGCAGCGGGAAAATTTTTCTCTCGTCTTGTACTTTCCTTTCTTCACTCTTCACTCCACTTGATTTTTCTTTCGGTAAAAATACACACTGCCAACACTCCACGATAAATCTATCGGGTAAGTACCCAGACCGACCATTCATTCTAAAGTTGATTTTCATCCAGCTGTATTCTTCGACCCACTCCCATCCATTTTAAACCCCATCCACCCTCCCACCTAGCATATCCATCCATCGCTAGATGAACGCCAGTCAAAGTTCATCCACAAACATCCCCATCAATATCATCGATGATGTCTCCTGTGTTCGATGACTTTTCCCAAAGAATTCCATCAAAAACTTCCATGCATGCATGCATATCATGTACCATCAAAAAAACGAAGAGATCTAAAAGCAAGAAAGAGAAAAGGAAAAAGGTGTTCTATGTACAGATCGGCCGACGGTACTGATCCATTCGTTACTCGCAAACATTGACGTTAAGCTTGACATGATAGGTTAATACATCATATAAAGCTCAACTGGTGTAAATCGTGTTCAGTCGCTTTCACAAGCACAGAATCATATCATGTGATTGCAGTTTTATTTCCGGCTAAAATGCCTTCGTGTGGTAGGTATCGCATAGCCGCAGTCGGATTTCGCTCATTAAGGGGAATATTGAACCAAAGTATTCAAAGTTCGGCATCGTTTTGCCTGATGAAATAAGCCCTAGTGTTTTTGTTAGTTTTAATTCCAGATTCAAAATTCAAAATCATAAAAATACTCACTTGCAAGCCTCATATGCGGACCAACAAATAGCGGTACTAGGCATAGTGGTAACCACTCTTGGTTTAACACCCTTGAAGAAACCACCGAATCCTGCTCTTCTATGAATGACCCGGCATCCCTCCACAAAACCACTGACATTCCTTAATTCCGCATCAGTCGCTGTTCCTCTGGTTTGTAATAAAGTCTTAACCACATCCATGGGTGTTGTGAGAGCAGCCGCGAAACCTCCTGCAACCGCACCAGCTGAACAATGGGTCCATGGGTCGTATTTTTTAGTTGGGTTCATGAAAGTCGACATCGATTCGTATGCGAGGAATTGGAGAGCAGTGAAAGGAACTGTCATGGATAGGGTGGTAGGATAAGAAACATAGAATGCGCTAAGACCTTCACTTCGATAAACGTATCTAGCACAATCCATCATTGATTTGTACATAACTTTCGAGTTGTGCATTTGCATGCGCTGTTTGATAACTGTAAAATGTCAGCAAAAAAATAGAGAATGATGTAAAATGCGTATCATACCATCGAAAGGGTTCATGAGGGCATCACTTGCAATGGTTGCGCAAGCCCCACTAGTAGCTATTCAGTATTAGTAAATGTGAAAAACTTGGACTTTTATAAAAACCAACCAGCAGCAAGAGGATGGTGAACACCAGCTTGGTTTCCTCCCATTACGTGCTTCACAGCTTCATAAGTAGCAAAATAAACAGCGTGTGCAGGTCCTAAGCCGCTATCAGTATTCTTCCGTGCTTGTTCGATTCGAGCCAAACTGACCAGCTCCCACAACCACACTTGACATGCCCCTCCATAGACTGAAAAGTCCCTCTCCGGTAGCTATCCGATATCCTCCTTGTATGACACCATTGTAGACTGCGGATGGGGTAGGGTTGAGAATTTGCATTCGGGTCTGCCTCATATCAATATCGGTTTTCAATTTCATCTGAGGGGCAATTCATGTATACCTTGATTGCATCGATCGGGTACATAACAGTATGTTCCTATAGGTCCATCAGTATCGAATGCAAGGAATCCCGTAGATTAGAAGAGCGTACCGCGATTCCGGCAAAGGCGCCCGCAGCCATATTCTGGATTAACGAAAAATTTGGTGGGAGAGATTCATATCTAGCCAACAAGGTATTAGTGATTTGCGCCTGCGACCCGATGAAACCAAGAATCCAATTGCCCTCATCGCCATAAGCACATACTCATCATATTCCTCCAAAGGTTCTCCGCCTGGCTTAGCCATTTGGGCTAACGCCGCAGATCCTCCTCCAACTTGAGCTGATTGAAGAGCCAGGTTGTCGACTTCCGTAGAATCAACAATGAATGTCGCTGGTCGATAAAGATACACAGTGTGGAAATCGCACAGCTTCTAATCTAATAGAAGTTTTTTCTGCGATCAAGTCGTGGTTGTGGTTGAAGGGGGGGAAGGAAGAGGGGTGGCGGGTTGATTGGTAGATATCGATTTTTAGTTGAAAACAAAATAAAAAAGTGGTGATGCTGTGTTTTTGTTTCCCCCAAAGATCCGAGATACGAATTGAACAGGGGTTTCTTTGGAATAAAACCGGGACCGAGGTACCTGTAGCTTTGTACAGAGTTGAGACAGCTTGATTGCTTGATTGATTGCTTTTGTACGATAGGACCAAGAGACTGTACAGAATAATTGAAAGGGAGAGAGAGGAATTCTCAAAGGAACTCTGTTGGAATTGGCTGGATCTTTTGAAGCAAACAGCAAAGTACCTTGTAGACGATCACAACGAGAAAATCAGATAGAAATGTTTGAACCAACCATGAATTAAGAAAACTCTCTGTCAGTAGGTTAAGGTTACTTAGTCGAATTGAAGAAAGTCTTTCATTTAGATTACATATCGAAATCCTCAAGATCATTGATTTACATCGGCAAAGAACAATTGAAAGATAATACATATTTGAATATTACGTATCGCCATCGTAAAGTCCAATTCTTTGTTATATTCCACCTCCGCTTTCGCAGTTTTACAGCCTTTGATCGGAACTCTCTGCTTATTGTCTTGCCCACTGTTGGCTGAAAGCTTCTTGAGCAGTTCCACGGAGTTACCGCTTTATCTGACAAGAAAGATGACCCGGAACTTCATAAATAGTATTCGGGTCTTGCGGCTATGTAGATATTACTGTTATAGGAACCTGAGTATCTGACGGATTCTTCTGTCTCTTTTCTACTCGTAGAACCGACCTATTAATCAGCTAGATAACGTGGACCATCTAGACAATCATCTAGACAGTCATCTCATCTAATCTAATCATGAAGCGATCCGGCTATTCGGTACATGGCTATCTACTACTCTATTACTCCTATTACATACGAGTACGTGTGTACAGATTAGCAATACAATTAAAATTCATGAGATAGTTCAATCACTCCCCACCATCTATCTGGATAATCCTAGGGCATTTCCCCTTATCGTAGCTCGCGCATCTATCCAGTTCGCATCAAACAAGATGTGGATGAAAGGAACATACATTTACCGGCAGAAAGAAAACGGTCAGAGGCGCAAGCGCGCAACAAACTCAAGCACGATCCCTGAATATTACAGTCCCAGCCACGTGATATTCATGCTATCAGACGATCCCGTGGTTGGTCGGCCCGAGAAATTGTGTCGTCCCCAATCTTAAGGTAGGAAGTTCTTTTCTTGTTCAGTACTTTGTAGGGAACCTCTAATCACTGGATTGCGTTGTCCCAAGCATTGCGTGAAATGGATATGCCAGGCGTATGGCAGCAGCGCGAAACAATTCCTTTTAATCATATGCAGCAAAGTTGTCTGCATATGCGATTCTCAAAGCAGTGAAAAACCATGATCACAGATTCATGAGTGAAAGACATCAATTTAGCACAGAGGAAACCCATCCTGTCAATTTTCTGGTCATATTTCTAGTACCCAACGTGCCTTTACCTCTCCTCTATTCACGAGTTAAACATACCTACCGAATTTGAGATGGACATAGTGTCTTTATGTACCTCGCATCTCTCGAGTTTATAATTGTATATGAACACAGCTCTTTCAAATATACAGCAGTTTGGCTTTTGTTTGTACGACATTCTTACTCAAGTGGTAAAGCGAAGTATTCATTGTGCCAACATGACTATCACAAACACCAAATCTGTTACCTTCTAGCACGCTTCGTGCGGTGGATTTTCATAGATATATAATAGGTATCTATCATTGCAATTTGTCACTTGCGATTTGTATCATAGAGCTTATTTCACCTAATTCCTTCCAGCCAAGATCAAAATCTCAGACACTCATCTTAATTGGTTTCCTCCCAACCGTCACACAAAACGGCTGGGTAAGTCTCGCGCCTCCACAGACCTCCTCATACGCCTTCGGAACATCCACACCCACCCTCTCCAACTTTTCCATAACAAACCGACTCCCATTATTCGCCATTTCTTGCACAACAGCACAAGAACTATCCGCTATCATCTTTGACTGCCATGATTGCTCGAATGCAAAATCCTCCTTGATATCTTCTAGATCATATTGTGCAAATAATTTAGGGAGAGCTGGAATCCACCTATGAGAGTCAGAATTGAGGAATCTGAAGCTATATGTAAATAAATAGAGATGCGAAGATATACCTGAGATCTTTGATCTTTGCCTGCACATTAAGGATCTTAGCGACATGTGGTGCCTCTTCGCCATTTGGTCCCTCAGCGATACCGCGATTTGGATCAAATTCACCCCACTGAATACATCCTCCCGGACCTACAACAATTCTTCAGTCACCCTTTTCTTCTCACCTACAACGAAGGAACAACGTACGTAACAATTTCAATGCATGAGTAAGAACTGCACTCGGGTCTCCATTCATCACAACACCAAGCCAAAGACGTAAATGCACGATATCGAAGCTTTCTAACAACTCTTCAGGAGGTTCAACTTGGAGACTATCCATAACTTCTAATTTCACATTCGAGGGTAGGTAATTTGGATGTGGAAATTGAGCGGAGGAGATATCGAAACCGCATATTTGAACTGTGGATGGGAGTTGCCGAGCAAGATCCAAAGCCCAGATTCTATGCAAGGAGCGATATTAGACATTGAAATTCGAACAACCCAAAAACTGTAATAGATCCCACAGTTCGAAACAACATACCCGGTACCGGTCCCTAGATCAGCAATCCGATAATTCGTCTCTGGGGGCGGAAGAGGAATCGATGGGTGCAAAAGATACCCTAGCCCATCTTTCCAGAGATAATGCTGCAGATTGAGCCTGCTAATTGATCAGTAAAGATACATGTCTCGCGGAATCGCACTCACCGAATCGAAGCGTGCATGTCCCGAACCAGTACATACCCTGGATCTTTCTCCATTTCTGCTGACGATCCAGTTGAATTCTTTCCAAGTGATATCTAAGGAGGTACGCAACGAATATAAGCGTATTCACACCTCCTCCCACATATACAAGCCAGAAAACGAAACCAGTCTT
Organism: Botrytis deweyae; assembly: GCF_014898535.1. NCBI lineage: Eukaryota > Fungi > Ascomycota > Leotiomycetes > Helotiales > Sclerotiniaceae > Botrytis > Botrytis deweyae. Next base: position 242,901 of record NW_024066224.1, on the reverse strand, counting down.
TTCACTCGACCAGACTACCTATACAAATATTCAATTTCAGTCAAGATCCACTTCCCATAGAATCACATCTAAGATACATAAATCGAATCTTCAGCTGAAATACTCGTACGAGCTGAAATAATCACACATGACCCGACAAACGAACCGACCGATAACTATTATCGAACTCAATGTTACCAGCCCGGATAGATTATAAAAGACGGTTAGAGGGGTGCGTAAGCTGATCCAATTGTTTGGTTTACTTGACATTTATATTCGATCACTATTTCATGCCATTTGTTTCACCAAGGGAAGTCCTACCCAGGTATCTAGATGTAGATGACATAGTTATATATATACCAACAAGAATAATAACCAAACTCCAGAGATTCGAAGCCATTCATCCCCCGCGCCAGCCCGATAACCATACACTTTTATTGAATCATCCGAATCTTATATCAAATCAGAGAAGATAGAATACTTAGATATATATTTATAAATTCAACCCAACAAACCTCACATCTCCCCATAACCAAAATCCACACACCAAAATTAATCCCGAGGTTTCCCCGCACCAAGATCTCTCTTATCACCCTCGGCAATCTCATCTCAAAAAACATCCCTGACCACCACCACACCACCACCACACCAACCCACCCATCATCTCATCATCTCATCATCATCGTACGATAATCCTCCCAAAACCCTCCCACCACCTCACCTCCATCCAAACCCTCATGCCATTTCTCATGCACCCACCGCAATTGAGAATCGCATTTTCCCATTTCCCATCCTGTACTCCCTGGTCTGGAAGAAATCGATACCGTAGCGTCCCACGGTAGCGTTTTCTAATTGTGGAGGCGACATTTATAACCTACCTAACCTTACCTATGATGTAGAAGGGGAAAACAATGAAAGTAAAAAAAAGCTTGAATTTCTAACCTATTGTCTGGCTGGTGTTATTTTCGTATTCGGATTGTTTGGGATAACCTGGAATTTTGTATTTTCATTACCTAGGTAGGTACCTATGATATCTTAGATATGAGACCTATGTTGTACTATTCTGAATCAATTTCTCAACGACACTGAACTTAATACATCGTATTATCTTTACTTGCCTGTCATTCTAATAAACTTGACACTATTGTTTCTTGTAAACGACATTAATTGATGAATTAGTGATATCAAAATTACTTTCTAAAAATACGCACACGTCCCAAGTGGCTCGCTTCAAATCCAGGGGCTTGGGCCCGGACCAATATCATTATCATGCATATACATACTTCCCTATAGCCAGACACCTTGAACACCAGAAACTTCCTATATGCTCGCTACCATATACTAACACCTGGTCTACCATTTGTTTGCGCCTTCTGAAATTGATATACCAGTCCCAAAACACCATCTCCCGCTGTCCCATCGCCATCATCCTCATCATCCTTCCCGCCATTATCGTCATTTGCGGGAGACACTTCCCAAGTTGATTCGCCCAGATTGGCAACTGTATCATCGACTGCATAAGATCTTCCAGGTTGAAGAACTGGTCGACCAAGTTCATCTTCATCTTCCATCGGCTCTTCTCTTATATTATTCTCTCTGCGAGCTGGGTATCTGGATCGAGAAGTCCGTCTTACGCTGCGAGCATCGATCTCAGACGCTGAAGGCTGGTGACGTGGATCCAAAAGAATAGAAGCCATAGGAGATCCCATAGCAGTGGTGTTGGATGGGAATCGAGTTGTTCGGGGGGCTCTATTCATCGGTCTCACTTCACTCTGTCCCATCCTTGAGCTCTGCATATCCGCACCCGATGATGGAGACATCAAACCTGGAAAGGCAGGAGGAGGGTGAAACTGTTGTCGCATACCAGGTGGATTGTGTCCTGGTACGCCTGTTTTTGGATTGAGCATATAGTTATCGAGAAAATTATAGTACGAGGCGGCCATTTTTCCGTGCTTGGTAGAATAATAATCTTCTCGCACGTCTGTCTTGACTATACCTCGCGATGGAGCACTACCCACTCCCTTCTTGAAGTCGAAAACAGCAAAAGAGCAAACATATCCAACGCCATCGACATGAACCGTGAATTCTCTAAAGAAATCAATGATCTGTTCGGCGCACTTTGGCAAGCTGAACCATAACAGAAATGGGGTAATTATAATACTCAATACCTCCTCAAAGAAAATTACAAGCTTGAGCTGATAGAGAGTGGAGAACTCTTGCTTAACCTCGTCGCTGTGGAGTCGATCTTGCCAGTGACTTGGCATGTAATGAGTATATTCGATCACACTTCGGAGTGCGTACTCGGGATCAAATACCTCATTTTCTTTTGGTATCATACCATTTGTGATAGCCCAAATCGATCCAAACACTCCTAGATAGAATAGAACCGGCCTCTCCGAGGTGATGTCAAATCCAGCTAAAACTTCAGAGTCCCAAATTGTGGCAACTATCAGAACGGACACAACGGCTCCGGCAACGAATGTTATAAATCTAGCCATATGGGCGGTTTTGATATTTGGAAATTGATTAAGATAGCGCGACGCAAATGGATCGGACATATTCAACCGTCTATTAAACAGATGATGAAGTTCATTGAACTCCCTGAATTTCCACTCCGCTAAAGGCGTGTAACCACGCGATCCAAGTGCTGCAGGGTTTTTATGATATTGCTAAAAGTCGAATTAGCAAAATTTCATGCGTCAAGGTATAGGATAGCCTTACATTGAAGTATTTGAAGAAATACACAATCACCACATATATGACGATGACAGGAGCACAGATAACGTTCATCAAACCGGCAAAGAGGAACCTATTTCGTAACCCATCGCTCAACTCTCGTCGATGAGAATCCTTCAGAATCAATTGCCTGACCTGGCCATAGTCATTGAAAACAAAATCTAATATGCACCACTCTAGGTTCCACTGTAAAGTTTTCGAGAATAACTGTCGACCTTGCAAAAAAGGAAGTGGTAAAGTCAGATCCAGAATTTCCTTGTTAACCAGGGCAATGAGGTAATTTTCTTTCCTCATTAAACGATTTGCTATATCATGAGCATCAAGTCGTTGTTTTGATTGAGTACCCATGACAAACTTTCGATTATTCGGCGAAATCCTTTCCACGGTCAGAGGATTTGCGTCTCGAAGCGCCATTACCCTGGCTATAACATCTTGAAAAGATACGGTCTGCATATTGCTATCCTGAATCTCAAGGAGATAAGTGAAGAAGTCCCGCATTCTCATAAGCCTCGGAAGATCCGTCAAAAGCTGATATATCTTATAGAGAACAAATAGACAAACTAGCCAAATTGCTACATTTGAAATTCCGGATATCTTCTTTGTGCATTGTGGAACCAACGCATGACTTAAGCTACGAGCGTTGCCACGATAGATCTTCTTATAGTCGACACATTGCGTAAGGAAAGTCGTAAATATTGTTACAAAAAGAAGGGTGCTAACAAAAAATAAATTAGCCCGGTTTTCTTCACTTCGAAAGGATGTACTCACAGGATATCGATAGCTTTGGCTAGAACTATACACCAAATACCTGCCCCTTCAAAATAATCGTATAAATCTCTGATGAAATTGTCCAAATTTGTCACATTAACCCATCGATACATAGCTTTATCTTTTGGGCTGCCTGACAAATAGACTCCTGTATTTCGAGGGATAGCTTGTGTTGTATGTGACACAGGAGTTGTCCTGGCTGCATCATCTTGGTGTAGTTTCTGCTGGTCCTGCGTCATCTCCCAATGAGCTCTCTCTCTCTCATCTTTTATTTGATGTGCTGATGGTCTCGGTATTGCGTGTGCTTTCTTTGGAAGCGCAGGCTGCCTTGCTCGAATGGCTGAACCCTCCCGGTCAGGATGACGATTATCTCCCTCTATCAACAACGAAGCAGGCACATCATCGTCAGGATCTTCTGCAAGTAACCTAGGCGATTCTGCGAAATGGTGTGCTCGTGCTTTACCTTTTCCTTTGCGATCATATTCCGGCTTGTGTGTTGGTTGTTGTTGATCAGGTAGGAATTTTGTACTTTCTGTAACGGATTCACCGCCGATCACATCTGCCAGATTCCCCAACTCGTCATCATGAAATCTTAAGTTCTCCTCGTCGAGTGCCATTGCCGCTCGTTCCTCTACATCTATTTCCGATTCAGAAACCTCGTCGTGAGCACGTAATGAATCATATATCGATCTTGCTTGGGAATTCGAAGGCAGTAGCCGTGAAATAAGGTTGGAGGTCATCATCGTGAGAAATATTCATCGAACTGAGTATGCATAGGATTGTGCTGCGAATTTAAATAGACCTGTTTGATGTCTAGTCAAGATTGCAAGGTGCTATCGGTCTTGTAGATTTAAGCTGAATCCGGTCAATGTAATAAACCGACCTTGAGAGTGATTGTAAGTTGGGTAGGGTATTAAATATGACACATTACTGGAGGAATCCAGCCATACGGTCGATAGATCTTCAAGTCAGCTGTATAGTGTTAACGGTTTCAAGTCGATGGTTGAGATTTATTAGAGCACGAGATAGTACTGGTAGGGGAATGACGCCCACTCTCAATGCGATATGGGCAACTCGATTATCTGCCACTCTGACCGCTTTCTTATCAACCTTAAATGGTTTAGCTTTGTTGTAACCCATGAGAGATTGTAGAACTGGTGTTCGAGACAAACAAAACGGCGAATATTAAAAATAGTTTCAAGGTTGAAGAAACGAGGATTGAATTCGAATCTTGGAAATCATGACGGCTGATTACTTTACTCGAAAACAGTCATATTCGGGGTTTAGTGATGGAACTGATTCACCTGGAACACCTTCAACATCAAGAACCAATCCATTATCTTCAAAAGTCACGAGTGTCCTTTCAGCATCTTATGCCGATTCAGATATTAGAGATGCTCTGTCCTTGTTAGACAAACGAGGTATACAGAACACTGCCGAAACTAGACGGCAGTTGAGATTAGATGTTCAAAAGGAGGTCATTGAAAGTAATGGCGATATAATTCGTGAATTTGGTCATGTAGCTGAGGTATGAGGCATCTCCCCTCTGTTGTTGAAAATCCCATCTCATCTCAAACTTTAGCAACTTAAACGCATTGGTCTTACCATTGCTACTCTCAATCAAGGATGTGAGGAAATGAAACGACACATTTCAGCCGCTCATCAAGAAACAGCTCCCGTCATACAGGAAGCTTCAGAGCTCATGAAGCAAAAGGAACAAATGCAAGCAAAGCAAGAATTATTGAATGCTTTCAATGCACATTTTATTATGTCAGAAGATGATATTGCATTACTCACTTCAACGGCTGAGCCTGTAAATGATAAGTTCTTCTCCATTCTGAACAGAGCAAAGAAGATCCAAAATGATTGTGAGATTTTACTTGGAACGGAGAACCAACGGTTAGGGTTGGAGATTATGGAACAAACTACAAAGAATCTCAATGGTGCTTTCCAGAAACTTTATCGATGGATTCAAAGAGAGTTTAAGACTCTCAATCTGGAGAATCCACAAATCAGTTCTTCGATTCGTCGCGCTCTTCGCGTATTAGCAGAACGACCGTCATTATTCCAAAGTTGCCTCGACTTCTTTGCTGAAGCACGAGAAAATATACTTTCTGATGGATTTTATACTGCACTGACTGGGACCACCGTTGGCGGTGAAGAAGATCCTTCAATAAAGCCAATCGAACTAGTGGCTCATGATCCGCTGCGTTACGTTGGTGATATGCTGGCTTGGACTCACTCGGCAACGGTAGGCGAACGAGAGGCACTTGAAGTTCTATTTATCTCAGATGGCGATGAGATTGCAAAAGGAATACAAGCTGGTTTAGATAGCGAGCCTTGGAACCGCATATCCGAAAATGAGAACGAGATTGGTCATTTTGATGGTTTGAAAGCTCTCAATGAATTAGTCGATCGGGATGTCACCGGTGTTGCCCGAGTTCTTCGTCAAAGAATTGGACAAGTAATACAAAGTCACGAAGAGACCATTATGGCATACAAGATAGCCAATTTGTTGAATTTCTACCGCGGTACATTCAAAAGATTATTGGGGGATGATTCCGTTCTCCTAGAGTCTCTTGCAACACTCGAAGAATCTGCATTACGCCAATTCCGAGCTTTGATGCGCGATCATATTACCAGTCTACAATCCGAAATCCAAGTCGCTCCTCCCAACCTCAGTCCACCTGATTTCCTCCACGAAGGTCTAAAACAGCTGACAGCAATCATGAAAACATACGAAACATCTTTCACATCTCCCGAGACTCGAGAAGCGGATTTTGAGCCCATTCTCGCTGAAGCTTTTGACCCTTTCATGCAAGGCGGCGAAAATATTGCAAAGGATCTCCCAGCTCCCAGGAGCACAGTCTTCACAATCAATTGTCTCCTATCCGCCCGAGCAACTTTGGCTCCCTTCGACTTCACTATCTCCCGCGTTTCAGAAATCAAGGATACAATCGAAGAACACGCTGCCACTCTCATAGATCACCAATACACGTTTTTCCTTGAAAAATCTGCTCTTCAGCCTCTGTCACAAGCCATATCTTCCACAAAGAAAATTCGAGACCACCCAGTATTTCAACCTGCATCTTTAATACAAGCCTCCCAAACCTTGGATGATTTCCTCCCTTCAGCATTGATGGATGCAATGGAAAATCTCAAAGATCTACAAAATAGTATCTTGGTGCGTCAAATTACCGAAGAGGCAGCTGAGAGATTCTGCGATGATTTTGAGAAGGTGGAAGAGCGCCTGATTAAGGCTGATGAAGAATTGGAGGAGAGTTTGGATGAAGAGGACGGGGAGAGAGAACCTTTGAGAATGTTGTATCCAAGAACTGGAGGGGAAATCAGGGTTTTGTTGTCGTAAGGTTTGGATTGGATTTATTCATTAAGTGGAGATTATATAGAAAATTAAAAAGACCTTCACTTCTCGCTCACTGTGCACTTTGCTCTTGGATGTGCTTCCTGTGCAATGCCTTATGATCAGGTCTATGTGGTATTCCGAGTGGGGTCAGCACAAACAAACACTCATCTGAAAAGTGTAGAATGCCTTTCAACTTTTCCATTGCTTTATATTATCTTCCATTATTATCTTCCATTATCATCTTCCATTATCATCTTCCATTATCATCTTCCATTATCTTCTTCCATCATTATCCTCCATGATTATCTTCCATTATTATCCTCCATTATTATCCTCCATTATTATCTTCCATTATCATCATATCCCATACAAAGCATCGTTATTCCTAAATAACAAGATCCCACAAAGCACACCAGAAGCGGCGGCTTTCCAATTCAATCCATCCCTCTGATTGTGTGCATAAATCGTGTAGATCCATCCCTTGGCGAATACGTTTAGAGAAGCCGCACATTCAAAATTTCTCTTGCACCATAACTCCTTTTTCGTTTCGTCTCTTCGTAAGATTCAAAAGGTGCCTTCGTTGCTTTCCTGTGGGAGGTAGAGTGTGGTGGTTGCGGATAGTAATACAAGTAGAACCCGAAGTAGCTGCAGAGTGGACGGTTTATCAAGCTGAGAACTGTGGCTGATCCAAAGTGTAATTCCATACAACAATAAAATGAGACAATGAGAACCGAAGAACAATACTAGCGAGACTGTAAAGAAGACTTTTCGATTTTCTCCCGGTTTCCAAACGCTAGGGATACTGATATATCTCGGTTTCAACGTAAATGGCTCGGAAGTATTGGTCGTATCAAGTGGCTTCATTGTCGAAATGAAAGGAATAGGTTGGAGGCTCTTATCATTGTTGATAGAGAAAGACTATTGCAGTTTGACACTCTTTGATAGACAACAGTGTGCAGATTCACAATCGCTACAGATTGCACGCCTTTCACAACCTCTTACTCTACCGGCCATTGTAAGTCCCTCGCAAAACTTTTTCTCGCAAATCATCCTTTGTAGAGGAGCAATAATGATTCGTCTTCTTTCTTCTGCCAGCGCAAATGAATCGCTGTTGTCCCTTAATAACCCTTCAATCCACCATTCCAACTCCTTACGCTTGCTCTCGGTGGCCCTTTCGTAATCAATACTTCCGCAGTAGTAACGGACACATTCGGCAGTGGGGCCCAACGTTGCTACATTCCAGCTAGTCCATACACCATGTTGTAAACCGAAGCGACTAAGCAGAAATACGATGCAGATGAAATATAGAATATGGTGAATCTTTCCAAACGTCCAGTACCCGAGGAAATGGTCCCAGCTTCTAATTTCAGGGCGGAAAACACGAACAATGAGGCCAGATGTCACCCACCACATTGAGCACAAATAGATGTGTTCTTGAACAGATGTTAAATTCGGAATTCCTTGTCGTGAACCAGATAGAATATATGCGAAGCGTTCTTTTTGGAGCTGAATTTCCCTCTTTCTCCGTTCCGCTGTCCATGACTTTCTACGAAATCCGAAAGGAAAGTTGGGACTTCTACTCTCATCATAAGATTCGAGAAGCAGTCGAACCTGAGAAAGCTTTTCAGACGGAGAGAAGTCTTTGGATAAGATAGAATCGTGACAACTTTTTACTCCCTTCCTATCATTATTGCGAGCACCAATGGCGCTAAAGGTCGCAGTTAACATCGCGACGTGCACCCAGTAAGTATCCCATTCACTGACAAAGAAACTGTTTCTCTGAAAGAACCAGCATGCGAATGTGGTAAGACAGAAAATGGGCAGGAATCGGTAGATAATGAATGCAAGAGCGTTTGGGACACGAGGAAATTTGTCCTCAGGTTCGATTGTAGGAAACTTCATGTGTGCGATCGTGATGCGAACTTAAGAAAGAGTAGGGGTTTTGTCAAGCAAAAAGAAAAGGTATGTCGTGTGCTTTCCTCGGTGTGTGGGAGAGTTGTCCTTTATACTTGATCGCCAATTTACCCGAGGAGCTAGGTTTAGTGCAACGTCTAGTCTCCCCACAACCCTAATTGTGCTCCGATGGGCCTCCGATAATTCACACCCATTGTATCTGTACAATTTTCCATGCAAACTTATGCTCCTCATCCCTCCTTGTATGTCCCTAGTCTTGCTCTGATTTGAACGTGCTGAGACCAAGTCTGATGCAGTTCTGCCGGCCTGTGAATCGAGTTTGAAAGTTTGTAAAGTTTTCAAAGTTTCGAATTTCCCGAATGTCCGAATGGGTTTCACGACATTGAGCAGTTTTGATGTAAGAATAACACGAGATTCTTCCTTGACTTCCAGTCAAGACAGTGCACACACATATGTGTTCCCTTCCTTGCGATTCGACGATGATGGTGATGATGATTGCGATACGATAATACGATATTTGATGTGTTGTAGTTGATTTGTTGGTTTGTTGAGTTTATTAGCTTCTTCGAGGTCGATTTGGATTTGGATTTGGATTTTTCCGTCCTCGAATACTGACGCCCAAGGCCACGCGAAGGCCAAACTCTTCTTGGGCTACTCGTGCCCGGTTGGTCCACCCCAGACACCCAAAGTAGTTCGGAAGAAACCCTACTAATACTGAGGGACTGGTTAGAAACCTTCCAGGCGACGAGCGTATTAACAATATTTCGTCGTCGTCGCAGTTATTTCCTCCTCCTCCTCCTCCTCCTCCTCCCTCCCCCCCGCTCCGCTCCGCTCAATTCACCCTCTTTCCATCCTTTTCCTTATCTGTGGTCTTAGACCAGCGCCTCCAAATCGAGGGGGAGGCAATATCCTTCCTCCATTCGTATAAAGAACAGGCAGTAGGAACCACCAACGAGAAAATGCTCGAAGAAAGAGCAAAAATCTTCCCATTATCCCATCCCCCAAAGCAAATACTCACGATGGATTGGGCAAGCACCGTGATGTTCATACCTAACGATATGATAAAAGCGCAGCGGGAGGTGTCGGAGATCGGGCCGTCTTCTTTCTCCATAATCTCGCAGTACCAGAATGTTAATTGGGCAAAGCCCCCATACAGCAGGAGAACCAAGTCTCCAGACAATGTGCCATTGCACAAAGCTGGTGCCTGGAACTCGACAAACAAAACAATATTAACAACAAATAAAAATACAGCAATAATCAATTGAATAACGTAAAATCTCTCCCATTGATTACCAAAAAAAAAGGGGGGGAGAAGAACGGCAAGCATTACGAAAATGGCTTCAACGCCACGACGAGAATTGGGATCCATTTGTTGCTGCTGCTGCTGTTTCTGCTGTTGTTGCTGTTGTTGCTGTTGTTGCTGTTGTTGCTGTTGCTGGTGCTGGATCTGGTTCTGGTTCTGGATCTGGTTCTGGTGATTCTCGAGTGAAGTCGAAGCAGCATATTATCCAGCAACAACCTAATTTTTCCATGTTCATTGCTCCTTCTGCATTCAAATAACTATACTCATTTATGGGTAGCAACCATGATCATTGTTCCTTCCCCTTTTGCATTTATGCTTAGCGAGAATCACCAGAACCACCAGCATCAAGACCAACAACAGCAACAACAACAACAATGCACATAGCGATATCAATCGCTATCGCCGTTCTCGTCCCTCTAGGCGTCACTCTTGTTTTCGGCTTTGCACCGAAGAGTGCTGGGTAGGATTGAGTGTCTGTTGTGCAATTCAACATAGCGGTTTGTTTGGTTGGACTCAATGTAGTCCTGTTTGTCCATCACTCGACACCTACGGTGGACGGATTGATGAGCGCAGATTTGGCATTCCTGGTCAATGGGACCTTTCTTCAAGTGGTTTTTTGGATTTCTGAATGCTGCGATGTTAAGAGTAAAACCTGGTCAACGGGACCTTTCTTCAAGTGGTTTTTTGGATTTCTGAATGCTGGGATGTTAAGAGTAAACCTGGTCAACGGGACCTTTCTTCAAGTGGTTTTTTGGATTTCTGAATGCTGGGATGTTAAGAGTAAAACCTGGTGCTACGGGACTCTCGTGTTGGGATTGATTGAAATCATTTCGTACATTTAGATGACTTGATACATTCAGTTTAGTTCATAAATTCAGACCACTTCAAATATCAAAAACATTTCATAAGTCCAAATTACTTTATGTGTCTAATCTCTTTCGTATATTCAAATTATCTTATAGATTCATATCATTCCAATATTTTAGATCATCTTATAACCTCAAATCATCTCATGAACTCAAAGTATCTTATATATCCAAAGTACTTTAATCATTAAAATCATTTCGCATATTCAAATGACTTGATGTATTCAAATTACTTCATACATTCAAACTATATAATATATCCAACTTGTTTAATACATTTTGACAACTATATATTTAAACAATTTCAAATGTCCAAACAATCCCATATACTCAAATTATAATATAAGTCTTACATTCAAATCGTCTTATATATTCAAATCATTTCCTACACTCAAACTGTCTCATACATTCAACTCATTTGATATATTCAAACTCCCTAATACATTCATTCATCCAACCTCTTTCAAATATCCAAAAAGCCCTATACATCAAAATCATTCCATCCCCTCAAATCATTCTACACATTCAAACCCCCCAATATACTCAATTCAATTAAAACATTCAAATCATCAAAAACATTTACACCATCTCGTACACTCACCACCTTTGAAACAATAGGATCATAACAAACATCCAATCTATCCAGAAAAACAACTTCAATACAAAGAAAGAACCAAACACTCATATCCTTCCTTCCCAGTGCGACAAACGTGTAAATCAAATCGTACGATCATAGAAACTTAGAATCACATGTAGTAATATCTACGTGACGCACTACATACTTTCTTTTAGCGCCTGCCTTATCAAATCAGGAAACAGAAATCATTCTTTCTCTTCTCTTCTCTTCCTTTCTTTTCCTTCCCCCTTCATTCGCTAAGGAAAGAGCGAACACTCCCATCCCCTTCCCCTTCCCAATATCAAGTGTCTATTTTCTGATACTAACACAATATCATCTGACCTAGGTAGGTAGGTAGTATCTAGCCATATACCATACAACCCCTTCCACAAATACTTCTACATAATCACTTTCCCGCAAGATCTAGGATGTAATGACAAATGGAGGATATAGAGATGGGTCAATGGATTGATAAATCATATAACTCTCCAACTTCAATCAAAAAGAACCAGCAAGCCAAACCAAACTAAACCTCAAAATCACACAAACTTATTCCCATCCAAACCCAAAACTCCCATCCCCAACTCCACAAAAAGACCACCCTCATCCTCAGCATCGACTCCTCAAACCCTTTTCATCCTAAATCCTACACACACTTTTTCTTCTCTCACCTCCTTCTCTCACCTCCTCCTTCCACCTCTTTCTCCTCCTTCCTTCTCTTCCCACCTCTTCCCACCTCCCTACCCTTCCAAACCTCCAAAACATTCCCCAAATCAAAACTCTCCTCCACTTTCCACTTTACGATTAAACACCACCCACTCTCACTCACTATATTACTATTTCCCATCACCTTCTACTACCACATTCTACCATCACATTCTAACCACCACCTTTTACCACCACCTTCTACTACCACCTTTTGATATAAACAACTACCTCCCTCCCTTTCCTCCTATCCTCCTATCCTCCTATCCTCCTATCCTCCTATCCTCCTATCCTCCTATCCTCCCATCCTCCCATCCTCCTATCCTCCTATCCTCCTATCCTCCTATCCTCCATTCTCTATTCTCCATATACATACAAATAAACATCCCCATCTCCCCCATCTCCCCCATCTCCCCCATCTCCCCATCTCCCCCATCTCCCCCATCTCCCCATCTCCCCCATCTCCCCCATCTCCCCCATCTCCCCCATCTCCCCCATCTCCCCATCTCCCCATCCCTCCCCTATATCAACCAACCCATCTCCCCCTCCTAATCCCAACAATCCCCCTCTGCCCCATCTCCCCCCCCTCCCCAAAACAAGAAACCCCCAATCAAAAACTCAAAAACAAAGCAAACCCCAAGATAACAAACCCCAAGATAACAAACCCCAAGATACCAAACCCCAAGATACCAAACCCCAAGATACCAAACCCCAAGATACCAAACCCCAAGACACCAAAACACGATGAAACAATATACTAAGTAATCAAAGAATAAAATACCTATCTACCTAACACCTACCTAATACCCCCCTAATACCCCCCTACTACCCTCCTACTACCCCCCTAATAGCCTCAAAAAACAAACAAAGATAACCACAAACCACCAACCACAAGAACAAAATAAAATAAAATAAAATAAAACCAATGAATAAATACATTATTTATTAACTTACTCGTCGTCTGGTCTGGTCTGGTCTGATCTGATCTGGAAGATTGCTGATCGATTTCAAGAAAGTGTTTTTGGTGTTTTTGGTGAGTGAGAGTGAGAATGAGAATGTAGGTGGGTGTTCTGATGCAGTATGTACTAGGTAGGTAGATGCAGATATGATTTTTAGGGAAATATGAGGAGGTTTTTATTGTTTAGTTTATATATGCTACGTATATGTTACATTTGAAGTGTATGTCGTAATATTCGGGTTCATCTATATATCAAGTTCACCCTCATATCCACTCATGACATATGTACGAATAAACGCCCATCTTTTTCATCAATGCTTAGAAACAAAGACGAGTAGTAGAACATTCATTCGACCAATCTATACCTAGGTATTCATATATAACTATTCTAATCTCTCCACACTACATCCCTCGATTCATTCATCTATTTTCCCACCTCATCATCCCACTGCCCCCTAATCTTTTCTCCCATCAACATCTCCCTTATATTCATCCTCGCACTCCAAACCACATTTTCCGTAACCCCCTTTTCTCTCACATCCTCCTTCGTACTGCCCACCTTTTGAATATCCGAATCTCCACCTATCCAACCTCTGGCTTTGTGATGTTGAAAGAGCCCTGGCGTAACACTTATACATCTCATTCCCAATCTCTTTGAATCCCGTCCCCATCTACACAATCCTGCTAATGCATTGTCAAACGGTCCTGCTAACTTATCCACGCTTAAGTCCCAAAGTACCTTTCTTGCGCCTTGTTGACTCAGCGCATATGCGAAAGTACAGATAGGACCTCCACTTATGTGAACCCATCGTGTGTAGGGGTTTTTTGTGGCATTTTGGAATCCTTTGAAATGCATCGGAGGTGCAACAGTAGGATCAGAAGTTATGATGTATTTGCGGGAGAGATGTGCGATTTCAGGAGAGGAGGGAGAAAGCAATTTATATTCGTCGAGAGTTTCGGGGAATACTTCGCCGCAATGACCAAGCCATAGTAAATCCCAATTATCGCCATAGGGAGAAACAAGATTTGAGGGTGTAGTGGAGGAATATTGAATGAATTTGGAGCCGGCTGCAAAGGTAGCGAGTTGAGATTTTAAACGGGTATCCCAGTCCATGTCATCTTCAAAGATTAATGCGCTTGTGAGATTTTGTTCGACAATCCTAAGTGAGCAGAACACGCATTAGCCTTTATACCAACCAGAAAGAAGTAAATGAAAATGGAAGAAAGGCATACCTCCGAACAGCATTCATATGTCCCCTCCAACTTCCCAGATTTGACTCCCATAACTTCACTCTATCAGCACCATATGGCACAGCTTTATCCGAAACCGCTTCCCCCTTCACTCCATCTACCCATTCGATGTTGAATCCTGTCAAACTACTGATCAAAGTGAGAGCATCTCTCTTATCACTTCGCTCCGGTAAGCCCACTGCAAAGATCTTTTGAAACCCAAGTGTGTTATTTGAAATATCGGAGGATGCATGAACTGGTGCGACTGGTCTGTATTTTTGAAGAAGGTCGGATGAATAGTGTGTTAAGTAGGAAGGCGTGGATGTATTGAGGAAGACGATGAAGAGGAGAATGCCGATACACAGAACCGTGAAGGGAAAAGCGCGAATGTGTATCATTGTGGTAGTTGAAGAAGATTGATCTGGCGAAAAAGAATCAAATGGACGTAGGTCATGAAATGTCAAAGGAAAGAAAGGGCCGCGCCAGTGAGTCGTAATCACTGTACGATGACTTATTTCATGCTCAAAATCAAAGACTGGATAATCAAGTGAAGCACGCGCAAGACTTTTGGATTGAAATGGAATGAAAACGAAAGTGAGGTGGTGCAATCTCAAGTACTGAATAAACTTCAAACGAGAAGATGCACCTTCCCGTCATGGCAATCCAAGGTTGAAAGCGGGTTTCCCGGACCTTCGAACCACGCATATTTGTAGGAAAGATATAGTCCAATAAAGAAGATACGGGTAGATATCCGAATTTAGAAACATTCATCTTTCTGCCAAACTTTGTATCAAATCTGCTCTGGCTCCTAAGTTTCTGACATTCTCTAGGTACTCAACTCCTCGAGATCGTAGAATTTCAAACTAAACTTGATATCTTGATATCTCGGGATCTCGTCCCAAGTATGCGGGAAGATACATGTTGTACTTTGGTTCACGTAACACACAATATCCGCATCCATACACTTTCAATCATGAAGCAATGCGATGTTACATCCTGCACTTATTTCGTATCGAGTTTTTAGTCAGTCCTTTGGACTTAAGAACTGTGAGATAGATTATATTCGTTTGACCACTCTACTTGAATTGTCCTACTCATCTGCGTCACAGAGTATTTTCTACAATGTGAGATCACAACTTACTTTGAACTTCGCCAGAAATCTGTCTGTATATATCAGCACATATTCCTTTCATGGAATTGAACCTGCCAACGTCCAATTTCAAACCGGCCGGATAGCTGCACTGTCAATCACAATGTTGACCATCAATCAGCCTTGTTCTGTACCGAAGTGATTCAAATCGTAGTAGATTGGAAGGACTTGGCAGAGCATATATGTGAAGGCCGTGAGCAATCTTCCTACTGTTATCAAGATACCGGAGGGAGATACATCACAGGTCTAGTCTTTTCCTCCTTTACAAATCCTCCCATCTGTCTAGTAGGGTACATCATTGACAACTCTAATGCACATTGGATGGCTACATGCAATGTATTGTAATAACAGCTGGTATGTGGTGATAGACATGCTATATACTACTAGGCAGGTACATGTTAAAGCATGCTTGAAAGTATACATAGCTTGTACCCCAGGCCACAGCGCTCCCTGATATTTCACCACCAACAAAGGGGTAAACGGCTCGACAACCTCTTCACGCGCCAACGTGGTGCTTTATCGTGGATTAATCGACTAAATGAAGATGTCGGAAAAGCTTGCCGAGGAGACTCAAAAGAGCATCTACGAGAGAGGTTGGTACCATGGTCAAAGAGCGTGACATCATAGGGAGAACACAGCTTGTAATTATCTCGAGATTCTATACCTGACAAACATTTTTGGAGACAAGACTCGCCAAGTGCATACATATAGAGCTTTATCAGAGAGCGGGAATGCTTCGGTTACGAACTATTGTCCTTCTAAAATACCTGGTATGTCGCAGTCTGTTGTTTTGCGTCAGCGGACTTCGAGTGGATACACTGCGAGCCGATTACTTTCTATCGTAGATGATATCCGGATCATCTTAGTAATAATCCATTGTTTTCTGTCAGGAGACATCCATGATTATACAATCTTTATCGCAACCTGATGTTAACCTAGTAGGTAGATGTTCAACGAAATCAATCGGTCAAAGTAAGACTGCGGTTGATGATCACGAATTGAACTGGTGAAACCCGGACATTCCAACTTGATAAAGATGGTGATATGGAAATGGGATTTTACTAGCGTAACGTATTTTACACCTATTTGAGTAAGGTCGACGCGCTGCTGATGCTCGTAATCCTTCCAGGTTCTACGATATACCGGTGCCGAGACCCCCTGTGAACTAAATATAACCTTGCTTTGATGGAGTCCTTCGTACGAAGAATGACAATTGTCGTTGGGAATCAATCTGGGCAAGAATGAGGGAGAATTCGAGTTTGTTGGAGGAATTGATTGATGTACTGAATATCAGCTTCTACCAATGAAATCCCGATGATCTCTTCTGTTGTAAAGTGCCATAAAGTGTGTACTCGAGTAGAAGGAAGAGAGTCTGATATCTCTCTTGGGGGCCGCCGTCCATGCCCCTCTATCGTCAGATATCGTAAGATCGGCAACGATAGCCCACTCAATGCAACCCTAAATTGATCCTCGTACATGAACATTGGCGCCATTGTTCTTTAGGATTTTCCTGGCATGCTGGCATGAATCAATCTTGATGGATACAAGTATACAAGTAGGTACCAACCAACAAACAACCGCGAGTACGAGTAGATGTGAATAATTTCTCAACTTTTTATATCTATAATTTTTCGAGTCTATTCGAGTCTATTCTCGAGTCAAACTACTCAGGTAGAGAGCAATAGATGAGTGGTGTTCAAAGGTAATCATACTCACAACAACAATAATTAAAATCCATCTGGAAAATCCGGTCCCCAACATTCGCATCTTACCTACGTCACACCCTCGAGCCTTATCCGCAAAGGGAAACACATGATTTAAACTTCTACATCGGACATATCACTTATCGATTGCGAACGACCAGAGACACACGAGACCTCACAATATCAACAACTGTACCATTATTCTTGATTAAATACTCGTACTCTCGAATACAATCTCTACCAACGACGATATTAATGAACTATCGCAAGAACGAGAATCTTTGTCATGATGCGAAGCAAGCAATCTTCATCGCTGCAAAAGACATACGATGAGTGTTATTTAATATGTTCGACGGCTGTATATTTCGAAGGGCAGGTTAGTATAGACATGCATCTTCATCCGGAGAATCTCGATGTTGGAAAGAGAAAGTACTAACGACTCTATTTCTACACAGGGTAATGAGGCAGAAGCTTTACGATCATGGCGCTCGGCTCTCGATCAAATCTATTATCATAATGCATATCGAGTTCCCGCAGGCTATACACCCAAATCAGAAACCGAAAAGGCTTTGAAGGATAGTCTGAGGTCGATGGAAATGCAATGCAAAGAACGTGTCGATTTACTGGAAGCGCTCAAAGCCTCACGGGAAGAGAAGAACAACGGAGAGAAGACACCACCGGGAGAAACTAGCAGCGGCAGTGGGAGTGGAAGGCTCAAATCATTTTTGAAGTCTTCACGCGCTTCCTCGGATTCTCAACGCCCTGCTATAACAGGTATGAGTAATACAATCGGGGAGGGTACAATCCCCGCGGTCAATTACGATGGTCTGCCGAAACCTACCCCGCCTCCCTTACCCCAACGACCTTCGATGGCCCCCAAAAATAGTTCGGAGATGGCGGTTGTTGGCGGTGGTAGAAGTATGTCAAGTTCTTCGATTGCATTGCCAACAGCATCATCGAGGCCGCCCGCTCCAACATCTCATCCATCAGTCCCTGCACCACAACATAAAATGTCGAAAGAATCAAGAAGTCCTAGTCCCGAAAAAGGAGGAAGAACAATGCTTCAAACATTAAGATCCGGCGATTCCAAGAAAAGCAAAAGTTCTCGTTCAAACAGAAAGAAGGACGAGAATCCTATAACGAATAAAGCTGCTACCCTGGCATGGAATACAATGGGCAGAAAAGGGAAAGATAAGGACAAATTGGGCCGTTCGCAAGATCCGGAGACTGACAGTAGTACAACAAACTTACCTGGTGAGAAGCCCAGCTTTTCAGATCCAATCAAAGGGAAGCAAGTGCCTCCGAATCCAGTCCGATTTGATAGCACAACAAGAACTCTAGTACCAGATGTACGACCGCCGCGAAAATCACCACCAGATTTATTGACAGGCTTGAACGATTTGGTCGGAGCTACAGGTCAATCAAATGGATATCCTTTTCCTCCAACAGATCCAGGTCAACCAGGTGCCGTTGCCGGACATTCTCTCACCACTGCTACCATGAAAGACGTGATTGGACTTGATTCTCCACTCATACCGCAACCTATTGAGCCCAATCTCGGGCCATCGTTACAACCACGGCCAGCCGAACCTTCTGCTTCCACGTTCTCGCAGCTCAAGAAGGGACCTCCGCCACCTCCACCTCACTCAAGACACCCAGGCAAATTTGAACCATTAAAATACCCGACGTATCTCCAAGAGTATCCTGATACAATTGCCAAGAAAGGCAACCCAGACAACCTACCGGTACCTCAACGTAGGAGACCAGCTCCCAGAGTAGATTCGAACGCCGAACTTTCAACATCAAATCGCTTACAAAGAAAACCAGTATCTGCGAACACTTCCTCACCAAGACGTATAGATGATAACAAAAAGTCACGAGGGAAGGAACTTAGGCGAGTACACGGAGATGATACTTCGTCTCAGAGTGCGAATGATGATACCAGTAATGAAGAATTGCGAACTCGGCCTAAAAGGAAGCAAAAGCAGGTGGTATCGCCAATACTTGTCGATCCTACAACCCCAACGTCTGAAGAGTCTAATGACTCTGCCACGGATAGGGTCAAGAGTGTATGGGAGGAGAAAGTGAAACATCTCATGAAGAATTTGCCAAAAGGGGTTGATGAAGGGGCTGCTAAACAGATTTTTAATGAGATTGTAGTTCAAGGTGATGAGGTACACTGGGATGATGTTGCTGGTCTGGATGTTGCCAAGAATGCGCTCAAAGAAGCCGTTGTTTATCCTTTCCTACGACCGGATCTGTTTATGGGCCTTCGCGAACCAGCTCGTGGTATGCTATTATTTGGTCCCCCAGGTACTGGTAAAACTATGTTAGCAAGAGCGGTCGCCACCGAGTCGAAGTCCACTTTCTTCTCCATCTCAGCTAGTAGTTTGACAAGCAAATTCTTGGGTGAGTCCGAAAAACTTGTCCGAGCATTGTTTTCTCTTGCAAAAGCACTGGCACCAAGTATCATATTCGTCGATGAAATCGACTCTCTTCTTTCTGCACGATCTGGAGGAGAGCATGAAGCCACAAGGCGTATTAAGACCGAATTCCTTATCCAGTGGAGTGATTTACAAAGGGCTGCAGCTGGTAGGGAACAAACAGACAAGGAAAAGGAAAGGGGGGATGCTAGCCGAGTACTAGTACTTGCTGCAACAAATTTGCCTTGGGCAATTGACGAAGCTGCAAGACGAAGATTCGTGAGAAGGCAGTATATTCCTCTACCTGAGGATGAGACTAGAGCCAAGCAATTGCATACTTTGTTGGGACATCAAAAGCATGGGTTGAAAGAAGATGATATTGATCAGTTAGTCAGATTGACCGATGGTAAGCTCTGTTAAGTTTGTTGTTGAATATCTTTAACAATAAATAGGATTTTCGGGATCTGATATTACGGCATTGGCCAAAGATGCGGCTATGGGACCTCTACGATCTCTCGGAGAAAAGCTTTTGGAAATGACCATGGATGATATTCGACCAATGCAAATTGAAGACTTCCAAGCTAGTTTGGTCAATATTAGACCCAGTGTAAGCAAGCAAGGACTACAAGAATTTGAGGATTGGGCAAGGGAGTTTGGTGAACGTGGAGGTTAAGGTTAGTGTCAAGGTCAAGGTCAAGGCAATAATTGAATGGCATGTGTATATGTATATGACTTGGTGTATCAATATTTTAGCTTTTGGATGGATTTGGGGCTCGGTATACAATAGGGTCATGGGTTTAAGGAATCCGGGAGGTGCATGGAAAGGTTCTTGATAGCTGGAGGGCATAGGCGGGATCGGGAGTTCAGAGTCTTGAGCATGGAGTCCTGTGTGATAAAAGCTGGGTTGATTGCCATTACGAAACATACCTTAACGTACTCCATAGAAACATTACTTGATGCGCTCATTTCCCATGTCATTCTTTATACATGATATTTATGATACAATCCCATCTTCATACACTTCCTGCACACGGATATGTGATACACCTTGAACGCCAAATTGTGCATATGCACCCATCTCCCCACCCATTTTCCTTTTCACTACCTACACAAGCCTTAGTTCCTCCCCATTCCCATTCGCCGACTCCTCTGCCTGAATCACCTCATCCTTTGGCTTCTTCCCCTCGGCAAAGCCCTCCACAAACCACTCACTGCCCTCGATCCCCCTGGGATCGCGCTCAAAGCCCCAGCGACTCCAACTCCCCTTGCGAATATGCTTTGCCATTAGTTTGCGCTCGCGGGCCGCCATGCGTTCTTCGGCGGTGGGGATGGGGGGACGCTCGGAAATGGGACGGCCGAAGGGGGCGATGATGGAGGAGACGACGTGGTGGACGGTTTTGGAGGTGCGGTGGCCTGGGGTGATGGTTATGATGTCGCCGGTTGTGAGGGAGGAGCGGGGGTCGTGGACGAGGAGGTGGGTTTTGGAGTTGAATTTCTGGGAGGGGGGTTAGTTTGGTTGGTTGGTTGGTTGGTTGTGAAGGGGAGTGAGAGGGGGGGAGAGAGGGGGAAGAGGAAGAGGAAGAGGAAGAAATACCTTTTGCAAATGCTCATTCCATACTTGCGTACCGATCCTTACTTTGACGGTTTTTTCCATGAGACCGCTCGATACGACGACGGCGTTTATTTGCCGCGAGGCGTGGGCAGCTGCTTTGACTGCTTTTTGGATGGGCATCTTGGGTATTTGTGGATGGATTGGGGGATGCGAGAGCTCAATTGATCGATTGTATTGTGCTGGACTGGACTGGACTGGACTGGATTGTATAATTAATTATTCGTAGTTAATTATAATTTTGAGAGGGGAAGGTGAGTTTTTCCGGTTCCGAGGGTGGGTGGGGGTGATTGGTTGGTTGGTGCTTGGGTTTTTCGTTTCGACAGTGCACTCCGTAAGGTTACGCAGTTTTCCGTAGCTCACTCTGGACGAAATAAACGGCACACCGAAAAAACAGTATTATTTCCAAAATTATCTATTTAAATCAATAATCGATATTTCTAATTTTTATTTGAAGCAGATTATTTATAAGTTGATATTCTATAATATCATTTTATTATATCTAGTTTACTATATTATTTCAAATTATTATTAAATTTTGAATTAATAGTGTTTTGAAGAAAGTCTTGATTTTGGCGGCTTTGGTGTGTCCGTTTTTCCGTCCAGAGTGAGCGTAGGTACCTAGGTGTGGATGGATAGACCCTTGCACTACGAGTACGTAGGTAGGTTGGAATTAGGTAAGACTGCAGGTGTCTTGCACAGCCATAATTGTGACCTGGAATCCATGGATGGATATGACGTTTCTGCCTTACTGTATGGAGAGTAGAGCAAGAAATTGGGAATTGTCTGGGTTATCTTTCTCCTTTCTTGAAATTAATTACTAGTTAGGTATCTGGGGTTTCATGGTGAGATGGTTTCTTTTCTCCGTAGAGTTGAACACTTTCATTATACATGGGGAGAGGATTGGTTATGGGTTTCGCGATATTGTTATTGATGTGAAGAGAGATAGGGTACTGGTGTTGAGGTTATGTTAAGTAATGATATCGTTGTGTAGGTAAACAAACAGTTCGTCTAATCTCCATCTCCACCGTGACATGCAGAAGAAGCAGCAGGAGTACCTATCCATAGATGCTTTCCTTCGTTTCGCAAGAGCATATTGGGGAGGGCTTGAAGATTTATAACTGTTGTATTATATTATATATACGTACTAGGTACTTTTGAAATATTTTAATGGTTCAGCATGTACTCACTCTAATAAAGGTTGAGTATGTCCCAATACCTAGTACTCATTTGATATGAAACTTCGTTTTCTTTCTATAGTCTGCTCTGCCTCCACGGCAGTGGCCCCCGGAGGGCCAGCGGAGCGTCATTTATCTCAAAACTTCAAAATCAAGTTTCTAGTGAGACTGCCCAGGAAAGAAAGTCCTAGAAAATAAATGAATAGATGTATAAAGAATTATAAGAGTAAGAGTGAGAGCGAGTTAAAAGTATAACAGGATTTCAGTTCTTTAATAGTGAACTATTGGTTTGAGAAGGATATAAAAGACGGAGTACTCATGTATTTATAGATTCTATATATAAAAAGTAGTAGGTCTTATAGGCACTATTGGAAGAGTTAGTCTCTTTTGTATTCGCTTAAAGCTTGATACAGTAGGTAGTTATTAAATTGGAGACATTCACCTACGTTCATACAATATTAATAAACAGCAAGGGAAGAAATATAGGGCTGAAGGCTACTTAGTGAGTTCCGCTAATACCAATATGGTTAATTCTGATGTGGCTAATGCTAATGTGGCCCCATTTCTGTTCCTTCCGATCTTTTAATTGGTTTATATAGGCGAGGACTTCTAACAGTGACTTCTTTTCCTATCATGTGACGAACGCCTCAATATACACGCTATAAGCAATCGATATGTACCGGTAATAGTAGTAGTAGTAGCAAATTCATAATCGGTTCAGTCTACGATATCTATAGCTAATAAGACTGCACCTATCATGTAATGCGTCTATGTGTTTCTAATTGAATAAAATGAATGGATTCTTTTTTAATTAGTTTTAAAAAGAATTACTTAGTAGAATACAAAATACTATAGTTGAAAGTCACATGCACACGCTAGACTAAAGGCGAGGCTGTGCACCTATACGGCTTGAGGTTGCCTATTACAACCATCATGTTCTTTTTGCCTTGTGATACTAAAAAAATATAAGAAACACTTTCCCCTTCTCTTTGAGATTTGGATTCAATACCACCTTCTTTTGATAGTGACTACATCATCTTTTTGAGCTTAGGGATAGGGTTTAAAGACTCACGTTATTGATTGCAAACGAAGACAACAGGATGTTTATGTTAAGAAATGGTGTGTAAATAAATAGTCCGCCCCTCCACTTTACCCCTCATTCGATCTTCATTCAAGCTTTTTATCAGCAAAGCGCAAACTGAAAATACAACTTCTTTTGCGAACAGCATCTAACATATACTACAGTCGGTAAATTGATCTTTGGTGATACATCCAAAGAATCTTTGATCGAGCTACCCCAAGGCCAACTTTATCTCGTTCGACCCCTATCACCCAAAGGATACTCCGAACTTATATTCCGCGACGCAGCTGCGAGGATTAGAAGAACAGGTCAGGATTTTCAATATCAGCTTGTGATTCAAAGAGCCTACGAAGAAGGCGAAGAAGAATTATTGGACGACGAGGCTGCGGACGACGAAGACGGCACTGCAGCTTTGACTGGGGAACGCGACGAGAAAACATTCCTCCTAGACGAAAGTTTACATTTTCGATCGGAAATTCGCGAAGGCGGTGAGAAAGTCCTTGCTTGGAGAGATTTGAGCGGTGACGCGGGCGATTTATACGAATTTGTTTGCGACGTTTCGATAGAGAATAGTCAGGTTCAGTCATTTGAACTTACAGCTGTTCATTGCCAATTTGAGAGAAAATTCAGGAGAAAGTATTTGACCGCGACCGAGGAGGAGTTGAGTCAATTTGCCTTTGAAGAAGAAGACCCAATTCCGCATGCTAGTCCACCTACGAGCCCTATAAGTTTGAGTCCTGTACAATCGTTCCCGGCTATCGATCAGGCAGTTACTAGAAGTACGGCAAATTCTGCATTAAAGGAAACCATGAGTCCAGTTACAAGAGGATCAAGGGCGCCACCCAGAAGTCCATCACCGGTTGAAAAGAGCCCAACGAAGGCACCAGCTGTTGCTAAGCATCCTGAGGCTATTTCTGTGTTGGCAGAGGAAACTGCCGAATTACATTTATTCGACTTCATTTCTGGAACATTTTTGAAGCAAGATGACGAGGTTACAGCGACTGTTACCGAGGTTGGAAAATGGCAATATTGGTTACAACTTAGCAGCAAGGATAGAGACTGGTTGGGTCAAGCTGTGATTGCGGATATTAATCCAGTTTTCAATTTCGAATACCTCTCCTTCATTTTCAACGCCTACACAGCCGATCATCAAGCTTATTCATGGCTTCTTCGATTCAAAGATCAAGAGACAGTGACAAGATTCCAGGAAGGTTTGATGCAAGCTTTGTGGGAACAATTGAATGAAATTAAGTGGAACAAGAGTAAGGAAGATGAGAGAGAATATGTTCTCGAGGCATTCCAGGATCTCACTATGGAGGACGCTCCAGATTTTGTCGAGGGCGATGAGGAAGAAGAGGAAGAGGAAGAGGAAGAGGAAGTCGAGGATCAAGACGATGGACAAAGAAGCGAACATTACGATTCTGATGAGGAAGATGATGATGTTGTCACCAAAGACGATGATGGAAATGTTAATTCACAACTTGCGGTTGGATACAAACACGATCGATCGTTTGTTGTTAGAGGATCTAAGATTGGTGTCTTCAAGCATACACCTAATAACAATCTGGAGTTCTCGACCAACATTTCAAAAGTCCAAGCACCAAACGGCAAACTCTTTAATCCAAAGAAAGTTATGCTTCACGCTGAGGATACGAACATGATTCTTCAAGATGGAAATAATCCAAATTCGCTTTACAGGATGGATTTGGAGTATGGAAAGATTGTTGATGAATGGAAAGTTCATGATGATATTCCTGTCAACACCTTTGCACCCGAAAGCAAATTCTCTCAAATGACAGGCGAGCAGACTTTCCTTGGTCTTTCTCGAAATGCTCTTTATCGTATCGATCCTCGTCTTGCAGGCAACAAACTTGTCGATTCTGAACTCAAACAATACGTTTCTAAAAATGATTTCTCCGCTGCTGCTACCACAGAAAAGGGATACATCGCCGTCGCTAGTAACAAGGGTGACATCCGTATGTTCGATCGTCTTGGCATCAACGCGAAGACTCACATTCCAGCTCTTGGTGAACCTATCATTGGTCTAGATGTTAGTGCCGATGGTCGTTGGGTTTTGGCTACTTGTCGTACTTATCTTCTTCTCATTGATGCCCTTCAAAAAGATGGTAAGAATGAAGGCAAACTCGGATTTGAAAAATCTTTCGGTAAAGACTCGAAACCTCAACCACGTCGTCTTGGTCTTACACCAGCTCACGTCGCCCAATTCCAACATGAAACTGGTGTTCCTCTTTCTTTCACCCCAGCTCGCTTCAATACCGGAGAGGGGCTCACCGAAACATCTATCATTACCGCCACTGGTCCTTTCATCGTAACGTGGAATATGAAGAAGATCTTGAGAGGCAGCAAGGATACTTATAGTATTAAACGTTATGCTGAAGAAGTCAAGGCGGATAATTTCAAATACGGTAGTGATAAGAATGTTATTGTGGCATTGCCAAATGAAGTGAATATGGTAGCGAAGCAAACCTTCAAGAAGCCAACAAGAGAAAGTATTGCAACGCCACATAAAGTTGGATGGAGCAATGGTAGAAGAGATAGTGCGAGAATTGGAGGTAGCAATAGTGGAAGATACAAGTTGGGGAGGGAAGATGTGGTTAACAGTCCTTATTAAGTGGTTGTGTTGCGGATTCTGAGCTGGGGTAAATAAATGGATGGTTTAACGCTAAGATGGAGCGTGGGGAGTTTTTAAGGCTTTTTGTGTTCTTCTTTTCTGGAATGAGGAATTTTCTTGAGTAGCTTGCTTTTATTAGCTTGCTTGTTTACTTTTCGTTTTGGGGAATGAATTTGATTCAAAGTGCGTTGAGCCTTACGCTCGTCTTCTGACAATCGGTTTCAACATCAGTTTGGTGGGCAGGATGGGACAGATGAATCAGGATGATTAACAGGAAGAGATACCATGGGTATTCATACTTTGAAAAGTATGATGGTGCAGCTGGAATGTCGGCGGAGAAGGCACACCAGATGTTATTTAGTATGCGGAGTTGGTAGCTAGCTTGCAGTAGTTAGGAAGCACAGAAATGAATTATCAGTATTACTATTATTTGGGATTTGTTGTTTTTTGTGCTTGTGCGTTGGAAGATTTTGTCTAGGTATATGTTGATTGTGTGTGCGGAGTGTGATGAATAACGAGTGGTGAGAAACAAATGGGTAATATCTACATATTGAAAGGTCTATCTGTAAGTTCTATATCAGGAAAGTTCAACACTCAGTTACACAGCATAGCAAATCTCGACGCTCTCTTCTCCACAACCCCCCAACTCCAATCCCAAACCCGCCCCTCAAATCAAAATACTCACCGCCGTCCTCTCCGGCGCCAGCACCCGATACAAAACCGTCCCATCATCCACCCCCAACGCAATCTCATTGACCGTCCCCTCCAACGCAACCAACTCCTCATAAAACCTCCCCGCCACCTCCTCCCTCTCCCCCGTCCCATCACTGTCCCCCGCTACCCCGCGCACGCTCAACGCGTACTCCAGGAGCGACTGATCATCCGCTACAACGCTACTCAGCAGATACGGCAGATGCGACGCGAGCAGCCACGAGCGCGGTTCGCGCACAGGAAGCGAATCGATGAGGTTTTTCTCCGTGTAGGATTCCAGTTCGTGCAGGGAGGAGGGGAGAGCCGCGAACAGGGCAGAGGGTTTGTTCGGGACGAAGGCTTGGTAGTAGTCTTGCAGATAGTTGACTGCGGTGTGTTGGGTGCTGGCGATGTGGATGCACATGGTGACTGCGTCTGTGAGTTGGTCGAAGGTGGTGAGTGTTGGGAACGAGGAAATATTCGCTCCCTCTGCGCTTTGGATCTCGCGACACCAATTTTGGAGTTGCGCGTCGGAAGAGACAGCCGCGTCGGAGGGATACGCAGAGCGCAGCATGCCGGACACGAAACGTCGGAGGGTGTACCAGATATGTTTCATGTTGCGCGCGTAGGCATAGTTGTGGAATTTGGGGGCGTCGAGTTCGGCGAGGGGAAAGCCGCGGGCGGCGAGATCGTGCGGGATGTAACCGCCGACGAAATCAAAGGTTTCGTACTGCGAGCGCACCATTTGGAGACTGCCTTTGGAGGGGAGCCCGTTGATGTGCACGATGACTTGGGGGATGAGACTTGCTCTTGCGGCGGCGTTGAGGGGGAGGGTTTTGAGCCAGTGGGGGGCGAGGAGTTGGAAGACGGGGTGGGTTTCAGGGAGGTGGCGGTGGGAGGAGATGATGATTCCTTCTTCGATGAGATGGGTGTGGGTGAGATGGGAACCCAGTTCGTGGGCGTGCCAGTCGGATACTTGGGCGCATTGTTTTGCGTAGCGCCAGGGCCAATCGGTTGCTTCGTGGGTTTTGGGGGATGAAGGGGAAGTACGCTTATTGAAGAGAGTGAGAGAATCGGTGATATTGGTACGATAGTCTAGGATTATTGCAAGTGGATGGAGAGTACCATTTGGGAGGAGACTATTTGGGTTAGTACGATTTTATTTTATTTCATGATGGTACGAAATTTAGTGCGGAATGAAAAGAGATAACGGTTAGCCCCACGTAACTTTCTTCATCCTTGCGGAACGGCGCGGCTTGGGCTGACTGCAGGGCTGAAGACTTTCCAGCTTATGTACGTAGGGGATACGAAGTCATGTCGTACTTTGTCCAATCAGGATTGATTATGCAAATGACGGCGCTTACGAGATGAAGCTTACAGCTGACAGCTCGCTCTCGTGCTCGTGCTCAACATACTCTGCAAAGAGATGAAGAAGTGAAAACATGAAACGAAACAAAATGTAAAAAAACAAGCAAGTCAAAAAAGAAAACTCAACACTCACTGAAAAAGACTAACACTCGCACACCCAAATCTCTTCCCATCATCACTCTTCAAATCCTCCCCCTGTGCCACCCCCGCAAACTTACGGAAATAGCTACAATCCTGCACATACAATCCTCCCTGCCTCTCTCCCTCCTCAATAACCCTCAAACTATCTCTTTTCTGCTGCGCACTAGCTGCCGCCTTGAACCTCTGAATCCATTCCTTCTCTGCCTTTCTAATCGTCACCGGATTTACCCCCGTAAATTGTTGTTGCGCATATACTTCATCACTATACCAATCTTTTCGCGTCCCTATATTGGCTACTTTTCCAATATCTCTTCTTTCGTCAAAGAGTTTTTGGTTAACACTTTCGATGAGAGCGAATGTGCGTTGATTTGGTTCATCATAGGCGAAATCGAGAAATTTTTCGGGAATCACTTTTTGCACTATGGGAGCTGTGGCGAAGAGTCGCTCTGGTTGAAAGATTTTGAGAGAGTGAAGAAAATCAACTTTGGGTTCAAGACTTAGATGAGGGGGGTAGCCGTCTGAACCGGGAGTTTGGAATTGGAAACGCTCTTTCTTCTCTTGAAGGGAGATGGGGGCGGTAGGAAGGTGAGATTCCAATTGATGAACGTCGAAGAAAGAAGCGAATCTATCATTGATCAGTTACTTGACTCTTGATATTGAATTTTGTGGGAATCATACGATTTGTTGACTAGAGTATAAACTTCTGAAACTGCTTTCTTGGTCCCGATATATGTACCCGTAGCAAATTTAGCTTTACCGGAATCTTCTTTCAATTTGTTGTGATCATGTTCTCCAGCGAAGATAGAATGAGCAAGAAGTTCTGCCTTGAGAACTCCATGATTCCATTCAATGGGGAAGCGTTTAGGCGGTGGAGCCTCATGTTTTCCATGATGTAGTATATTTTCAACTTTTTGAAATATGCCCGGCATGTTGAAGAAATGATTGAGAATCCGAACGAGCAAATTGAAGATGAATGTAAACATTCGTGGGAGAGACAAAGAGAGTATGAGGCGGTTATAAATCGATGTCTTATACCGTAAAAAATGACAAGGTGCAACAGAAGGAATGATTGTATAATACACAAAGATATAAACCAAAACTAATTGGTATATTTACTTCTCAAGAACGAGGGAAGAGAGGGAATTATGTAGTAAAATCATGGCTGTGCACTGATATTGCTCGGTGTGAAGAGTGGTGGCTCCAGGGCTGACTTGTCTAAAATATTACATGTTGGGGTCCTAGAATGGGATAACAGTCAGCAAATAACTCAGCTGAAGCCCCAGTTCCATCACAGCTTAATATCAGGCTGATGCAAATTCGAAAATGCGCAGACATATCAAATGCTGACCGAGTATCTTATGGTCGGTGTCAACAACCAAGTATGCCAAGATTCCACATAGCTCAAGTAACCAAAATTTGATCATGGACTTCCTCATTGAGCAACACAAAAAGTTTCATTACTTGCAGGTGCTATAATTTCTATTTTGCTGTAGAGCTTTTGTATAACCCTTCGCTAATTTCATCAATGTTATTACCAAGAATGTGAGAGGTAAGTGAGGTCATGCTAGGTCGATTCCTCGAATTTCCTAGATTACTCCTTCGCCAGTGTTGTCAGTGGTGGTTCGACCTTCTTGTAAATCGTCAGTAACTCCTCGCTGAAATCATCCAACATAATAAGCCGAAATTGCTTTCCCCATCGATTTTGGAACGACCGTTTTTTATATTCATGGTTCAAACCACTGCTCCAAGCCACCAATTCAACGTTCCATCCTTTCAGAAGCGCCCTCTCCACATTCTTGAAAAATCCTCCCGAGTATTCGGCCTC
The DNA here is from genome assembly GCF_014898535.1 of Botrytis deweyae. Lineage (NCBI taxonomy): Eukaryota > Fungi > Ascomycota > Leotiomycetes > Helotiales > Sclerotiniaceae > Botrytis > Botrytis deweyae. Next base: position 212,662 of record NW_024066224.1, on the reverse strand, counting down.
GGCCCCATCTCCCGTTGCCAAGACAATGGTTGACGGTATTGGGTAATCGGCCAAAGTTTCGAGCATTTTCATATGCAATATTTCATCTACGCCCTGCTCGACATATCCAGATTTCGTGGATTGTGATGAGATGGAAGTTTCAGGTTTACTCGATTGTCCAGTAAGGTATCCATTTCCTTGTCCTCCTCGCGCTTTTTCGATTGTGTGCTGCCTTGCTTTATACACCCTCTTAAGAATATTGGTTTCGTAGCCACACGTCTCAGCCTCGCCAAAATGAGGTGCTAAGTCTCTTTCATTTGATCTGGATCCAACCAAGATTCGTTTAGCGACAGGCCGATTTCTCTCCAGAATTGATGCTAGTGAACAATATGAGAAAGGTGGACTTTCAACCATCCTTTCACTCTCAGGAAATCGCCGTGCACTTTTTAAAACGTTCTGGAATCCAATTATAATGTTGCTGAAATCAACAAATACATGTATGTCTTCCTTATTTGAAGACCTGACTGCTTCGTCGAGCCTCAATTGATTTGATAGCTTTTTAACTATCCTGATCCACTTTTCTTCGCGAGTCAAATCGTGAAGAGGATATATGACGCCCTTTTTGAGGACCGTATTCTTATTTTCGGGGGTATCAACGATAGCAGGACCATTGCTGAAGTGTTTTGCAGATTTCGTCCGTGAAGGTGTTTCAACCTCTGATTCAAGTCCGCTGCTCTCATTCTCATCCGTCCATGGATCAGACAATACCTGCCTGCGTGTCTGTTTGTGTACTCTCGGTGATTGGATATTGAAAAGACGATCTGCAGGAAAGGGAGATCTAACATCTGTTTTCGTTCGAGAGATTTGCCTTATCGGCGTCTCTTCCGGGAAAGATATCAAGTCTTCCCTGGACTTTGCTCGTGTCCCTCGCTGTTGTACTTTCGGAAATTTCGCACCTTGAACCTTATCTTTCCATCGTACCGTTCTTGTTTTCGTAACATAGTCTTGGTAGATATCCGGAATATCTGAATCATCCGTCGCAGAAGATGGCAGACTATTAAGATCAGAAAAGAGCCCTTCAGAAGTATAAGAAGATGGTGCTGACTCATTTGGTTCAGCATCAGGATCTTGACAAGTTGTCGGAGCATCGACACCCAAGTGATTCCATATTGGAGTGAAATCACCCAAGGTACGTGCACCTCTGTCTACTAATGAGGGCTCGTCTTCAGGTAGAAAATAGTAAGAATATGGTAAATCGCTGTTTAAAGTCGAAGTAGAAAGGAGATTGTGAAGCTCGATGGCACAAGTCAGGTCCCATGGCTGCGATGTATGGGATTCGGTCATGTAATTAATGTGAGGATCGACCTAGCAGAAGATGCTCAAGCCGAAGAAGTTGTCTTAAGTGTAGTATCTGATAGGGTATTGAGACTATGGGGAGGATTGAAGTTAGTGATCTGATCTGATAGCTCTGATAAGAAGTACAGTGGCAAAATAGCAGTTGCCGTTGCGTAACTTACAATGAATTGGGAAATGATGTTTGCAAGTATAATCATACTTCTCGCTGTAGATTTTGATGTTGCCGTTGCCGTTGTTATCTATTATGGATTAAGAATGAATGATACCAAGTTGAAGTTCAATGAAGGTAAATAACAACAGGTTAACTTAAGTATTTGCATTGCAGTACGATAGATGGAGGCGGTTTCTTCTTCAAGAGGTCGAATTCGGATAGAGGAACCTTGAATGATTCACCTGAACATCCACCTACCGAGCCTCCCTGCGCCTTATTACCTAGGTAGGGTACTAGGTAGCTATGTACCAATTGCATTGCATTGTTGAAAAGGCTGTCGGGCGATGTACTGTACTAGTGTTGTTGGTGGCACGGACACTTTGTTTAGTAGGTAGGAGAAGCAGTCCCGCGTGGCAAAGATCTGGTATGAAACCCAAATCTTCGATGCTTACATAATCTGATCCGCCTTGGAGATAGAGTCACGTGGAGAAGTCAACAACACAACGTATAATCAGGACATCACATACGATGTAGGTAGATTATGTGTATCATAGAATTGTAACATTGCCTACTAGGTGCACTTCCTTTCATTCCCTTCATATTCATCTCCATCTCTTTTGCGATGAAGCTTCCTCGATTCCCCCCCTCAAGACCCCAACTACCTTCAGGCTATGTTGATCAGGCTTTCTAGTGGAAACCAACAACTCTCGTATTCGTATATTTGCAATGCAATCGGACGGATATGCCTTGCCATGTTACAATCATGCATATATAGATATTCCAGATATTGACAGATACACTTCTCATGGCAAACCATCTTATTGCCATCAACATCCCAAGGCCTATAGTCTATAATCATGATCAGAGTTGGTTTTGAATTATTAAGGCTATGTCAAGAGAACCTTCGTTTTGCATCTCAAAATAATCAATTCCATGTTTAATAAATCCTTCAAGTAGGGAAAATCACTGCTATCCATCATCTTGCCCTTTTTCATTGCCAATTCTCCCATTGTATATTTCCGACTCAATGCCCATTTCATTTGCTTAATTGTCCTCATCGTAATCCATCATCATCATCATCATAATCACAGATATTACAATCACTAATTTTATGTTCTCCCTCCCTTCCAAAGCACAGCTCTCACGTTGAAGTACTATTAGTCATCTTCTTTTGCCAATTCCTATTCCAAACCACGACAAGAAATTTTCCTTCTTCGTATCGGGAGAGATGGTTGGAGAAATCGAGGGACTGCTAAAGGTACTAGATCTACGTCTCTCTCGTGGAGTGTAAATCACCTCGGATGGTTTACCTATATGTTTATGACTGTTAGATCAATTTATTGAAATATTATTCTATCCAAGCGGAGGAGGAAAAACAAAGATCACTTACGAATATTCCCCGCTCCACCAATGCCATATGATCTGCGTCGTTCGCTCTGTACATCTTTTGTTGCCGATCCAAAGGATTCCCCAAAGATTTTGTTCGTTCCCTCATCAGAAGGTGGAAATTTTGATGCCATCGTTATCGACTTTCTCTTTTCTGGTAGTGATTTTGCCGTTGAGGGAGCAGGTCCAGATATGACTGCAAGCAGATAATAACTTCCAAATTCCCTATTTGAGTTATTTGCCTCGATTTTTGTGCCTTTCGAGTGATTTGACAAGTGCCAATTTTGGCCAAGTGAAGATCGACGTGATTCTTGATAACTTTGAATAGGTTCGGCGATGCTATGATCTGAAGGAAAAAGAAGTTGTTCAAGAGAAGAATTTTCTGCACGATATATCGTATTTGAGGTTTGTCCTGCAATCTTTGATGAAAATCTTGACTTAATTCTTGAGCGCTTTTTAGAACCAGACCTTGAACATGAAAAAGATGACGACAAGAAAACAAAGGGTGAAAGAGACACCATATCTATCTCTATGTTCGTATCTACGCCAAATCTGTGGAGGCAAGTTCGGCAAATGATAGACAGAAGGGGTGAGGAGAAACGAGAAAGCAGATTGGTTGCAATGTATGGCATACCGAATATATACATCATCTGGCACCTGATTTCTCTGGAGACAATCGCCCACACAATAAGAATCATGCCTATGTGGAGATATGTTAACGGGTTTTCATAGGGTATCCAAAATGTGATTATCTTGATTGAGCCATGAGATGCATTACCAGTATGACGTTACATGATCGCGAATCGCTTGTATGGAAGCTTTTTCTCTGTTTTGAATATCATAGGCATATCTAACGGTTCATTGCAAGAGACATACATACCGATCGGCCCATAAACAGCAAAATCCCTTCCCTGGTTGTCACTGGATAGATTGCAAATTACCAACGGCAGCGAGCCATCTACCGTATATGCATGAAGCCATGTGAAATGGGCATTGGCAGGGGTGAGAGGAGAGACGAATTTCATATAAAAAACGGCACCAGGGTTTTTGGGAAACACAAGCTTTGTGGGGGGCGCGCACGCAGGCCATACGAGGCATGCAACGTTATCTTTATCCATGTCCAGATCTGCAATGAGTTACCAACCTGGAAACCCCGCAGACAAGCTTTTGCGGGGTACCGATTTAGGTATGTCATGATAACAAACATGAAATCTTGACCTTTCAAACTAATTCATTTGTTTTGATGAAATGTTTTCCGTGAAACTTATGTATTTTGACTTTGATCGGTCATTTTCAATCAAGATTCTCTGAATGACCAAAAATCAATGCCGATTCCCGTTTACCTACCACAGAAAGACCAAAGTTTATATCCACGATTTCACAAAAACGTTGCAAACATTACGAATGTCTCAAATCCCAGTGTCTCATTCCCTATTCACTCTATCCATCTTCCTACAATCTAATCTCAAATCCATCTATAGTGTTACATTGACTTCACTCCAACTATGGGCGGGGCATTGCATAAGTGTACAGTGACACCCGTCAAAATGTCCAAACCCGTTTATCGCGCTTCTGCGCATGCTTTACATGGACGGGGCGCAACTATCCATTGAGTCGGATTGGTCGAGTCTTATAATTTGTGTTACGTTGTGTAGCGCTTTGTGTTACGGATGGGCTTTTATGCGAGTTGGTCTTTCTTTTGGAGATTGTGTATGGGTCTGAATGCGAGAATTATGCAGGTGCCAAAAAGGGGTTGCAGATAATCTGGGCATTCTGGGTGCTGTGAAAGATGTCAATTGTGCAGTGATGTATGTCTGATTATGGGTATGTCATGTAAGATCTTATATCAGGTCTCATACGAGGTCTTGTGTAAGATTGAATTATGCATGAAGTATCAAACATCATTCGAGGCACGTGTAAGAATTATGAAACTCGGAGACTGAGTGGTCTTTGGAATTTGGAATGGTATATGATAATATATGGTGCGAAGAGAGTATTTAGGACGGGAGCTCGAAGACACAATAGGGATCTGAAACGGCTGTTTTGTCAAGGTTTTGTTTGCACTGGCGAATTGCTTCCATACCATAAACTCGCACATGTCTTTTCAGAAAGATACTATTTATCCAGGAGAGCCTCTGGCATTAGGAAACTCTGGTCCTTGTGGACAATGAAGTCAAGGAGTAAGCGGCGATAAAGATACGAGACGGTATGGTTGTTTCTCAATATATCAATTCAATCTTTTGTGCAAGAAAATTGCATTATCTTTTCAAGTAACAATAGGAGAGAGACATACGAAGTGAAATACTGCGAGTATAATAAAGAATATCCTCATTGTTTGTAAGGGCTCACATCAATAAACATGCACTGTGGTGCAGTTTCTACGCGTGGCAAGATATAACTCAATAGAAACATATTCATGCTTCTAATCCCGCAGATGTATATTGAAGATTCTGTGGTGATAAGTCAGGGGATCAAGAACTAAAAGGTGACTATCGTGATTGTGCCACCAACATGCATGAACCAACTGCATGAGATGTTGAATTATTACAATTAGCTATCTCCAAGTAGAAAAATCAAAATTGAAAGTTATTAGACACGGAGTTATTTTTCATTCCTTCGAAATCAACATATATCATCGTCACCATCGCCATCTTCGTCGGGGTCGAATAATCCTTCCTCTACAATGTTTCACATCATCCTGTCCATATTTGTGGGGGCTTCGGCTCTTCTATTGTATACCATTACCAACCAACGGACCACAAGAACCAAAACCGCACGACAATACAATTGTGATATTCCATTCACTTATCCCCACCTCGATCCAATCTTTGGAACGGACCTGAAGTTTCAAGAGATTCAACAGTCTCTACGCCATCAGAGCATCACTTTCTCTGCAAATCTCCACAAAAAATATGGAAAGACATTTGAAGTCGTCAACTTTGGCACTTCCTCACTGAGAAGTATAGACACGGAAAATATCCAAGCAGTCTATTCTACAAATCATAACGATTGGGGCTATGAGCCCTCAAGACTATCTGTCATGGGGCCTTTTTGTGGTCGTGGATTCATCACTACAGATGGGGATACATGGCAAAAAGCCAGGGCTCTTCTACGTCCAACTTTCAGCAAGTCGAATATCTCGGATCTATCTGCATACAAAGGTGCTGTTGAACAGTTCCTTCGAAATATTCCAGATGATGGCTGCACTACTGTTGATCTACAACCTCTACTAGCGAATCTCGTAAGTGTTGCACTTTGACAAGATAACAGGCGATGAGATACTTATGATACTAATAGTATTTAGAAACATGCTTGAAATTTCTGATAGGTATTTCCCCAGATACCAGCAATGAAGGTGAAAGGAAAAAAGCAACAGAGTTTATTAAAGCTTTCAACGCATCTATGATCGGAATGGGACTCTCATTCATGATAGGTCCTTTCAAATTTCTAATCCCGAAATCACTCACAACTATTGCTCACAAGCAAGTGTATGAATACATTGATGTTTTAGTTGATAATGCTTTAGAAAAGACACGGGAAGAGCCCAGCTATAAGGACAATTCAAATGTACCAATGCAAAAGAGTCTTCTGGACGGTCTCGCTAAGCAGACTGATGATCGCATAGAGATTCGTCAGAATATTATTCAGGGGATGATGGCAGCGCAAGGTACTACATACGTTTTGATAAGCAACACCTTATTCCTTCTTTCGCGCAATCCGGATCTTTATGAAAGACTTCGAGACGAGGTACGATATGTGGACCTTGAGGTTTCTTCTCAGCTGTTTGATGTACTACGAGATCACGTTTTCCTTCAGAACATTCTGCGTGAATGTAAGTTAAAGAAGTCTGTGAGATTTAAAAGTGGGACGAATGTACTGATAAGCCGGCTCTCTAGCTCTTCGCATATACCCTGTGTTCCCCATCATGAACCACATTGCTCTCCGCGACACAATACTACCAAGAGGAGGAGGTATAAACGGAGAATCTCCAATCTTCGCACCTAAAGGTACAACGATATATACGAACCAATATGCTCTACATCGTGACGAGAAAGTCTTCGGAAACGATTTTGAATCCTTCAAACCAGATCGATGGGATTCCGTCAATTGCAAACCAACCTCTTGGGAATATATGCCTTTTGGTGGAGGACCACGGGCTTGTGTCGGTCAACAGAAAGCACTGGTAGAGGCGGCGTATACCGTGGCGAAGATTGCACAGGTGTATAAGGGATTGGAGAGTCGTGACGATAGAGACTGGGAAGGCGAGTGGAAGTTGACGGCGAAGAATGTAAATGGATGTAAAGTTGTATGTATCCCAGCATGAATCGTTTTACTTAAATGGTAGAACCTTTGTAAATTAAACCTCGTACCATCTATCTTCTCAAAAGTCCTGGGTCATAAACGGAAAAGACTCCAAATATACCTCCCAAGTGCTCCAACAACCTACTTAATCACCTAAGAGAAATTGTTCCCTTACACCCTATAATCATCACCAATCACGCTCCTTTGTACCCTCACAAACTCTGCTCGCAACGATGACGAGAGCACACAAAGTTGGAACTGAACCTACTGCCCAAGTCAGCCCAACGAATATTTATATAACATGTCAGTCAATCGAAAAACTGAAGTATTCCCGCAACCACTTACCCCAATCTACGAACAAACCCCTCAGCATAAATAACCATTCTATCACAACACAAAATCTTGAGCTAGCATCATCGTCCGCTTCACCCTTCACACTTCACACAATTAACGTCATGGCATAGTACGACGCAACCAACAATCAAGTTACGATAAATTACCCCACCACGGCTCATTGAGCTAAACTTGTTAGGTTAGCAACCGCAGCACTTAGCTTCGTTGTACAATTTAGCTTGAAGTATTCAGCTCCATCATATCAGCCAGCTTCATTTAGCAGTTGGGTTCATCGCGCGCTATACCCTCTAAATCATACCAGAACCCGTGATAGACATATGGAATGGCAATACCACAAAGATAATCTACCATGAAGTAGATACTGAGTGCGTGTTACGTTACTACTTTGATATGAAGCAGATATCTCAGATTTCATCTGTGGTGAGGGTGTTCTCCTCAACTTCTCTTCTAATCAAGAACAGCTTTGTCGAAGATCTCTGCAGACTCTCTTCTCACATCCAGATCCATCGTTTAGGAAAGAGGAAAGACTAGAATCGGTGCAGATAGAATATGCATAAACGATTTTTCTTCAATGGAAGGATTAGTGACACTTCTTTTGTTGTCACAAGTCGTGCATATGTTCGAATTTATCTTGAGAACCCTTCTCCGCTCCTGATTCATATCTTTAATGCAGGTCAAGCAGCATGCTTTATCACTTCCTCTAAGTTCTGCTGTCGATTGCGAAATCTATGCAAGTTCATTTGTTCAGCAAATTGACAAGATTGAGTAATCATCATATCGGCGCACCCCGAAGACTAAATCCTATATTTCTATATTCCCCGCATTCAAAAAAAAATGATGGTGTTGCCCTTCTAAAATCTTCCTTTACTGGAATCACCCAGAGATGCTGCTTGATATCTTCCACATCCACTATATCATAACCTCAGCTATCGAAGTTACTATTCCAAAACTGGCTATCGTTGCAGGATACTGCTTTGATTCTGAACCTCTAGACACCACATGTAAGGCCTATCATTATCATGTAACAAGACTCGCATTTGTCGAGAAATATGCACAAATATGAAATCAAGAAACGAAATCCGTGAAACCTTCCGTAAAGATTCCAATATCAAGGATTATTTGGAGCAGGATGAAGGTGCATTGCAGCCTCAAGTAATGCCAGTAGATGGATTTGGAATTTTATTACAAAGCGATCGATCATCGAACACATCAGGGGGTTCAATTTCCCGTGCCATTACCCCTCGTGTAGGTTCGCAACTCCGTTTTTGCTCACACAATTCCAATAGAGATAGTTAGGCATGATAGCATCATTGAAACCCCAAAATTCGTGATATGCTATGTAACTTACAAATAAGAAAAAACGTAGGATTGTGACACCCAGAAAGAGGGGTAGTGATCTTGGAACAATCAATTACTCGGTTACAAACAGGGGAATCTCCAGAGCGACGCACGCTCTAACTGGCGCCAACAACTCCCGCAATCTAGAGGGGTAGCAACAAGGTAAACTGTGGCGTTTGGGCAATAGCTGAAAGGTAGCTCTATGATATGAATCGTACGAGCCAATCTCTGACGCGATGGCAGCTTAAGAGAATCAATAGGGTAGCATTATCCGAAAGCCTTCAGTAACTATCTAGACCAGAGTGGTGGCGTGCGGGGAAAACTCTGGACGGATCCGCATTCAGTTACTTGCATTTGTGTCACAATGTCAATCACGCTACATGCATCATTAGCATTGCATATCAGCTTTAATATCGCAATGGCACCGAAGAAAAAATACGAGTTATTTGATGAAATGATACAATCTGGAGAAGCGATCTCCGGATAGTACGACTGTACCTTGCCAAAATCGCAATTTTTTGAAGTAAAAGAATGACGAAATGGGTGAATTGCAGTACGTGGTGTTGAACCGAAGGTTTCATTGACATGCAGAGTTTTCAATCTGCAACTTGCAGATGTCTTCATGGCTGGCTGATACAGGTGTACAGCGTGGCCTGACATCTACTCAACAATGCAGAAATGCTAACTATCAGTTGGTACAATGTTGAAGCGGGATATCACAATTTTGCCTACCCCATTGAAGCTATATAAACTCCAGAATCTCTCCCACAAAATCCAATTCTCAACCTCAGATCATCCTAAAGAAAACACCACTCTACAAAGCTTTTGCAACTTCCATTGCTAGGTAAGATATCTCCTTCTTGATTCGATATTTTGGCTTACACCTGAAATCTAGCCATCTACTATCGAACTTCCAGACAAATTTCAAACCAGTCATCATCAAATACCCTCCAGTAAGCTACGATAAATCACACATCGACTAACAAACCCAGCTAACATCTCCATAGAAAAAATGGGTGCCAATACCATCACTGTAACCAACAACTCCACCTCTGACGTTTCCGTCAGTGTCACATACAACGGAAACGACTTTCAAAAGGGCGGAAGCGAGCTCTGGTATACTCTTAAAGCCAACGGAGGATCCGATACCTGGAATTACAGGTCCGGCAATCAAATCGCCAGAGTTGCTAGAAGCCAGAATGCTGGCACAGGAATCGAGTTTTTCCTCGCTGTACCAGGGAAAACCATCTACATCAACTAGTTGCATACTACTGGTGGCAGGTTTTCTCTTCCTGATGGAATGAAAACCCAGTAGTGTCACACCCACAATTGAAAAAAATGGTTCATCACAATAACTTAGCTATATTGGATACTGAATGAATATAGCAACATAACCCAACATTAATGGCCTTTTCAAAGATTTCAGAGTGTGACTGTGAACCTGAACGTGAACACCAATCTAAATGTGAATAGAAAAAGAGAGGCTGATTAACGAATCAAGTTTGCAAATATCTTTGCTTTGAAAGGTCTCTAAACGCACGAAGTATTTGGATAGACAAATTCGAGCCCCTAAATACTCAATGAACTTGCATATTTTGTACAGGATATTCCGAATTTTAGAGACATCCTTGGATCAATGGTTCAAGACTTCTTGCACCAAGTAGGATAGAGTAGACGTTTGCAAAAGGTCAAAAAGATATTATGCTTAAAAGGAGACTTTCGAGTCAAATGCAAAACAATTGGGGTGGTGAAGTAATTTGTCAATGATTACTCGCAAATACCAAAATATCATAATGCAACCTGACCAGCCGATCCTTTTCCAAGCCCTCTGCTTCACTTGCCTATAATATGTCACCATATTTCATAGCCAAAATGATAATCACGGTATATGTACAACTAGTACTTGCATTTACTGCACGCACCTCCCAATCTTATCACGTCTCAATCTTCCTACTCTTCATCAATATTTCACCACATCACCTCTCAATCTCAGCCAGCTTTTCCCTCGGTGGTAGTGCTTCTGGTCCAAAAGACAATGGTAGGAGCTAGATATACCATGTTGCATTAGTATGCCAAACAAACTTTTAGACCACAAACAGAATCCCAAGTAAAAGTGTGTACTAGGAGTGAGTAAGTCGGAAAAATAAACGTATCACATACCTCTCCTAACCTCGCAACCATAAAATCCCCATTCTTGTCAAACATAAAAATTGGCATATCCAGCTCGCAGAATTCACGGATGCTATATTAATCCACAAAGATTAGCAGTTTCTCTTAGTCCAGTATCTCTCATCAAGTCCATGATTCCTAAATCCCAGCTCCCTCCGGCTCCCTTCATCCCCTCCCTATATCCCTCCCCATTTCCCAATCTCCATCCATATCCACACTTCCCAGCAACGAAACCCAAACCCAAGCCCAAAAACGCAAACAAAAAACCAAGCACACTCACAACTGTCTACACATCCCACACGGACTCGCCGGCGGACTAATATCCGTCGCCACGCCAATCGCCCGAAACCCTCTCTGCCCCTCCGTAATCGCCTTCCCAAACGCAACTCTCTCCGCACAGGTTCCCACCGGATACGCAGCATTTTCTACATTCGCGCCATCGATGTATTTTCCCTCGTGGGTGAGAATCGTAGACCCGACGCGGAAATTCGAATACGGGCAGTAGGCGGTGGATTTGGCGGATGCGCTGCGCGATTGGAGGGTGTGGATTTGTTCGCTGGTGAGGGAGTAGGTTTCGCTGGCGAAGGATATGTCGGATGGGTCGTTGCCGCGGAGTAATTTTGGTTGGGGGAAGGCCATTTTTGTGCTTGTGTTTGTGTTTTGTTATGAGAGGTTTGGAAGAAAAGGTGGATGTTAACACATTGAAATGTAAGTTGAGTTGTGAGTAGAGATAGATATAGATATAGATTGTGAGGTGAGGTCATTTCGCGATAGGTAATGATAACGATAAAGGGAAGGTGTTTAAGCTCCCCCCGCTCTATTACCTAACTTTTAATTCACGTCAATAGATAAGTTACACAATTAATTATATTATATAGAATTATTTAAGAACATAAGCATCCAATTCAAATCATTACTCCAATTACTCAATTCTACTTCTGAATGTATTGTTGTAATATTTCAAACTTGATCCCTCGTACAAAAAGAACCCCGCTACCCCTCCAATTCGACCACACCTACTCGAGTATGGATATACCAAGTATATATCGATACTGGGTTGTGTTAGCATATGAAATACACTTCTTATATTTTCCCTTCTGACCAAACTCTGTGATAATCAACTAAAACTCGAAATTTCAATAGTATCCAAACTGAACACCAGTTAGTCGAGAGGTAACAGCTCCATCCAGCCGAACCACCAAGAGTCACCATTCTCGAATGTCGAGAGGTTCAAGATTCTACGAGTACAAAAGGTATTCGAGAAGCGTATTCCTTTCACTCGTCCCTCCCATTCCTCATACATTTACACCACCATCACAAACGATGGGAAGAGAAGAGGGGAGCATCTAGATAGTAAGGTTAAATCAATATCATAGAAAGATTTTTCAAGTCTACATAGCTTGATAACTTCATAACTTCTTGTTAAGTAACTTCATAACCTCATAGCTTAACAAGATCTCAGAAGATTCGGGGGCATGCCATCCTTTCCCTCCTTCACTTCCATCTGCCCCCCCACTGTCTTCTCCTATCATCTACACTACATCCCACCAACCCCATCCCATCCCTCACCCTTTCTCCAGACACAACACAACACCAAGCTTACTTGCTTCACAAACCCATTCACAAACCCATTCCCCAATCCATCCCATTCCCCGATCCAACCCAATCCATTCCATTCCCCGATCCAACCCAATCCAACCCCAAAACCAACACACCACTCCTCATCCTTCCTCTCCCACTCTCCCACTCTCCCCCTCCCTCCCCCAAGACACAGTCCGCATCAAAATCAACATCACTCACTCAAGCAACCCCATAATCCAATCACAACCCTTCAAACCAACGCAGAATCTCTACATTCCATTTCCCCTCTATCCATTCAGATGCCATTTCATTTCATCTCATGCCGTGCCATCCCCATCTCTTAAACTCTATCCCCGGAGCTTTCAGATCATACAGTCTAATCTAAATCTCAGACCCATTCATCATGATCCAGGAACTTTCCGGAATCTCACCTCCGTCTCCAACTTTTCAGATCTCACATCTACTAGCAGCAATCAATAGTCCCGCAAAGTGGTCGACAGATTTTTAGTTTTACTTTCATATATCATTTTCATTTTACTCTTCTCTACCACTTCTTCCGCCCACCATTCTCATTTCAATCAATCACCTATCTACATTCCCCACACGCATCGTCCTAATGCATCCCATCTGCTCAAACTTCACCGTAGACCGAAGACCGAACAGAGATTGAAACAATAGCTCAGCTCAGTCCATCTCAGTCCACTACCTCACAAAATTCCCCGCCTCCAAGATCTGAACATCCCAAACATTCCTTGCACCAATTTAATCTTTGGTGACTTGAATAGGAGTAACTGCGTATGTAGGTCTGACGTATCTATAATGTCAAAATATCAGCATCATCTTCTTACCACTATCCTTCTCCACTCCATTCCTTTCCATCCCTAAGACTCTTCCCAGATAAACAATCAAAACAACGTACCTATCACTGTTATATGGACTAGTCTCACTGCCCAACAATTCCTTTTCTCTCTTCAAATCTGCCCAATGTCTTCTGACAAGGTCACGATCGGTTTCCGCTGTCAAAAGTGGGATCAAATGGATTCTAGACCACATTTTTTCACGGGCAAGTTCACTGTTTAATATTTGTTAGTAAATCATCCATTTAAATCGTCTGGTTAGGAAAGAGGCGTCCTGATATTTGAACGTATAATTCAAAGTCATATCCAAGCTCTTCAGACGTTATTTCTGAATCGTTCAAGAAAATTCATGAATTTAATCAAACCCCTCAGAGCCTTCCACCGAGATACTCATAGACATAAGTCTCCCCTTCAATCCTCAACACTCCAAAACCTAAAAAAAAAACACTTACTTCTGTTCCCGGATTCCCTTTCCTACTTTCCAGAATCCATATGTCATAACTCCAGCCATGGCCAAAAGCATAACCGAGGGTCTGAAACCGCGTGCTGGAAGATTTCTCTATAATTTTCAAAGACAAAATATTAGCTTGCCGTTCTTTTGAACTCTGGGTGCCTTTCTTTCTCCTTTCGCCCCACAATCTCTCTCTCCCTTCCGCCCCTGTTCATCTGACTATATAAACATCTGACTATCTACGTCGGACCCGTGTAAGATTAAGACGAGGATGAGGACGAAGAACTAGCGTGATATGCGTATGGAGATCAATCGTCGTGTATCGTTGTTTGGAAAATCTCGCGGTCTCATAATGAATGACGCTCCGCTGGCCCTCCGGGGGCCACTGCCGTGGAGGCCGACTATTTGGTTCATTCCATCCCATCAAACCACTTCTTCTTTCACCACTCTCCCTACTTCCCTATGCACCACACCCAGCACCTCATTCTCATTGACAGACATCAAATATCGAACGTTAAATCTCTACCCCTCCATTACCCCCAATCTCCCGATTCCACAAATCCATCACACCTACCCCTCCATCGCAACGCACCGTGTATTCTCCGTTCGCATTTTTTCATATAATCCTCATCTTCTATCCCCCATCATTGTTGATAGTTCCATCCCATCTCATCCTATCCGATTTCTTCAATCTCCCCAATCCCGATGATCAATACAACCCCCCAACATCAACCATCAAACACAGCAGCACATCCCAACACACAACCATCCACAATTCATTCCGCACTCCCCTCCACAATATCTCAATACATAGCAGTCGCAGTCCCAGCAGTATTCTTCTTCGTTTTCATTTTCGTTTTCGTTCCGTTTCGTCCTCATCCTCGTCGTAGTCATGATCGTGATCGTGTTCATAGTCGTGCCCGTTCCAATTCCATCCCACTACTCCCTCTACTTCTCCTCCTTCTTCTCCTCCTAATATATCATCCATCCCATCCCATCCCATTGCAATCCATCTCTCCCATCTCCCCGCTTCTCAATGCCCCATCTCCTTTCCCCTCTCCCCTCCTTTCCCCAAACCCCAAACCCCAAACCCCAAACCTCCCTTCCCCCTTCCCTTCTCCTCTCCCGCAAAAACAAAAGAAACGAAAAAGGAAATCCCACCACACACCTTATACTGCACGGCTTCATACCCGCCCTTTGGCGGCATATCCTGAGGCATATTTGCTGATTTTTCTTCCCTCAAACTAATATGTGTTTCCTCGATCTTCTTTCTTCTATCCCTTGATCGCGACGTCACAAGGTAGGATACAGAATATGGCGTAAGTGAGTTGTTTGTAATAGTCAATGTGGTGTGGTATGCTTTCGAGATTGAATGTTATCGCTCAATCAAGCTCTAATTTATTCATGCCTGGAATTCAAGGCCTACGGTTCGTAGCCCTCCCGAGATCCACACCTGCACAATTGACTTGGTCTGAGCGTTCGTAACCAATAAACATCAAGATTTTACTATGCTCGAGTGCGTATAATACATCAATCCTCATCATCGTCCTCAAATACAAATCTCGTAATCATCTCATCATAAAACTCATCTCAATCTCAATCTCATAGACTCAATAATTCTTCAATCTTCAAATAACGCCCAACTAATGCACAAAACCAATCCCATCCCGTCCCTTCCCGCCAAACCCCCATCCCAATTCCAAATCTCCCAACCCCAATTCCCGAACATGCCATTCCTATTCACCTAGTTTCCCAGATTCCATCCACAAAACACCTTAAAAGCAATAATAAACCACGCTTTAAAATGATATGATGGCTGACAAAAGAGTTCTCGTTTCCTCGTCATGCGCAATTCTTCCCCTCATGCCAAACAGCAAGGACTCTTGATAAAGTTCGACCCAGGTGCAATGCAATGCAAACAGCAAAGTCAACCGGCGGCAGCAGCCGCTTCTTCCTCCAGTTCCAGATCAAAAGCAGCCTGCATTTCGGCTTCCAGATCATCTTCAAAACTATGATCACTTTCCTCCGCCATAACTTGATTAACCTCGTCATTTTCATCACCCGTAACCCCCGGGGTAAGAAGACTCGATTCCGTGGTACTATTTGGCGTTTTTACAGTTTTCAGGCCCGTTGTTCTTGAATTAGCTACTCGCTGCTTTTTTGCCATGGTACTTTCTTCTTCACTTTCGTCTTCGTCCGTCGCATCGTCGAATCTTCGTTTATGTCCTCTTCTGGAACTTGTACGCGATGTTCGACTGTTGTTACTGTTATTACTGGTGAAACTTGTGTCGCTCTCTGTACCAGATTCATCATCACCCATGAATTCGGCTAATTCGTCATCTATTGATGACCAATTGAGATCCGTCGTGGGAGAGATGTCACCTCGTGGTTCATCCGGCATAACACCTTCTCCATCTAGCTCAGATCTTGTGTCGTCATCTTCAAAATCTTCACTCTCGGTGTAGTCTGAAGATTCCTCGCTATCTTCACCAGGAGATGGAATATTAGTCAAATCGCCACTTTGTCTCCTATCAGCTGGATTTATTTCCACCTAATGGATATATTAATATTGCCCATAAGAAAATAATGGAGAGTTTAACCTACCAAATACTCTGATTCATCTTCCTTTTTCCACTTGCTCATTGACTGAGTCAACCATTGTTGTGTGACTATCTTAATGTGAGGATATTTTGCCGCTTCTCGAACTTTTTGTGTACGAGTTTTCTGTGACGAAGCAACGACATGAGTGACTCTCTTTGAAACTCTATAATTTATTAGTGACCCCTCTATAAAACACCATGGTAGTACATACTTTTTATGAATTTTGCCACCAAAGCTTTCTATCTGCTGAGCAATTTCAGATCTGAGTTTGGTTAGTTTGGATTTTCCCTTGGCCCTTTCTAAACCCCACACGCTAGAGAATATACACAATAAAATTTCTTGCGAAATAGAATCATAGGTGGTATCAACTAACCTCATAAGGTCAACTCCCAAAGGAACTAAACCCGACATTACTATTACACATCCATCTAAAACTTGAGACCTAAAAGTTGGTTAGCAAAACAGTCCTGGGTGGCATCGCTTTTGTGGACGGGAATCCATACTTGAGACGCGGCATCACAACTGCAATATTGGGTACCACTTTGAGATCGGCAGCTTCATTCTTGACGTTGACCTTTCTTTGATGCCCAGGTTTTAGTTGTGCAACTCGTCCACCTGGAACATTGACCAAAGCTTTATCGTATTCTTCATAGAAAGCTCTGTGCAAATCCGTAAGATGTTGTTGAAGATAAGTCAGTTCGACGTCGTCATCCTTAAGAACACTGTGCCGATGCGTGTGATGTTCAGCTGTGCCATCCTCAACCGCCTTTTCTGCTTCTTCCTGTTTTTTGTCGGCTTCGTCTAGTTCTTCTTGTTTGTGAAGTAATGGTCGATCCCTTAATTGTTGCTCCAAGAATTTCTCTTGCTCCGCTGCTTGTTCAAGTAATGAAGCGTCATCGTCTAAGGTGTTAAGTTTCGGTAGAATTGGTTTCTCAGTTGCTGGTTCCTCCTTGGTTTCTACGGCAGATTTGGTTTCGCTTCCTTCAGGTTCTGTAGGCTTTGCAACTTCTCCAATAGGTGTTTCGACCGTCTCGAGTGTGCTGGTCTCCGGCTTTGAGTGATGTTTCTTTTTGGGTGTGGATATTTTAGGAAGCTCTTCTCTTTTCGGCAGGAAACTCGAATTAATATCCCCGATACCAGTGAAGAAATCATAAGGAACAACCTTGATAAGATTAGGACGATTCATTGGCCAAACGTCTGCGCGATCATCAATAATTGCCACCATGTGCGTGCTCTGAGGGAATAATCTAGCCAGACTCTTTGCCGTGACGTTGCCGTTCTCGTCTCGACTGATGATACGATCACCAAATAATTTCTTTCCAGGGTCGACGATCTTTGCAATATTTAATGCGTATGCTCGAGTACCCATAGTGTAAACATGTAGCTCATACATTTCGGAGACTTTTGCGAGAAACTCCGCAAGACCAGGGCGCATTTTAATGTAGTACCAACAACCGGATGCGAGACCGCGAGGACCATCATCATTGAGTTGGAAGGATCGCACATCTTTGACGGCCTCGTAGTTTGGTGAATTGACATCGCGTTGCCATTCTCCAACAGTAGGTTCAATACAAGCATGGATAATGGTCTGATCCAGATCCACCACCAATGAAAGTTTTCGATTCTTAAGTAGCCGCCGTTGTAATTCTTCCTCTGCCTTCGAAGCTTCGTCAAGACTAACTGTGAGGTGTGTTTGGTCGTGGATCATATTGATTCTAGCTCGGTCTGTATCGAGCGTACTGGTGGCCCAAGAGACCTCGGTCATATCTTTTCCACACATCCCACAAAGTCCCGCAAACTGGACAGCATGCGAACAACTTTCTTCAACATCGACAACAGGTCCATCGCTCTCAATTGTCATACCTTCTTTGACTAACCATTTCTCGATAGTACCGTCAGAAGGACTATCCCATGCCCCATACGATGTTTGTTCTTCTTCCCATTGTTCGCCCAATGGATCACCAACCATTAGCTTCCAATGATATTTATATTCGAGGAGTGAGTCCCGTTTCGAAATCGGATCGCCATGTTTCTTGAATAACTTGGTGATTGTAATTGGGTACCTTAAATTCGGACCCAAGGTTAATGTCTTTCCCATTTTGATATCCTCCTTCGCAAAGCTGTCGTTGGATGTGTGATCATGCGATCCCGGGTGGGTCGGTTCTATTTGTTGAAAGATGAATCGTCAGTAACTGAGCTTAAAATAGTCAAAGAGTAGAATGCGCGCGCAGATGAAAGGAAGCTGATGAGCAGTTGGATCGCAAATCGCAAATCGCATATGACAAGAAGCAAGCCACAGCACCTTGGGAGAGGCCGTCGCAAAGCGCAATACAATTCCAGGAAAATTCGCAGAAGCTTAAAGCAAGCTTCAAGGATAGATACAATAGATATCTACAAGCTGTTGAAAGACCTACGAATTCAATTTAAGCTTCTTGAAAGCTCTCATAAATATCGCGTGGAGTTGTTCAGCATTGTAAGATTCCATGTACACCACTTCTTCCTTATTCAAGCCTGTAAGCCACAAAGAAGGTTGAGGTAACCACCAAAATGGGCGGGGATGAATGATGGGTTTCTTGATTTTGCGATCTTTCAATATATACCTTTTCTTTTCTTTTTCAATTAGGAATTCTTTGGGATTTTATTTGAATTGTGTTTCCTGTCGGGATGAAGGTTTCTGATATCCGCGGAAGGATTTGACGTTGTTGCGATTGAGAAAATTGGATTTAAAGGATTGAAAAGTAAGCGGTATTGTAGTTTTTGGAGCTCTGAAGTTGAATCGTTTGTTGACTTTATATGTTCACATCAATCGCACGAACGCGACTACTGTGGAAGCTTATAAAGGGTGGGTGGGTGTGCAGTTGTGTGAATGGGAGTACACCTTGCTGAGTTAAAATAAGGCAACAAGGCAACAAGGCATGAATAGATGTCGAATTGAAGGAAGAGAACAACAGGTAAGATGACTTTTTACCGCTAAAGTTGAGATACACACCCAAACAAGTGAATTTTTGACAAAGGAGGAGAAGGGGGGGACTTTTTATATGTGTGATCAGCTTGTTCCTTGCTCTTGATGTCTATTCTCTGAGTGAGGGAACAATGATTGGTTGATGAAGCGGGATAAAAGATGCTACTATAAAAATTACATGGATGAAGTAGAAGAATGAGGAGAATATGAACATCATCGACATATCATCATCATTCATCGTAACTCCATGTTTTCTTTCATTCACTTATCTAGTAATAAAGCGGTGGGTAGGTGGATATCTATATAAATCAATAAGACCAAATCTCGTGACCATGATCTAAATAGACCTCGGGATACCTAGTATGTACTATCTAGGTAGGGAGTTTTGAATGAAGTGAAGTGAATGTAAAAATTGATACGGAAACCTCGAGGGTTTATATAGGTACCTAGGTATACATATAGGTATATAAATATATTCAAAAATGTAAAATTTTTATAGATGCCTAATAGGTAGATAGTAGATAATAAGTATGAATCATTCAGTTACCTATTACTCATTCCAATCTCCCTCTATTACTCACCTCATACCCATACCTACAGCCTTCTCGTACCGCACCTACAGTCACGACTCACTCCACACAACTTGATACCCCTAGCAAACACACCTCAACAGTCGTCCATCATTACACAAACCCCGTTACATCCAAACGAACAACGAAGGTGGTACAATAAGGCTATCCATCTATTCATCCATCCATGAGGTCCATCCAATCATCACAAAATATAACCGTTTGCAGCTCATCGAGCATCGCACCCCTACCCAAACCTTAATTAACAGTCATGCTATGAAATATGTATATCCTTTGAACGTATATAATGGTTCTAGTTAGATCTTTATTTCTTTGCCCTTTTACCTCTTCGCCTCATATTATCTCATCCTTTCTTCATCAAAGAAAGAGATACCTCGGCGAAGAATTAGTTAGAGCTTCTAGACTTGCGGAAATAGTAGCTCTTCCGTAACATCCGCCCACAAGCTATTTTAGCACGCTTCGATTTGCGGCTCACCGGGAGTCTGTCAAGGTGGCCCTCCTTTACCGCGAAATGGACCCGGCTTTTTCCCTGGCTGGACATCAAAAATTGAACAATTAATCATAACTACTAGGTACATAGAACATGATTATATTATCCTTCGTTCATTGATCGTAGTCTATTATCTATATTTATGTAAAATCAAACCTGCTCACTTCATCTTGCACTTTCCTCCGCTAAATACAAATTAAGTAGATTATATCCCATTCCTATTCCTGTCACTAACAACACCCTTCATTATCTCATAGTCATCGTATATGCAGACTGTCGTAAACCCTATCAACTAGCCTCCAACACCTTGCTCACTTAAAACATTACATACCCAGCCCAATTCCATGCCTTCCGATTCAACCCATTGACCCGCTTAACGCTATGTATACCCTTGGAATGAAATTTCAAGCCGCCTTTCTGGCCGGTGATAACGCCCTAGATGCCAAATCCGATCCTGACCAAGTCATCGCGTTCCTATCGCTCAAAGTTCCCGAACGCGCCATTGTATCCCAATCATGAATTCGTTTCATTGAATCCGGGTCGGTATCATCCCCTATGAATGTCCAACTTTCTTCCGAATCCTCCAAGGCATCATCATCTGACTTTCCATCCTTGAGCTTGATCAGTGATTTTGCGTACTCCATATCTCGATATATACACTGAATAGCAGTGTCGACGCCGTTTTCCTGATAAGTTGTTAGTACCGATTGGTCTTTTGTACACGAATTATAACATACATTTCTAATCTGTTCGCCCAGTACTTTGGCTTTTGTAATCATCCTCTTACTGTGCGCTGCCTCCCAAAGAGCTTTGGAAAAAAGACTTTCGTTAAGCTTCTTCAACAGAATACCCACGCCTAGATCTTCAACACGCTGACCAAAGAAAAATTGATCTCCGAAGAATGGCTTAATGATCGTTGGAATACCGGCTCGTAAACTAGCTCCCGTAGTACCGGCGCCTCCATGATGGGCTGCCGCATCAATCTGAGAGAAGAGCCAGTCGTGCGGTGCTGATTTGATTTGGAATATCTCGGGTGGGAGTGGTACCTCAATATCGTTGGCACCTTTCTTATCCAAACGATCCGACCATCCCTTTGATAAAATGCATCTTACGTCGGCCTTGATGATAGAATCCCTTACTGTTCTAGTCAAAGCTGCAGAATCTGGCACAACAATTGATCCAAACCCGACATATACTAGTCGTTTGCCATCTGCGCGGGCCTTGGCGATGAAATCTGTAAGATCTTTGGGTGGTGTATAATTTGAGCTTTCATTCAAAAACCAGTAGCCAGTGACTCTGATCCAATCGCTATAATCAAGAGGTGGTACCACAACCGAAGGGCTAAAATTATACAAGAATGGAACCTTGTTGGGTTGCATCTTTTCTAAATTCGTGGCTTGTAAACCTAGCTCTTTGTGTCTCCAACGATTCACCTGTCCAGAAATGGCAGTCCAAAAGACCTTATCAAACAAAATGTATGACAAGTAGTTATAGGCGCCACCATATTTGTGCTCGGGAACAGCGAATGCGTGAGGATAAGCTCTTGTTCTTGTCCATGGCATGGTGAAAGCTCGGAAATATGGGATTCGAAGAGCTTCCGCGATGTGAATTCCACCCATTGCACTGGGGCTTTCAATCAAGACATCAGAATTTTGACAGGCCTTCCACGACGAGCTGAGTAAATCATCTATCCAACCACGAAATTTCGATGATGCTTCTTTCAAGAACGAGACCGTGAACATTCCGTTATCGACACAAATGCGCATCAATTCGGCCGGATCGCCATCAACTGGTGCAAATTCAATATTGTGCGACTCAACCCAGTCTTTAAATTCTAAGTGAGTGGCTATCTTCGTCTTATGACCTTCCGCCATCAAGCCCTTGCATAGAGCAATGTAAGGCTGAACATCACCACGAGAGCCAATGGTCAAGCAAGTGATACGCAGCGACTCTGTCGGTTTGAAATTCAATATCGAAGCTCTCGGATCGTCGAACAGTATTGGCGGCGATCCAGTATCGCCTACCTTTGGAGTACCGATATCACTGACATCATTTTCAGAATGAAGCACATGCCGTGCTTGAATTAGAGCTTGATTTTCAGCACTAGCCACCTCTGCACTTTCGCGTTCCTCCATGGTCAAGAGCCCAGACTCGTCCATATACTTTATTGTCTCTATATTCTGCAAAAGAGTTACTAGACAGTCATCTCGATCCTCAGCTAAAGCGAATTCGAAGAATATCTCCGCATGTCCTCGGATAGTGACTACAAGCCCCGAGTATCCAAATCTAGATGATGTCTCCTTTTCGACGTTTTCAATATCTTTCAAAGGAATGATGATTTTAGTCTTTATGGTCGGTATCAGACTTCGATAACAGAAAGATCTATCACTGAGGTAAATCTTGCCATATAGAAAGGCAAGTCGTTGCCAAGAGCAAAAGTATGCGGCATGGAGCTTCTCGTCGGGAGGCAAGGCGAAGTGTTGACGGAATCGCTCTGCGTGTGTAACACCATCGCGGTTATCATCATCGTTTTTCATGTTAGACATTTCGTCATCACGTGGCAATCCATGGGATTCTTCATAGTGCATCTTGCCCCCTTTCCACATGCCTGAGACCTTTTCCACATATCCCATAGACTCAGTTGCCAGTAATGAGCTCATCTTCTTCGAGTGTCTATTTAGATAGCCGGCGAAACCTGCAGCTCGTTGCAAAGGATAAGATCCAGCCTTGACAATGCTTTGTAATGAAGGGCCAGATGATATTGCTCCTTGCCTGGCGTCTGAGTCGCCCATGGAACCTGTGGTAGCAGCATGTTTGGGTTTCTCAGGTCGGTAAGTTCGTGTTGGAGAAACATCTGCGGATCTTCTTGGAGAGGTAAGAGGGCGAGACTCTGGACTCTGAAAATCATCCTTATTGTTGCCACGTCGCGATGAAGGCGAGCGTTGTATGGTGGGTGATAAAAATACATCGCTGCCTCGAAGTATCTGACTAGCAGAAGCTTGATTCTCATCACTTGCTGATGGCAAAGCTTCATATGACCCCGGTTCATCCAGAGAATGGACATATGAATCAGAAGACCCTTCCTTGGACGTACCCTTCTCGCGACTCAAGCGATTAGTACTAAGGCTACGTCTCGTACTGATGCTATTGGCACTGGTGCTTCTACGACTTTTCGTCTGAAATCGATTCAGGTCTATGCTACTTCGACCGTGCTTGTTGAGATCTATGCTCCTACGAAATACATCCGAACTTGAACGACTCATATCTGTGCTAGCACGAGGACTACCGGGTCCTGGAGAGAGTAACGGCGATAAGGTTGCTCTGACATTCTCTTCTAAAGCTGGTGTCGTGGTTTGAATGGGAGGAACCTGAGGTTTTCTGTTGTGGCTCATGTGGATCGACGTACGCTTGGAGCTGTTGTGGCTATCGTCCACTGTTGATGGTGACAAAAGGTCCTGTGCCAATTTCTGCGCAGTTGTATCTTCGACAAGGATTTTGAGTACATTCAAAGCTTCCTGGCCGTTGGTAAAAAATGAGAAGAAGTACTAGACAAGGTCGTTAGCGTTTTACTGAATTGAATTCTGAATCACTAACCTCATCGATTGCAAAACTCTCATCATTGTCAATGACGCGTATCTTGCAGGTGTCGGCAAAATCGACGATTTGACTGTCCTCGATATCGATAATATTCTCAATGGGTAACGAGATCTTGACACTATCGCCATCATTATGAGACCGGAATATTATCTTCTGTAAGGCTTTCACCCATTCCTTTGCAGAAGGGGCACTATCGGCATTGAAGTGATATTTTCTCTGATGTGTCTCGACGGTGAAATGTGTCGAGTCTTTCCCCTTCCCCTTTTCCGTAATACTTGCTGAAATTCCATATCTCAAGTCAATATTGCCTCTTGGAAAATATAAATCGGCTTGGTTGGTGTAATATGAAAGAACGTCGCCCTTCAACCGGAACCAATATCTATTGTACTTTGGATTGTGTTGGCCCGATTTCGATAGATATCCTGATTTGACGACTTCATGCTAAAAGAGCGTTAGCGAATTGAGAAGGCAATCCACAAGACATAAAGTCAACAACATACGGATTTCTTTGGTAAGTAGGCATAGAAGCAGATGTGCTTAGATGTGATGTACATATAACCTTGGACCAATACACTTTTCATTAGCCAGCAAGGATATTCTAAAACAATTAGTATTTGCTTGCATAATGCGGGAAAGTAAAGAACTTACCCTCTATTACTTCTTCAGGAGTTTCGAACTTGTAGATCTCCCTCAGCTTCTTTGCTAGACTTGTCGATGGCGTCTCCTCATCTTCATCAATCTCTGTAAGGTCTTTTGAACTTCGAGGCATGTCGAAACTGGGTCGCAAAGCTAATTTAGCTTGGGCATCCAACATTCTGCTCATGACCGGTGCGTCTCTTGGTTGAAGTTGTGGAGATTTTAAATCAGGTGTGGTAGATTCTTGAGGAGAATCGCGTGCTGGTGACGGCGTACGGCTACGGCTACCTTGAGTGACGGTGTTTGATGATTTAGACTTGGACTTGGAACCTAGTCGCGAGAATGATCGAATCAACTTGCTCTCTGAGAATTTCCTTCTATGCCTTTCCGATTTCCCTCCCTTTTGATCTATGCTGTCATAATTTATGTGCGACTCGGAACTCTGTCGTGTAGGCTTCCTCGAATCATCTTCTTCGTCGTCGCTGGATTGCGCATCAAATCTGGCATTGAAATCAACTTTCGGGCCAACAGCCGCGGTAATCATACCAAAGACAGATTGATTCATGGCATTAGGGGCCGTATAATCGTCATCCGCATCGTCGCCGTCTTGAAAGCGCTCAGGGAGTTCCATAGTTGCTTGGTGGCCTTCATTCCTTCTCTTCGTCAACTTTCTAGCGACCCTCTTCTTTAACTCATCTTCCGGAGCCATGTTGGCAATAACTTTTCGTCGTTGGTATGGAAAACCAACCACTCGAGTTGTTTTGATGTTTGTACAAATCGTCAAGAATCCAACGACGTTAGGATCTCAGGCGGTATCGATAAGGGTGGCTTAGGCTCCTTCAGAGTAAGCTATGCCCTAAAAGTTGAATGATGGGCGATTAGAGTTTGAATCACATGTAATTAAATAAAGTTGATCATCAGGTCTTCTTGGACTCAGTATGGTTAGTAAGGGATTTATTAGTAGGCAGAGAGAGACAATTCACGGGTGGATGATGAATCACCAGTTGTTTAAGGATTTGATGCGATGGCAGTGAGTGTTTGTAGGCAACGAAGGAAGGAAGTGATTAAGTGAAATACGTAAGTAAGTACTAGGTAGCTATTCAGGACGAGGTATCTCACAGCATGGCAATGTTGAGCGAGCTCGGTTTCTTCGGTGGCGTGTCTTGTTGTGGGGGAAACCTACCTAAGTATCTACTGGGTATCTCTATCTTGACTGGTGGACCTATCCTATCTATCTATTATCGTATCGAGGAGATCACAATGCGACGATCTGATTCTCTTTAAGTGGGTAATATGACAACATAATACAGTAAGTCACAATCGAAGGAGCTGGGGAAACAGTCTCTCTAGGTGTGAAAATGATTGTAACATTGGCTATTTTATTGAGAAATATATGTATCATATGTATTTATATTCGATTCCTTTGTCTTGATTACTTCATAGATACCTAGTAGGTAGGCACGATGTAGATACCTAGTAGGTACTAGATAGGCATTATCAGGAGTTGGACTCAGACATATTCCATGCATCCATCTATCTACCAGTTATCGTAGGTAGGTAGGTATTTACGACTCCATAACCCAGACAATTCTACGATAATCGAGCGCAGCGAGGACGGGGGTTTGGGGGCTTGCCCCCATAAAAGAACATATAAAAAAGGTTATCACCCAATAGTAATAAATCTCGAAGAATAACAAATTATCATAAATTGCCCAAAATATCATACCAGGCAGGTATTCATTTTGATAAGGATGAACGGATCGGTTGCTTCATTAAATTCTTCTATAACTTCGCTTTAATAACGCTCAATATAAATCCATCGTTGAACCCCCAAAGTACTCATCATACTATACAATATTCAAACAAGACCTAACTTATCATTCAAGTAAAATGCGTCCATCACATCCAAAGACACAGTTTCCCTGATGCCGTACCACCTGCAACCCAGTCCTTTGTAGGGTGGAATTGTGCAGCAGCTGGAACCGCTGTTATGAGACCATCACCCCCCAATTGCGCTAATTGTTCTCCATCGGCTGAATAAACATCACAAAACCTATTCATATTGCCAATCACAAATTTCTGAATTCCATCTTCAGGTTTCTCTTGCCAGTGAGGCTTTAAGATAGTCACCCACCGTCCAGTTTGGTTATTGTGCTTGATAATAGTCGTAGGTTTCATCGCTTCATCATCGAGTGAATGACCTGCCTTGAAAGAGCCGACATCGAGGAATGAATGAATCTTAATAGTATCATCATATGAAGAAGTTGCAACATGACCAGCAGGGGACCATGAAGCATGAGATACCGAAAGCCTAGACTCATGCTCACCAAGTAAAACTGGGTGTCTTGAATCACCTGTCCCTGTAATTTTCCGTAAATCCCAAATTTTCAGCATTCTATCTAATGATGCCGTAGCCACCAAATGAGGATGCAATGGATGAAGAGAGAATCCGCCTATTTTTTTATCAGAAAGGTACCAAATTTCACTTTTGGATGGAGTCCGCATATCATGGCGTCCAAATCGACCGTCCAGAGTAGAAAAGCACAATAGATTCGGATCAGTGGATGGTATGGCAATGCTAGATATAGGGATATCTTCATCTAGAGAATCTGGGGCAAATGCCTCAACAGCTACCCCTTTCTGTAGGTCTAGTTTTCGCACTGAAGAGTCATATGAAGCCGAATATAGCGAATTTCCGTCTGCGCCAAACACGAAAGAAGAGATTGACCTAGAATGTATCTTGAAGGCAGTAATGGCTGGCTCTGAGTCCTCTTCGTCGTCGTCGTCGTCTTCTGTTTTCACTCCAGGACCTTGTTGTGAAGCATCGAACAGTCCAACGTTTCCCAGTTTATCTCCAGCAAATATTAAAGGCTTGTCTACTGTTGGATGAAATCCTAGAGCGTATATTCTTTCGGGTGTAATTTTAATTTCTGGAGACTGAGTTAGCACTAGAATATTCCTTGAAAGAACCAAGTCTTACGATTGGGCTCATAAGGTTCATATAGTTGTAACCCGCTCATCTTCTCCCTCAAAGCCTTCAACCCTTCATCTGTTGTCTCTTTGATATCATCTTCGGTGAAGGTTCTCAAATTCGGCTGAGCGCCACGCATGACTCCAGATAGAAATCCATTCTCTTGCTTCCATTTCTTTCCCTCAACAATAATATCATTGACATTTATATCTCCTGCGACTCGCTGCCTCTTAGCTTGTGAAACCTCCTTCGCAAATTCTTGTTCAACCTCTGCTTTGCGCTTAGCAGTCTCACTATCAGCTTCAATACCAGCCAGACGTGAACTTGTACGGGTTGGTCTAGGGGCTTCTTTTTTTATGGGAGTTGCTCTCTTTCTAGGGGTTGCTGATTTTGGTTTTGGTGGTGGTTTTGGGACGATTTTCTGTGCTGTTGTACTAAGGTCTTTTAACATTGCTTGATTTGCCGCAATATTTTCGAGTCTTCGGCGCTCGAAGGCACTCATCTCTGGCTTTTCCTTTCTGTTTGGAGCCATGTTGTGGATTTTTCTTGTGGATTGTTGGTCTGAGAAGACTCAATGGCAGAATGGAGGGTTTACCAAACAATGCAGGGTCAATTTAATTCATGAAGTCATTTCAATTAACGCGTCTCTCTCAATTGATGAAACCGCGTCGCGATCGATTTAAAATAGTCCGTGCCCAATTTTTCGTCCATAGAAAACTTGCGGAAAAATTATGAGGGGTGGAATAGAAATTCGAATGTTCGAGCGTTCAATATTTTCCTTTCTTTAAGCAACTGCGAGATCCATCATCAGGCATTAAAAGCTGGATTCAAATCTTGACCTATTGATCGCATAAGTTGCTTTATGTGCAATAACCAGTCATGGCATCCATAAAAGTCGTTGAAGCTTTTCCAATTGCATATTCAACTATGTCCTCCACAATGATGCCATTTTTATACCAAACTAGGACAATCGCAGGCCTACATAGGTCTATTTACAGTAAAAAATATCGAAGCAGGGTTTTACCTTTGATTCAGGGAGCAAACTTTCACACCTCTTTACCTCGAGTCAAATACGAATCGCAAAACGGAAATTATGATGGCGAGGATGACACTGGGCCTCAAATCAGGAGGAGGGCTACTTCTTCTAGGGGTGGTCATTCTCATAGATCTAGATTTCGTCCAAGGATGGTCGCCGATGAGTACAAATTCAATCTCGAAAAGAGTGAACTGGAATCGGAAGGCAACATCGCACAGTCCGGGGACATTGGCTTTGAGGACGATGACCAAACCTTGATAGAATATGGCACAGAAATCGATGCATTGGCAAGTCCGCACTATCCGCAGCGCGAGTCCACGATTACAGATTCGGAAAGGCACACGTTCAATCGTATATTCACAGATATTTTCGCGCGAACTCAAAGGACGTCTTTGGAAGACATCGATGATGGCATGGAAGAAATGCCTCCAACAAACAGGGAAAATGCGCGCAACAAGCTTGACAATATAATGGAGCATTCACTATCAAACAAAAAACATCGAAGCAAGAAGGAACAAAAAGCCGAAATCAATAGATACCCACCAGCTCTTCGTGCCGCAGCTGCTAGAGCGATTGGTCTTGTTCTAGAAGAGGAACCAGAACCTACAATGGAAAATCCGGAACTAGAACTTGATGCACAGGAACATTTGCGAGAACCTGAACGTCAACGAGTTGAGGGTTTGTTGCGCAATGCCAATACGGATTTTGAGCTCTGGGATGTTCTGGAAAAGGAAGTGTTCCCACTTGTTGCCAAAATGGGCCTAGCGGAGACAAAAGAGAGCCGAGATCAGCTGAGAAGAGGAATAGAAGACTCTGGCGTTCTTCCAGTTGAAGAGGATCCCACTGCTGCTAAAAACACCGAGCCTGAGATTTCTCCACTAGCATTGTATGGCCCCCTCTACCCATCGCACCTTCTCCTTGGCCTACGTCTGCTCGACCGAGGGTTCAGCAAACCCTCCCAGCTTTCTCTCTCTATCCTTCCACGGATCAAGTCTTTTGGTCTACTCTCCCATGTCTTGGGCGCCTCTACACCTCTTTACAATGAGCTTCTACGTGTTTACTGGATACGATACGACGACTTTCGAACTTGTATAGACTTACTAAACGAGATGGAACACGCGGGTCTCGAGTTTGATTCGGAGACGTATGAGATTGTTCATAGTATTCTAAAAATCAGGGCTTTCGTATGGAAGGGGGACGCAGGCCGGAATAAGATACCCATGTGGTCTTTGCCAGAGTTTCAAAGGTCTCGCCATCTTGAGTTTTGGCAGGAAAAGATTGGAAGAGTATTGAAAATGAAGGAGAAAGGAGGAATGGTTTAGGTCAATGAATTGAAAGAAATGGATGTGCACTATAATTATTCGTTACTGATCAGTCCACTCAAATAACTTGAATTTGTATTTCACACTTTTATCATTCCTCTTTCTGGCTCAAATTAAACACATGCTTCTGGTGGAAATGCTCTAATAAGATCTTATTGGTCGTGATAAAGTTATTTAGCTAGTGGCGCTGACTAAGAAACGCGGTCTCTTGATAAACAATGTTGAACCATGAGGTGAACTGTTTCCTTCTCACACGGAATGTATCGCAATTGCTCATTGTCTATCCATGAGTACAGATAACAGGTTCGATTCCGATTTTAAGGACAGGTAATATGATCTAGTTACCCTCTCCTGGGAATTCTCCTATGTAATTGATTTGTTGCTCTTGCATACACACACTGTCTTTACTGCTTTCTTTATGCAGAGCTAGTTCCAACCACCTACTGCAATCACTCTTTTGTCCTTTGTGTTTTGCAACCCCAATTGTCATTTCTGGAATTCCTAAACGTGGTGGAATTAAAGGCTGTCAGATATTTTTGGGCGCCTTCATGTATACCTGATGTATATCTAAGAAAATCAAATACTTTTCTTAACAGCAATCAAAAATTTCTTATGTTCTATTAGGCGCGCCTAAAACATTCAACATATGATGCCGCCCAGATGCTGGATACCAACAGAAGGAGGTGAGCTATTCCTCTTTTGTCAAATCCTCTGAAAGTGAAGTGAATACTGAGGAAATCATCAGAAACTTCATCTTCAACCTTGATAAACTCGATAGAAAGCTCTGCTAGCTCCATTTTGAGCCCTTCAAGTAATTTCAAAGCAGATACCGTCTCTCAACCTTCAACTACAGATGCCCGCAATCACTCACAACAGCATCAGAGCCTTCAATCTAGCAACTCTGGCTCAAGTTCTTTGCAAACAATGCCTCATTTTGACAGCTTCATCAGAGGTCAATCAAATTCGACTGATGATTCCGAATTATTACAACAACAAATTGTTGCAGGGCAGCTCATCCTCGACCAGATACCACCTACAGATACTGACAGACAAGTCGCAAGTCCATGCCAAATGAGTAGAGTTGGTACTATACGGCCAACCGAACTCATTTATCCTAAGTCACTGTACCATGGCTATGTCCCTCCTTTGCCTGCAAGCAAAGAGCATCAAGCATGCTCGGCTTTATTGCGGGAACTCAGGAACAAAGACATGACCGAGATGTCGTCGACGCAGGAAGATTTTGTGGAATTTGAGTTGGCCGAATTTTCGATTTACATGCCTGACACTGCTCTCTATGGGCATGAGCTGCGTGGTCTACAAGACCTTGCTAGTAAAATGGGCCATTCATGTTTCCTACTCGACGGTGTTCTCAGTGTCGGAAACTCTCGACACTATGTTCAAGGCGTACCATTCAAAGTATGCTCAATTGGAAATTACGGCGAAGAATTTGATGATGTTGATGGTGCTATATGGCTTCAGTCTGATCTCAACATAAGAACGAATATTTACTATCGACTTAAGAAGCCCGCATCGGAATATGCCCGTTTCCATCTTGGCTTTTCATGGTTGGCTAATCTGTCGAAGCATTTTGTCGACTACTCTTTAGCATGTCAGAAGCAAAAGAAGAAGGTATCGATCCACAACTTCCGGGCAGACTTTGCGCAGTGGTGCCAAAAGATACATACAGACTCATCAAAATTTCAATCTTGGTACCTCGAATATGGCCGAGATGATTTCAGACAAGCCATCTCAGCAAACATAAACTTTCTGTTCAAGGAATCGATGGGTGTAACGTCAAGACTTCGCTCATTGTATATCTGGGAGGAAACTTTGGAACTTACAAGCATTAAAGAATACCCGATCAAAGAGAATAAGACAATCGTCACGCCATACGTTTATGAATGCTTCAGTCACCTAAGATTTGGTCACCTACTCAAGCCTCTGATACCGACTATATTTGCAGAGAATTTAAAAGAACCAGAGGATCAATCACTATCGCTTTCGCCGAGAAAAACACGCATTGTTTGTGAATCCACTCTGCCATTCAAGCCTCAACATAAATTCTTCGCTGGTGGTAAAGCCAATCTGGGAGCCGGAATGAGCCAGAATGGGGGTGTGAAACGGCAGCAGATGCTTGATGCTATCAAAATTGGAGATGTATTATCAGTCACCAAGGATGGACCAAGTTCTGTGTGGAAAGACGAATCCAGCAAATGGAAAACAGAAGACGATTGTTGGTATTTCTATGTACAGATCAAGCATCAAAGTCCTCGTGGCAATTACTCTTTCGATGGTATTTGGCTTTATAAGCCTTCTGATACTAGTTGTGCAAAGATGAAGTATCCATATGCCAAAGAATTGTTTCTCAGTGACAACTGTACCTGTGGGTCTCGGGATTCCCGGATAACCCATGACGAAGTCATTGATATCATCCCTATAATCTGGCATGGTCTACCATCAGAAACAGACATCTTCATTCGTCAGACGTATCTCAACCACGAGAGTTTTGTAACATTAAAAGATTCACACAAAACATGTGAACATTTGCGAAAGTCCGATGAAGATTCACCATCGCCAGCCACGATTGTTGATCGCTTTCCTGTTGGACAGACGGTACTTACATTACCCCCTCGACGTGAGTCGAAAAACAATCTAGAGCCTTATGAGATTGTAGGATACGTAGAAGAAATCTCTAAGTTAAATGTCAGATTGAGGAGACTCATGAGAAGATCGGAGATTGATCATACTGTGTCTTGTAGACCAAATGAGCTTGTATACACTAATGCAATAGATACAATGTCAGCGCATAAACTCGAAAGAACTTGTCTTGTACGATTTTATACTGAGAAGCAAGTCTCAAGTGGCAATGTTCCAGCACCTTACTGTAGAGATGGAGGCTCGAATGCCTTCATCATTACGAAGCGATTATGTGAGGATAATCAGACACTGATACCAATAGAAAGTGATACACCCCAAAGCCTTATTCAAGGTTTTGATCCCGAAGCACCGCTGAAACGAAGAGTTTTGAATGGACTCGATCTCTTCTGTGGTGGTGGCAATTTCGGCCGTGGGTTGGAAGAGAGCGGTGTATTGCATAACAAATGGGCTGTCGATTTGTTCTCAGCTGCAGTGCAAACATATGCTGCTAATTTAAAGAACCCTGGGGAAACCGACATATACTTTGGTTCAGTCAACGATTTACTAGCAGAGGCTTTTGTTGGCAACCCCCAATTACTCAAAATTCCTCTACCGGGCGATGTTGATGTCATCATGGCTGGTAGTCCTTGCCAAGGTTTTAGCAGAATGAATACGTACAAAGGCAATGATAAGAGTCTACGGAATCAATCCCTGGTCGCATCTGTTGCTGCCTATATTGATTTTTATCGTCCCAAGTACGGATTGCTAGAAAATGTCTTGAACATGGCTCAGAAAGGATTGGGACGAGACGAAGATGTTCTCTCTCAACTTATATGCGCCATCGTCGGTCTTGGATACCAGTTACAGCTTTTCTTACTCGATTCATGGAGTTTTGGTAGCTCCCAGTCACGAAGTCGAATATTTGTCTCATTTGCAGCCCCCGGTTGTGTTCCACTTAAGCATCCAGACCTTTCTCACTCACACCCGCCACACGTTGGCGAACGTGGGCTTGGTAAATTAGCAAATGGTCAATCATTTGGTAGTCGAGTTCATTGTCCCACTCCATTTCAGTATCGCACTGCTGAAAAATCTATAGCTGACCTTCCTTACATTGGAGATGGAGCGACTGGTCACTGCATAAAATATCCGGATCATGTTTCACCTATTACCTTGTCCAAAAAATATCGTTCACAAATCGCATGCATTCCGACTCATCCACGAGGTATGAGTTTTTCAAAGGCATGGAATGAGGGCAATGGTATAATGACTAAAGAAGAACGAGACATTTTTCCATATCTTGCCAAGTCAGGGAAAATTAGAGAAAGCGTTTTAAAAGGTTCTAGAGCCTGGGGAAGGATAAAGCCTCACGGACTATTTCCAACTGTACTGGTGGTAGTGAACATGGAGGATAGCCGCATGGGAACGATTTTGCATTGGGACCAACATAGACGCTTGACATTAATGGAACTCCGTCGTGCGCAAAGCTTTCCTGATGATGAGGTAATCATTGGTAAAAGAGGGGAACAAATCAAAATAATCGGGAATAGTGTTGATAGGACTGTTTCCATGGCATTGGGAATCTCTCTACGAAACGCTTGGCTAGAGTGTTCACCTGAAGTTGATATGCCTACAAGAATTGTGAGAACTCAAACATCTATAGTCGCCAGGGAGAGATCTTTGGAGATTCCAGGTAATACGGATTCTACTACTTTGGAAGTTATTCTAAGTCAACGTCCAAAAGTTAAACCATATGATTTGGAGGCGCGAAACGGTGTATCGAACGGTACTCTTGCGTTTTACTCGAGCTCATCGAACTCAGCTGGTTCAAGTGTGTCTGGTTTTGACGAATCGGGTTCAATTGATAGCATTCAAAAATTTCGAGGCGGCATGTCCAAAATACAAAAAAAGCGACAGTTGATTGACCATGCCAATGAACCCGCTCGTAAATCTCCAAAGCTGAGCTCAGCAGGGAATCTTTCATCAAGATCAAGAGAATCTGTTGCAAATTCAACCTTCAATTCCAATACGCTTTTGAAGTCCAACTTTGCAAAACGTTCCGGTCCGAGAAATATTGCCACACCAAAAAGTGTTTCTCCCGATTTATATTCAGCATCACCTCCTCCGCAAATCAATTCTCCCTATCAAACAGACACGCCTAATATAACGAATCATTCAAACAAGCATTCATTTTTTCCACAAGACAATCCTGTCACAATAGATGGCAATGATGACGACTACGAAGATACCATCTGGGTAGATTCCGGACCACGCGCCTCAACTCTTCTCCATCGAACCCCTCATTCCCGCACCACTACATCCAAAATTTCTAGGATTCTCAATACCTCCTCATCAAAATCTTCACAACGAAAAAAACGCTCTCAATTCATCGATCTTACGAAATCCGACAGCGAAGATCAAGCTCCTGTGCCACGATCCTCGTTCCAGATAGTAATTCCGGCTCCTGTGAAAATAAAAGAACATGATGATTCTTTGTATTCGGATTTTCGTACACGAGAGAGTAGACTCGGATCTGGAATAGGGAATAGTTATGTAGCGGTGGATAATAGTCAGTTTGATGCGTATGCGCAAACTAAGCGCACGATGGAGAATATGGATGATAGGTAGGATGGTATGGTATGGTGGGGGTGAAGATGGAGGGGGGGGAATTTAGAGAGGGGTAGAGGGAATAGAAGGGAAGGGCAATATGGGAGAGGAATGGAAAAGGGCTATCTCAATTGTAATAAAAGCACTGTTGGAAATTGTACATAGAGGGAGGATGAGAGTATTACTTTGAGCTCGCATCCATCATATCATCGGGTAATAGGTTTTATTAGATCGCATTGGATTTTGAGGGCGTTACATCTTGTTTGATTTAATAACGATGTAAAGTATTTAGGTACAGTACTAGGGCACAGATAGTAGCCGATCACCTAAATCACACCAAAAAATAGCGATTTACTATGTTTTGAATATTATATTATTAATATTTATAATAGGTTTTTTAAATTGGATTTATATATATATATTATCTATATAGTAATAATTTATAATTTTAATTTTTTTGTATTCTTATATAATTTATTAAATCATAAATCTGCTATTAAAATAATAACTTATAAGAATTCTTTAGATTTCGCTTATTTTATTAGTAAGTTCTAAAATTCCTCAACTATTATATTTCAAATCTATATAATATAATCAATAAACATTTCAAAAATAAATTGTTCATTTTTCTGAAATCTGTTATTGAAAATGAGTAAGATTGTAGAAATATATATTACAAATTTATATTCAATTGTATTAAAGTTTATTAGTTTTAATAATGAATTTTGGTGTGATTTAGGTGATCGGCTACTATCTGTGCCCGGTAACTGTATCTAGGGATTTTCGTAATTTGATTGTATTAATATTATCTTATTTCTATATAGTCTTTCCCATGCGATCTCAAGACTGGAATTCAAAGCGTTCGCTTGAGTGAGTCACTTAGACTTTATACTTTATTCGCTACTTTCTACTTCTACTTTCTACTCCTCTATGTTTCTTACTTTCTTTGGGTACTCTTTCTCTCGACTCTCTACTTCTATTTTCTACTCTCTACTTTCTACTCTCTACTCTCTACTCTCTAGCTCTACTCTCTACTCTCTATTTTCTACTTCTCAATTCTAATTCCCAATTCCCAATTCCAATTCCCATCCCAATTCCCAATTCCCTATTTTGAAATAAATAACCTTAACCTATCTTAACCTACCCTACCCTATTCTACTTACTATCTAATCAATATCTACTCCTACTCCCTACTCCCTACTCCCTACTCCCTACTCCCTACTCCCTATTCCTAGTCCCTACTCCCTACTCCCTACCTACTCCCTACCTACTCCCTACCTACTCCCTACTCCCTACTCCCTATTCCCTACTTACTCTCTACCTACTCCCCAATCAATCAATCCAAAAATCAATCCAAAAATCAATCCAAAAATCAATCAAAAATCAATCAAAAATTCAATCCAAAAATCAATCAAAAAATCCAAACAAGAACAACCTATAAATTTTAAATCTTCCTTTCCTACCTACCTACCTACCTACCTACCTATCTACCTATCTAGATATTCACAAAACCCAAATCCATTTATTCAAAATCAAATCAAATCAAATCAAATCAAATGCTCAATTCGCAAATTCGCAAATTCGAAATTCGATTTCATCCTATCCTATCCTATCCTATCTGGTATATTCTTCATCCCATCCCATCCCATCCCATTCCATCTCCTAAATATTTACTTAACAAAACTTCCAAATCTCAATCCCAAACCAACCCCCCCCCCTCCCTCTGCCTCTCCCTACCCACCCAAATATAAATATAAAAACAAGGTTT
The DNA here is from genome assembly GCF_014898535.1 of Botrytis deweyae. Lineage (NCBI taxonomy): Eukaryota > Fungi > Ascomycota > Leotiomycetes > Helotiales > Sclerotiniaceae > Botrytis > Botrytis deweyae. The sequence goes on along the minus strand of NW_024066224.1, from coordinate 175,524 downwards.
GAATCACAAGTACGACATAGAATAGATATCTCAATGAACATCTCGAATGTATAAATAAAATAAGTACTATTAGGGTATGTATGATATGTTGCTATTTTAACACGGATATAAGACAAGATATAAGACACCCCGGAACCCATGGTTCATTCCAATCCATTCAACCGATGCTGCAAAAAAAAAAAACGAAAAAAAAAAAACTCCAAGATTATCAGCGAACCCACCAAAACCCACCCCTCTCAACCCATCAGAAATGACAAAAGAAATGTGTAAGGATTGGAAATCAAGTAAATAAGTTTCGAAAGCTTTTAAAATAATTCGTGAAGTCGTTAAGTTGTAGGTGGTATATGTTTTGTAGGCGAGTAGGGGGTTGATCACTTGGCCTCCCCAATAATATCGGTAGGACCAATTTCTTCCCCGGTCAAGATCCGATTGATCTCATCATATGTGTCTTCGAATTCATCCTCGGGGATGACATCGACTTCGATATGGGAGAAGGGCGATTTTCTATCTCCCGTTCGCTCTTCCTCATCCGTGGAGTCAAAGGCGAATCTTTCTGGCGCGGGTAGATCCGTCTTTCTACTATCTCTTGAGCTTGATCTTGATCTCGATCTGTCCCTCCTCTCCTCTTTCTCCTCACTCCTATTCCTTCCCCCAATCTTCCCCGCTCCCACACCCCTGAACATCCCCTCCATAATCTTCCTCTCCACCTCTTCCTTCTCCTCACTCATCTCCAATAAACTCCTTCTCTTTCCCCTTCCCTCAATCTTGCCATCCAGAAAACATTCCCGTGGTACATCCCCCAATGGTTTCCAAATATCGTAATCCCTAACCACCCCTTCCAACCTTCTATGCCCCTCATCCGGATCCTGCAGCATTTCCATGCCCATAACATCTATAAACCCCTGCCGACTCAACATCGGCATATTAGCACCGAGCGAAATCGATCTCCGAATGCGTTCTCCCGCCGTAGGAGACGGCGACGGAGGCGGAAGATTCGACGCATGGCGTACCGAAAGCGTGTGAGAAATGTCATGCGTTTTGAAGAAAATACCCAACTCGAGGTCGGCGATCTCTTGATTTTGAGGTCCCCCGGTTGTGTAAAGTGTTTTTTGCCCTAAATAATCATATCCATATTAGTTTTTATCCTTCAACAAGTAAAAATAAATCACAAGAACCACTTAACTCTGGACCCCTTCCACCCAAAGGGTCCAAACAAAGAGGTTTGAGTAAAGTATAAAAAAACCTACAAATATTATTCTCCATCCCCACCCCCTGCATCTCCAAAAACGCACTCCACACCTCTGGACTCAATTCATTCGTGCCCTCCACATCCAAACACAAAAACATGGTCGTCATTAAATCCACAAAAATCGCATTGAATGCACCGTCCTTTTGGAAAAAGGGACTCCATTCCGATGGCATTGGGGGCGCCAGCGAGGCGTACGGATTGGTAAAGGCTTCCAATTTTATTTTCCCCTCCAACGATCCCTCAAAAGATTGCGCGGGTAAATCCGGTCGTAATTTGGTGAGGGGTGAATCTGAATAACTTATGTTGTGATTGCTAAAGCCGTCGTCATTCGGAGGTGGTTGAATGGAAAGGAGATCTCTTGGGCCCCCGCTCGAACTTTTCGGTTTCTTATTCGGTTTCACGATGTCCCACAGCGCCCCCCAATTGGCGGTTGGGAGTTCGACTTTTTTGGGCGGGGGATTGGGGGCGGTGATGTTGGTGAGGGTATCTTTTCGCGGCGGGAGAAGCGGGAGGGGACGAGGAGGAACTGGGGGAGGAACAGTGGGGGAGCTGGTCCCGCTCGTTTTGATGATGGCGGTGGGATGGCTGAGGAGATGTGTACGTGAAGTCTTTTGGATGGCGAAACAGTTGGTGCAGAGATTGTAATCGGTGCAGGTTTGGCATTGAATGCGAGCCCGGTCGGGACGGATGGGCTCTGTACAACTGGAACATTCATAGAGAGACATTATTTTGTTGTTCTTACTGGGTTTGCGGATGGATGGATGGATTGGATGGATATCCGAGGATTAATCCCCTGAAGATTGGTTGGATTTTGTTTTGATTTGTATGTGGTGTAAGTTGTGGGTAGGATGAGAGGAAGAGAAAGAGGAAGAGGAAGAGAAAGAGAAAGAGAGAGAGAATTTGATTTTAAAGTAAGTAAGTAGTCGTCGTAGTAATCAAGATGCGAATAATTTCCTATCAAATCCAGATGTTTGGTAGGGAGAAGGGCTCTTTACATATAGTAAGTAATATGTGGTAGTCGGATATTGAAGCTTTGAGTTTAGAGCGACCGGGACTTGGGACTTGAAGCTCTAGAATCTATGGTGTTTTGGGGTTAAGGTGGCTCGGGTGGTAAGGCTCTTGCTTGTGGCGGGTGGGAGGGGGTGGGAAGTGGTGGGAAGTGGTAGTGCGTGGTAGTAAGTGGTAGTAAGTGGTAGTCAGTCGTAGCAAATCGTAGCAAATCGTCTTCATTCGTAATAACAAATCGTGATAAATCGTGATAAATCGTAGCAAGCAGTCTCGAGACAATGTTTGAGAGTTTCAGAAACGTCTTGAAAGTGCTCGAGATATAATTACACTTAGCACAGGATGGCACCGGATGGCATAGTATGATACCGCAACGCATGGCAATTTTATTCGCATTGATGTTGGAATTAATGATCAGATCATTGACCCCTTAGGGGATTTTGTTCACTGAAACTCTATTCTGGAACAATGAATAGAACAAAGGCTTAATTCTGAACATGCCGAGGCTAAGAAGGATGAAGTGAAGCTTGAGATGGATAACACAACACACACACACACACATTTGGTGGGAAGGGTAGATGTTCAATCCAGAGAGATGCATTCAGAGATAGATGTTCAGAGATATTCAGAGATATTCAGTTCGATCCAAGTTGACAGATTGGTTTCTGATGGGATGGAATAATCAACCCTCGAAGTTTGAGAATAATTATGATATATAGCACAAAAGGTAGAGTAGAGGGTAGGTACTACATTATATAAAATAAAGTTCTTGATGAATTATAATATAATACATGATATATAACATATAATATACAATACATATATACACACACATATATATATTAACAAAAAGGCATATCGATACTCATCACTGTATTCTATCTCTATCTGTATTAATAATTCCTAGATATATCAACCAGAGTAACCAGTGAGAAGTAACCACGAACCACGAACCACGAACCACAAACCACGAACCACAAACCACTACTCGACTACATCTACCAAGTCCAGTCACTCACTACCTACCTCTATGGTCCATCGTAAACTCCACACTCATTACATCCAACGTTTCCTCCTTCCTTCAAATTCACCTCAGACATTCCACTCAGACATTCTCTCTCAGACATTCCTTCCACCACACAACTAAACCTCATGAATATAGATAGTTCCATGAATTGATCCAGTGTCTAATCGCCAATTTCCAAATTTCCTTCTTCCGTCTTCTCTGGGGATTCTATGACAACATCATTGTTTATCAATTCTCCATCAATGCATGTTTTGCCTCGGGGTTTAAAAAGAGAGTTTGTTGGAGATTCAGATTATCGATAAACTCGAGAAAGTACACTATCGATTTGAACTGGCGTACCGTTGAGCGGAGGGTTGTCTCGCGGTAGATTGAGTGTTTGTGTGTGCAGTGATTTCAAGGCCAACAACACTTTCTCCAATTCCAATTTCAATTCTTCCAATAGTATTGTCGTCTTGATTGTTTTCGATATAGCTTGGAAGGCGTGAGATAAGGCTTTGTGATGTGGTAGGTGTACCCTCTGCATTAAACTTTCATGGCGACGAATTACAGTATTGATTGATTGATTGCTTGATCGAAGATCATCACAGACCTTTGCGAGTAATTTCCAATGGCGAAAAGCTTAAAGGTATAGAAAGAGATAACATACCTTCTGCTTCGTTGCAGAATTGAGATCTGGGAATCTTTCCCTTCTGAATAGAATCCTCACATGGAAGTCCCCTCGTTCCCTCTCTCTACCTCTCCGCCTCTCTGCTTCTCCCTCTGTCAGCCCTCTACTAGATATGTTTGAAGAACAGACCCACAAACTGATGCGAACCACGGTGATCAGGAGGCTGAGCCGTACATAAGGCCAATAACTCGGAAAAATCCCACCGTTCAAACGGGATTGTCTTCAACGACATTAGACACGTGGTAATGTCTTGAGTATTGTTGGTTCGACGCTGCCATACAAGATTGCTTGGTAGAACATATTATTTGCATGAGAGTGAGACAGCCAAAGCAGAGACTCTGTGTGAAGTAGGAGAGAAAATAGAAAATAGAAAAATTGAGGAAGCTCTTAGAGAATACCCTACCCTAGGTACTTACATGCACGCAATCGCTAAACGCTCGAGGAATATGAAATAGTCACCGACTCACATTGTATGGATGGATGGCGCCAAATGATCGTTTGAAATATCGAACCGCGTTTACGAAACTTTGACGGAAGATTCTTTATCAATTTTTTATTAAAAATGACATAGGAGGCGTTCATCGTAATTTGATCGCAGCCAGGAAGTTCACTGCAGACTGCAGTTCATCGTATAATAATAGCCTATAATTTTGATTTTGATTGATCCGATTTTATTAGCTCGGAGCGCGAGGATGTACGATAGGTTAGATGAATGGATGCATCAGGGGTTTGCAGTGCTAACGGTAGGCGCCGAAAGTTTATGAATTCGCCGACGCTATCTTCATTGCCCAGCCCAGCATTGTATGCGTGCGCGGATAAGGCGTAATCCGTAACACGTTCATACTCAAGTATTTGTGTACAGTGGGAGAGTGGGAGAGTGGGAGAGTGGCTCCAGAGTGGGAAGGAGTCTTGAGCGAAACCATGGATGCTCGTAATGCGGCTGCAAATACCCAGTAGGTAGGTAGACTGTGCGATAGAGTCGCCTTGATCGTAGATGACTTGCTCGGAGTACATCTACTCGATACAGACACTCTTCAGAAAGTAGTTCGATCGTACTAAAGAGACCCTCAAATTCTAAGAGATACCTAGCAAGTACATACCGGTACTTACGATACATCGTAGGTGGATTTTAACTTCAAGACACCGAAATATAAATGAGGTGGAGGGATGGTATCGATGATGAGATAGAAAGAAGTGGTGCAGTGCAATCAATTTGTGAATTGGCGATGCATTTCAACTCGCAGAAGTATTATTGTGATGGAAAGGAAGAAAGAGAGAGAGAGAAAGAGTCTTGACAATAATTGAGCCTGGGCATGTTATTAACCAGCGTCTTGGGAAGAGGTAGAAAATACCACGAGAAATCACAAAATTGTTAGAACTCCCACGTGATCAATATTCAATATATTTCTTTTTCTGTTCGAAGTATTTACCCCTCCAGTTTGGATTCCAAGTCCAAGGGACTACATTAATTTGATAGTCCCTCCCTACTTCAGCCTCTCAAACACGGTCCAAATTCTGATCTTTTCTGCTTTTTGCTTGCCACAAATGCCTATTCAAGATACAATAAACGTCCATGTTTACCGGTACTCGACATTACTCGCATAGTCAGCAACTTGCTATTCCTCACTCAAGTCGACATTGGGGCCGCGGCAAACATACAAGTGGTTGTTTCACGTTGGATTTTAAAGCCGTCGACATACCTGACTGTTGACATACCATGAGTCGTGATTTCGGAGTGGATCATGAGTGAATAAGTAACCTGCCTCTTCCTTGAATGTTCCCTATAAGGTTGCTGGGAATCTCCGAGATCAACTTTACCAACCTAACAGCGCGTTTCAAGTTCAGCGAACAAGAATCGATACCTTCGATATCTTCGATCGATCGGCTCACAATGGTATGAAGCTACGAGCTTAGAAGTGAAGAGCGTATGAACATCGAACCCCTTAGGACCCCTCATGACCCTTTCTCTCAAGCTTCCGTGATGTGACAGCGGCACATGTCAACAATATATCTGATAAAGTCATATGTGCCGAAATTCTCGAAAATAAATACCGCATTCCTTAACTTGGAAGTTGGAACCTTCGACGTGATAACACAGACTGAAAATCTGCCATGTGGCATGAGCGTGTACTGACAATGCGTCAAAATTCAAGAAAGAATGACATCGGGATTGATACGAGCTATTAAATGGAGATTATCTGATTAAATATCGACCAGTGTGATTACTGATTGGCTCAAAGGATAATAGGTATCCATCTTCCTCCTCTGCTGCGTATTGTCATGATCTCCATCACGGTCAAGTCCAACTCACGATCTAGCACATGTTGCAAGCATAGTGGATGTTGATATTGAGAATTGATGATGAGAGTTTTTATTTAACTTTACCTACCATGCAAACATTTTGATGAAGCCATCAGAAGATAGATATCGAGCCAAGCCTTACCGCAACTCATTTATGAGGTCCCAATATTAATATTTTATATGCATGCACGCAATCAGAACACAATCTTGCACCGCTGGCTTGTTTACTCTGTCCTTCCTTCGGATCCTTTTTTTTAAGCATTGAGCATTAAACCTCTGAGTTGTATCTTTCTTCTAGTGGAGAAAGATTGATGCGGTTTCCCGAACGATTGGTTATCGGGTCGGAAAGGCGGTTCATTGGTTTCATACGATTCATTCATCCCATCCCTAGGTCTCCTATCTTGCTCGGCAACTAATGCAGGAATTTTTAAAGTACCTACTGTTTGACCGGGTCTAAACTCATGTTGAAAAGATGAAAATGAGTTTAATTTGCGAAAAATTGTCGTGAATGCAAGATTTAGTAATCTGATTGGTTTCGTATTTCGAATCTGTTTGAGTAGTTAGTAGCTAGTTCGCAGTTACAGGCAGTGCACACTATTCATTGTACACCAATGCATATCGAATATTTTTGGGGGATATCATATCATGTAGTTTTGAGTGGGTCAAATCACGTTAGAAGTTAGAATTTAGCTGAGAAAGGCGGAATTTGAGCGGTCTGACCTGAGCTGACTTCCCACCGATTTTTACTCCCTACGAGGTGCCTCCGCACGTATTATTTCTCGAGACATTTAACTGGGCTGAGCCGAATCAATACATCGCACGAAAAAGAGGAACCTCTTAGTTTCCTCTTTCTGAGGGTCTCACGGAAGGATCATATTGCGTAGCGAAGAACAACCAAATTCGCCATATTATGGATACAATGACGTAGATATGCTTGATAATGTGAAAACTTACCTAGGTAATATGCATTATACCCATGTGTTATTCCTTCAAACAGTTACTTTATTGATAATTAACTTTCCTTTTACAAGTATGCCGATGCAAGTAAAGTATGCAAAGAATTTCAAAAAAGGCGTTGAAAGTGTAAATCTTCTTTTTTTGAACCCTTTGAATCTTGATTTTCTCATGATCTTCAATCTAATCTACAATTTCCTGGATTTTTTGGGTTTTTTCGATACCGCAAGAGAGACAAATCAAGTAATCATATACATGTAAAGAGATAAACATGTGAACTTTCTATCTTTGTTGCGTTGTTTTGACGGTCCCATTGTCTGTCCATTGCTATCCTGTCCCTATGTGCATTTTTACCCCTTCATTTTGTGCTTTGCTTGGAATTTGAGCGAATAATATGGTGATTTTGAAAAGTAGTGCGAAGAGAAGCCGGAAGATAAGCGGACCCCTAATTCTCTAGTAGAGGTTGGTATCAAACTAATCCATTAGGATATCAACAATAGTGGAGTAAATTGATAAGATGGCATCGGTAAACCTGGCTCGTTGTGTCAGGTAACCCTACTGGTCATTATTTCCGACCTTTTTGAAGAAAAATTTGTTGTACCGAGTGGATTCTGCTTATTGTCAATGACTTATCTTCGGTCGTCGCGCTTCATAACTCAAGTGGTCGGTAGGGTAACATGTGGATTTACTCGTTGGTTTTCCCAATTTCATTCTAATCCGTTGGACACTAATGCATTGAAAATATACGGAGTACATTCCTACGATTCAAAACACTCGGTGGGTCCTATCTTAAAAGAGTAATATAATCAAGACATACCACGGCAATGCTATCTCCATTCATCATTTATATATATCACACCTATCCCTCCTTTCTTTATCTCTATATCAGACAGGTTTAACTTTCCGCCTTTTCACTTAAGAAAGGAGTGATCATATCAGTTGTGATAAGTTCATATCACAATCAATCTCCAAAGGTCCATTCAAAGTACGCCACCACGGCCCGAATGACACCTCACAAGAAATTATTATATCACGATTATTCAAGAGGCTTCTTTAAGCTTCACGGACGTCCATTCTGTCAATCTCTGGCACCAACTTGATCTACCTTTCACATTCTATACTCATAACTTTTTCAATATACATATATAATACCAAACCTTAAAACTCGTTTTACAACACCGGTAGTGAAAACCTCCTCAGATACCTCCCTCTACAACAGATATAGCAATCATGGCCATTCCATTCGGTTTCAGTTTCGGCGAGGTCATTCATGGAGTTGGAATCCTTAGAAACGCATTCACAGCAATCGACGACTCGAAAAAGGCAAACCCAGTCTTTGGGGATGTTGCACAAGTTCTATCCAACCTTCACAAGCGTCTCGACGGCATCGAGAGATTCTTGAGTGATCCATCATTTGGAGCTCAACGTGGTTTGATGATGCAAGTTATTAGTGCATGCCAACACTGTATCGAGAGATTTGTGCACCAAGGATGCAGGTTAAACGGTATCACCACCAAGGGATCTTTATGGTCTCACGAAGAATTCTCCAGAATCATCGAAAAGATCGATTGGTTGGCTTGCAGGAAGTGGGATGTATCACAGTTCAGGAAAGAACTTTCGATTCACGAGGATGCAGTATCAAGTCTATTATCGACCATGCTCAGCACCCGTGAGATGGAAAAGGGACAACTCACCCGTCAAATCAACGACATCGTTACCACCCAGCACAGAAAGGTCCGTGGATTTGGCAAGGCATCGCCGCAAGATGTAGCAGCCAGCAATGAGGTTTTGAATGCACTCACGGTCATCAATCCACTTATTGGAAGAAGAGAAATCGAAGCTCGTACGGATCGTCTCTTGAGTAAATCATGCGACTGGATCCTCAACAACAAGAGTTACAAGTCTGTGATTGAGAGTGATCAATCTGACTTGCTGTGGGTTCATGGACAAGCAGGAAAGGGTAAAACCATGCTTTCTATGTACCTTGTCGACACACTCTCCAAACAGGTCGCTCAAAACCCTTGTGACCAAATTGCCTACTTTTTCTGCGACAACAACACAGATCAAAGAAACTCAACATTACATGCGCTCAAGACCGTTCTTCATCAAGTTCTGAAACAAAGCTCTCGAAATGTGTTGTTGGAAGACTTCAAACGTCATGGACCTCAAATGTTTTCCACCATCGAAGGAGTTTGGACTGCTTTGACACGAGTACTCGAAGCTTCGACCACACGAAACCTCTACCTGATCATCGATGGTCTCGATGAATGCACCGAGGAATCTTTGGATGTTTTCCTCAAGCTCGCTAGTACATACATTGCGTCCAACGTCGACGGACTTTGCAATGTCAAATGGATCTTTACTAGTCGAAATGAAACAAAGATCGAGGAGTACTTGAAGTTATCCTGGGTCGTAGACTTGGAAGAGTCCGCCACTGAGATGAGCAAGGCTGTCGATACATTCATCACTCACAAGGTTGACATCTTGGCTACCAAGAAGAGATTTGATGCACCATTGAAACAATTTGTCGCTGATAAATTGAGGGCGAAAGCTGAAGGAAATTTCCTTTTCATCTCTCTTGCTTGCAAGGAACTCTTGAAAAAGAACGTTTCATTCATCAATGTCAAGCTTGTGCTTGGAAAATTCCCTACTGGACTGGATGCATTATATGCCAGAATCCTCGAGGGAGTTTTGAAATTGGGTGAAGAAGATCAACAAAAGGCCTTTTCAGTCTTCCGTGCAGTTGGTATCGCTTTCAGACCTCTCAGTCTTCGCGAACTTGCTGTCATGGCAGCTTTCCCTGCAGCAGCCATGGACGATGAAGACATTGTTTTGGATGCTGTGGAATTATGTGGATCATTCTTATCATTACACCGCGATCACCCATACTTTGTCCACCGCTCCGCAAAGGAATATCTCCTCAACCACGAAACAGCCGGTATCTTCTCCTCGGATCTCGAGTTTGAACACGAAAAGGCAGCTTTCAGAGCTCTCAAATACACAACCAGAGATTGGAAGTATTATCTCGAAAGTCTCGAAGATGTTCCACTCTCTTCGTTGCAAGATCAACCTTCCTCGGAGGATAGTCTTCAATATCCTCTCATCTACTGGATCAACCACAGCAACATTGCCGGATCCCGCATGATGAAATCTTACGCCCTCGACCGTCATTTCTTCCGTCGCAACTGCGATCTCCGCCGTACCTGGCTCCTCTACTTCAAAAAGCACCGCCACATGACCAACTTCTCCGCCATCCAAAATGTTCATTTCTCCGCCCTTCACATCTCAGCTGTATGCAACACCTGGTGGGTTGCCGAGATCCTTCTCAAGAACAGCAGCACCTACATCGACGTTGAAGACTCCTTCGGACTCACTGCTCTCCACTGGGCCGTGCACTGTGGAAACACCTCAGTCGCCAAGATCCTCCTCCAGAAAGGCGCCGACCCCAACCACAAAGGCGGAACCACCGATTACCAAAATGGACCTCGCGAAGGCACACCGCTCGGTCTTGCCATCTCCTACAACAACCTCGACATGTCGAAATTACTCCTTGCTCACGGTGCCGATATCGACTGTCCAGATCATCACTTCACCACCCCGCTCGTGTGGACCATCCGCAAGAATCTCCCCAAATCGACAAAATTTCTTCTGCAGCGAGGCGCAGATCCCATCCTCAGAGATGAGGAGGGCAAGACTCCACTACACGATGCGTGTGCGAGGGGCCATGAGAATATCGCCAAGATCCTCCTCAATCACGGTGCCGCCCCCGATGCAAAAGATGATAGGGATGTAAGTCCCGCTGGGGATGCGTGGAACGGGGGACACAAGGGATGCATCAAATTGTTAGATGCATATGGAGTAAAGACTCCAGAGGCGGATATGGAAGAGGAGAGTAAATGGGGAAAAGGGGGTGATCTACTGGCTGCGTAGATGAGGAGATGAATTCATACATACACGTGTGCGGGAAAGGATAAATAAAATGCATCAAAGGAAGTAACGGATCGGATGGGTTATGGATAGTATTTAAGGGACTTGGGTTTTTTGCGAAAGATACCATATAGAATTACATTTGAATCCCGGATTCGGGACAAATATCATATCGTTAGATGATTAGATTAGATTAGATTTGTTTTTTTTGGGATTAGATTGAATAAATTTGTAGATACCATATATAAATGTCCGCTTGTTCTGATGTGAAAGATGAATCAATCTTTATCCTATTAGTTACCTATTTCTTACTCTTGATGGTAGTGTAGGTGGTGTATATATCATGCAAGACAGATGAGCGAGTGTTCATCGAGATAAACAGGAGTTTGTTCATCTCCATTGTAGTGTGTACAATAAAGTCACTTCCCGATACTCACTGACACCTCGATTATGCGAAGTCGCTTATGAGAATGACTATCGATTGTTTCTTTAGGATATAGGATCTTTCACACCTAGAGTGGAGGCGGGAGATAGACGGGTTGATATGATCAAGACACGATTGGTTTGAGTTCTATTTATATATTTATGATTATAATTATTTATATACCTCCTGTCTCATTTCCTTTTGTGAAGTATTGTCATGGAATAGGTACCTGGGTACCTAGTACACTAGATACCCAACACCACTAGCACCCGACGATCAAGTCCTCTCGTTCATTTATCCCTCTTTCATTCTCGCATTCGAATCCCCCCTCGAAAATTCGTGTCTCCGTACCATCACTCGTCTCGCCATCACTACCCACTCCTCTTGTCACCTTCCAACCGTCATCAATTTATTTTACTTCCCGCTCAATCTCCATCTCATATCATCCCATCCCATCCCATCCCATCCCATCCCATCTCAAGAAACTCCAGCAAAATTATTTATTTCCCCACATCCATATCCGCATCAATATCCGTATCCTCTCCCCCGCGTCCCCCTCCCCCCCAACCAAGCCAATCCCCACTTCATCTTTACTTCGCGCCCCCCTTCCCGTCTCCTTTTCCGCCGTTCGAGATATTTACCTCCATTTTCCACTCCTGCAATATCGGAACTTTCCTCTGAATCGATATCATGATTGTCGAATGATGACGAGGATGACGAGGATGAGGAAGATGCACTTCCCACACTATCTACATCCGGATACATACAGCTAGGACACGGACACTCTTCATCTTTTTCCCCTTGGGATACCTCAGTGAGGAGTTCTCGTTCGTGTTCTTGTTCACTGGGGTCATTGCGCTTAGATTTAGATTTTGATCGATCTTTTCGAGGATATCTGGGCTGTTTGGAGCGAGATTTGGAGGATGCGAGTGCTGAGTAGGGAGGTAGAGACGAGGATGGATGGGAGAGGGAGATGAAAGAGAATGAGCGTGTTGTAAAGGCCATGATGAGTTGTGTTATGCTCGATTAGATGGGGTTGGTGTTGTATGTTTATGTGTGATGTAGGTAAGAAATGGAAAGGTGATATTTCCGATGAAGAAGTATGTATATGTATCTCTTGCCATAAAATTGTGAAAAGAATGCATCAAAATATGGAACTTTGGCGATGACGATATATATCTTCAGTAAATAAATAGAGCGGAAGTGAGATGAGATGTCAATATATATTGAACATTACGAAAGGGAATACAGATTATTAATTCCCCTCTCATCCCCGCCCCCCTAAAACCCCAATCTACGAGATCAATACTTCAACAGAAGAACAAAAAAACGATATTCGACACGAGACACGTACAAACAAACAAACATACATACATTCAGCTTCCGAAAAACCATCCAAATCTCCATCCATCCCCCCGGTAAGTAAGACGCAATCCGAAAATGTACTTTTGAGTCTTAACTCCTATCGGAATTGAGTCTGAGTTCTCAATCCATTATGCATGCATACATGTATCATGTATTATGTATATGTATGTATACATACACTCAATTTAATAACGTGTTTTCAAAACCTTAAATTTCAGTGTTTTATTAAAAACATCTAAACATTAGATTTTCCAATTTCAATTTATAATACCTTTACTAATTGTTTTTCAATTTAATTAAAAACTTGATTAAATAATAGAAAATAATGAATCATATTATTTATATAATTTTTGATTATTTCAAATCGATATTAATCGAATTAGAAATTTCAAAACAAAAATTCGAAAACGATCAAAAATAACTTGAAAATATATTAATTTTCAATCTTAAAATCGAATTTATATTCTATCTATCTCCAATTCCACAATCATTACTTTAATATATCTATAAAACTATATATCGATTTCTTTAATTGAAATATTAATTATTCTAAAGAATTTATTCAATTTGAAAATATATTAATAAATCCAGAAATGATTGAAGTTAAATTTCAAAATTGATGAGGTATAAAAAATCGCTTATTTTTTTGGAAACACGTTATTAAATTGAGTGTACTGTATACGAATTCAAGTCCCCTCCTTTCTAAGCGATCACATTTAGTATCATATCATATATGCATCGATATCGCAGGTACTCATAACTGTAGTGATTTCCCTCTACCGACAAATTATTCAGTTTCGTACACATCCTTCTCTCCTTCCTTCATTCTCCCTTCCTATCCACCAAAACACAGCTTATCATCCTCCATCACTATATTCCTCATCATCCATCTAGCCATCTTCCTCTCATCATTGTCCATCTCGAGAAAATATAGATACTTACACAAACCAACCAACCAACCAACCAACTCACCAAAAAAAAACAATCACATATCTCGAAACTCCCACGCGCATGCAAGAAAGAAAATCAGTCGGCGATGTGTGTTTTTCTTCTCGTCCTCGGAAATATATCGAAAATAGATAGATAGATAGGTAGTGTAGTGTAGTTATGTGGTGCTATGTGGTGCTATGCTACAGTACGTATGGCATGAACGTGGCGGTGAAAACAAAAGAAACGGCCGAGATGACTTTTAGGAGTTGTGTAACGGGACTATTGTTTGTGTGATGTGCGATGTGTGATGTGTGGTGAATGGAAGGGGGGTGATGGCGATATCGGAGTGAGGGAGGAAGAGGAAGAGGAAGAGGAAGGAAAAAGGAAGGAAAAAGGAATAGGAATCTGCGCGTTGAGGTTTGCATTTCTTTTGAGATGGTTGGTGCGGAAATGTATTGATACATTCATTGTAAGATTACTACAGTAGTATGCTAGATAAATACATTCTGCATACCTATACATATATACTACTCCCCTCATCTAACTCACAATCACAATCACAATCGTCCCCTTGGCCTCCATCACATCACATCACATCACATAACATCACCCCCTAACCTGCCCACCCACCAGACTTCAAACAATAACCCCCTCTCTTCACCTCTCACCTCCCACCTCTCACCTCCCACCTCATACTCCCTTCCATCCGCCTATCCATTCAGACAAAGCAAAGCAAAGTAAAGCAAAGCACATGCACAATTTTCATTCCTTTTTCCGCTCGTAGCTATACTTCAACCCGCCTCGTGTTTCGATGGCTACCCGCATATCTGCTTTCGCTTATATACATCTGTACATACCACGCGAGACGAGGTGAACTTATATATTTATTTTTATATTTACATATATGTGTATACTCTATATCTCAAAACCATAAGAATCGATAAATAACACTAAAATAAGAACTAGAGTATTTTCCAAGAGAAAGGGGGAAGAGAGGATAGAAGGAAAGAAGAATGTTAGATTAGATTGAGATGTAAATTCATGGAGGGAAGATATGGGATGGAGATGAGGAATCTAATTACTTGAGAAACTATAATATCACATCATATCACACTATCAAATCCGCCCAGATTAAAGATACAAGAAATATGTAGTTTCGCTAAGCTCTGACTGTCGCTCATGATTCAACCTATTCAAGAACACTGACCTCTAATTTCATTTGCATGATACATATGTATATATGATATAATCATTAAATGCTCTTCATTAATCAATTCCGTCATGCTAAAAAAAAAAACGCTATGTCATGCTAAGTCATGTCATGCCATCTGATCATATAATGACCTATGCTCCATACACCCATCCAAATATGTACCATGCTCCAAGCTCCATACACCCCCAATTAACTCAAATCAATACAAATCCATCGTTCTTCCTCCATTTCCCTACTACATTCCTTGATCATTACTCGCTACTCCCTATCATCACCAAACAAATACCCCGCCTCCAAGCAATATGCTCCACCGTTAGCCATTCCTTTCTCACTTCCCCAACAGACAACCGTCGCATCCACAACTCCACTGAGTACCCCCTCCATAGCCCCAAGCACACCCCAGCCGATGAATCCAGCAACAAGTCCCACAACATATGCATATGCGCTTCCTTTGAGACCAGGACCTTCAGGCATACTGATGGACAATTGACGAGCAGTTGCTACCCAACCACCGAAACCAAGGGCCATGGACATAATGATACGGGTTGCATGAAGAAGCAGTTTAGCTAGACGATAAGGCAGTAAAGGTGTTGTGGCATGAGTTCGAGAAGAGAAGGATCGTGGGGTTAACGTAGTTGTAGGAGCTTGAGGTGTGAGGAATGTCATTTGACTTAGACCTCTTGCGGAAGTTTGAAGAGGTTGTGAGTGGATAGCAGCATAGGTGAGGGTAAGAGGATTGAGCAATGCTGTCACTGGTGCTGGTACAAAAGAGTACGCAATTATCGAAATAGCCGCCACCAATCGTCGTGGAAACACGAGGAGAGGAAGCTTAATCAAGAGAGCTATTAATGATGATAGACATATGGTACCGAATATCGTATTCGTCGAGTGATAAAATGCTGCCGCAACAACTTCTCGAGATGAAGCTCCTGTCTGCGCATTACGGTGATAATACCATTGAGAAACTGTTGCAGCAGTGGTAGTTCGCTGGATACCCCCAATCACGGAAAGAGTCCAGATGTACATCATCACGAAATATACACCAAGCCACCATGTCGTTGCATCAATAATGAAACTCAGCCCTGACTTCGAGAGATGGCCACCCAAAAATACCCTCGTAAACATTCCTAACCATATCCAGGTCCATACTATAACCGACCCCAGCGTAGCGAATCCCAAAGCGAGCAGACCAGGATTCGAAGCAAGAATCCTTGACGCAAACTCTAGAATGCTGATTGCTTTGGTCAATGATTGACGTCCTTTATAAATAGTGTATAGCCAAAGCAAAGCAAGAGCTCCAGGTATAAACGACATCCATCTCATAGCCCTATCTTGTACACCAGTTCGATCGGTTGACCCTTTCATACTAGACACCATAGGATACAGTGAGAACGAAAACAGTATGACTGGTACCGCGAGAACAATCAGGAATACCAATGGACGAACGAAAGACCGCAGTAACGCAAGCCAGATGAATGATACAATTATTGATGCCAGGGTATCGACTGCGAATAGATGGAATGAAGAATGGAGGGTGGTATATATCGTGTCTCCGAGCACTCCGTCAGGCGTTGATGTGTGGAGAAAGATTAGGAAGAAAGTTGCGAAGAGTGAAGCCAAGCATATCAAAAATAATGACCCCCAAAACATGTCATGCTTTGGCCCTTCCAGCTCGTCTGGAGTTGTAGGAATTGCTACTGGAACAACCTCCACTTCATTCGGTCGTAGGGGGAATCGAGGACCAGGTAATTGTTGCGACTCGACATCCCTCTCGTTGCCTCTGATGGATTCATCTGTAAATCGGGTTGTGCCAGATTTTGGCCCAGATTTGAATTGTTGGAATGCTGGTGGATTATCATCACCCATATCATAATCCGGTTCACTTGGCGGTAAGCTGTCGGCAATCGTAGATTCTAGTCCAATATCGACCATTCTTCCTTTTCCTTTACTACTACTTCCCTGACTGCTTGGTCGCCTACTTTCGTCATCATGTTCTTCCCCAACTGTTTCCGGTGTATGGCCTCGCTCTCTTGTACTTCGGATACCGCCCTTCCAACTACTTTTAATTCCTCGTGGACGTTCCCGATGATCACCTGCGATTCCATCATCTTTACTATTCCCCAGAACTATATCACTCCCGTCGCGCTCTGTTTCCTCGCTTTCTTCCAGTTCTCTCGTAGGTGCAAAAACCCTCCGTGATCGTTGAAGCGCAAAGAAATCTGCAGTCTCCCTCTCTCGCTCCTCCTCCTCATCTTCTTCCTGAAAATCATTCAAAGCGCTGTGAAATAACGGGGCATCAGGCGGAGCTTGGGAATATCGAGATGTAAATCCAAAGTTTGGGAGATGTGATGACTGATAAGGATTTCCTAGTCCTCTTTGATGCCTGGAACTTCGTAAAGGCTGCGACCGTTGATAACGTTCATTTGGACTTCGAGTTGGGATTTCGTTATCCTGTTGGACGAAATTGGAGAATCGAGACTGTGACTGAGCTAAGAAGCGCGAAGCATCTGGATGATATAATGGTTAAATGAATGCACAAGGCAAATGGGGCAAGTGAGCAAGTTTACTTACATTCTGAAAACATCTTCGACCCTCAAGAACAAAGTTGTGTGTTGGAATATTTTGTCTGCGATGAAGTTGAGGAGTCGAGGTTGTTGATAAGGACTCTCTATCTACAGTACTGCGCAGTCTTGTGGGTCTTTTGTGAGAGCTTGAAACGGTACTCGCAGGCTGCAGTGCGGTAGATCAGTTGTAGTCTGGGGTTGGTAGGGTATCTTGTAACTTGTAACCGATGAATGATATAAAGCTTGTGATTAGGTATTCCAAGTCGGTATTGGAAGTGAATACTGCAGAGGATATTTGTATGGGCAAGACTGGTTAGAACAATAATGGATGCCCCGTGAAGGATAATATTGTGAGATATCAGTCACTTGCTTGCGTTGCTGGGGTTGCTGGGGGCGAGTCAAGACTTATGATAGCGGAGTGCCGGGGAGCCTCAGTCGTGAATCATTTAAAATCACGAGGCAGGTGTACCATACCGCATGAGGATCTAGGGAGAATGGATAGGGAGAATGGATAGGTAGAATGAACTCGTCCTCCAGATAAGGATAGGATAGGATGGGAAAGGATGGGACGTCGAGTTATGCGAGAGTGTAAATCTTTGGGTTTGGCTGATGAAGAATTCCTTGGTCTCTGCAAGAGGTGTATGTATGACGTGAAGAGAAAGGAGAAGAGAGAAGGGAGAAGAGAGAAGAGAGAAAGAAGAAAGGAGAGGAGAAGGATGTCAGAATGCAATGAATCTACTCGTATATATTCATTATTTGTTTACCTGATACTGGTGAGTCAATCGTAGATACCAAAACATCCATCTCCAGAATCCTTTCCTTTGTTCACCGCCCCCAACCAACCCGGCCGACTTCTCCAATCCGAAAATATAACGGCTGGGCGCTAGAGGATAATGATTTTCCCTCCGCTTGCATTCCCGAAAGCCACTTTATGACTGGACTGGAGACTGGGTTAACGTTAACGTGATTAGAGAGAGGTGTCTATGTACCTACTGGGTATGGATGGAGTAGTTACCAGTATTTGTATGGTGGGTCAATCAAGGTCAATCAATGATCCATGAACACTCCAGCTCTCCCGAGTAATCTCATCATTGTCTCGACTCTCAACTGCCCACGAGATTGTACTACCATACAACAAACAACTCTGACAAGTTACAACTTTATCATACCCAAACATCCTACGATAGCTATCATTTATTCATAAACCTCATTGTTATCGAATTATTATCCAATTCGGATTTTACAATCGCTTACAATCCATCAACATCTTCAAGATCAACATTGTTTATTAGAATTGTCCATTGATTGTTCTGGGTATCAGTCTTTTTTTAACTCCCAAATCGCAAGCTTACCTAGTAAAGTTCAAACGGCTTCTGCCCTTCCAACACCAGTCTACCACCCTTCCTCGTCCAACGTCAAGTAATGTCTACAACATCATGGGATTATATTGCAAAGCTCGTCTGCATTGGCGATAGTGGAACGGGAAAATCATCTCTCACAATTCGACTTTGCGAAGGGCGTTTTTCTCCGCACCATGACGTTACCATTGGAGTTGAATTTGGATCCCGAATTATCCCAGTCGGTCCACCGAATTCAGAAGGATTTAAACCAAAATCCAACGCTCTAGATGAAGAGCCAGCACCTAAACCTGCAGCCACAGAATCAGATGTGCCACAGAAACACATGAAGCTCAGTTTATGGGATACGGCAGGACAAGAAACTTATAAAAGTGTTACGAGGAGTTATTTTCGTGGAGCTTCAGGCGCACTGCTCGTATTCGACATCTCGAGGCGACCAACATTTGAACATGTTACGGACTGGCTACATGATTTGCGACAAATTGCTGAACCGGATATAGTTGTTGTGTTGGTAGGAAACAAGAGTGATTTGGCCACAGGCGAAGAGAACAAGCGAGAGGTTACCGTGGAAGAGGCAGACGCCTGGGCAAAGCGAAATGGCGTATTAGAGTATGTTGAAACAAGTGCGAAGAGTGGTGAAGGTGTTGAAAATGCATTTGCAAGGGTGGCAGAAAGGATATACATGAACATCGAAGCTGGAAAGTATGACCTGAATGACAGGAGATCTGGAGTGAAGGGTCCTGGCTATGGAGGCTCGAAAACAAATGTTAAATTGGCCCCCCAGAAAGCCAGCAGTGGTGGATGTTGTTGAGCAAAATGAGGCACACGAGGTCAAATCTGCCACAGTATACACGGGCATACAGATATGATCTCGATGGCTATACACTACTTACTCAAAGTCTGTCAGCAACCGCAGTTTTCCAAGAAGACTTTGTATATTTTCTAGTGCGGGACTGGATAGTCTTCAATACCTTGTATGATAGGAAAGGTCCGAAAGGTTTCGGAGAGTTGGCTTTAATATACCCAAAGCATGAGAATGATATCATGACGATGAAAGCAATATATTTTATTTTTACTTTTAATACCCTCATTACCCTTTGAAGTGCTAGGATATCTGTGAGTTTTCATTTCAATAATACAGAAAGACTCTGAACACATGGTAAACGTTTGGGAAGCCTCTTGATGTCGTCTCCCATGGATGATAGCACTTTCTCATGATATCTTCTATATGCTCTGCTTGGCCCAGTCAAGAAAAGGTCTTGATAAGAAATCATGAACCATTGTCTCCATGAATAAGCACTATCTAAATATACAGTGCCAGTGCCAGTACCAGTGATTGTTGTTTGGATGGTTGCTTCAATTCTACTAGCATGTGATATGTTGTGTGGCATAAGACAATAGGCCACTCGGTGATTTTCTCGAGGTGATAGTTTTCCTTCATGATGAATATACTTATGAATATACTTAATAGGCAGCTTTGAACCTAGTAGACCACAGAAAGAGAAGGCATTGATGCAATGAAGGATGTTACGATTCCTAGTTTCCAAATGGACATTTGCCTACCAAGTAGACATCGATTCTGACAGTTCATAAATGCTCTGGATTGATTTATTGTGTATTCATACGTAGCAACTGTGTAGGTAGCTTATTAGCATTATTTAGAAGAATAAGGAAGTTGGAATAATATAAATACTATCTAGATAGTAGGTACCTTCGCAGTAGTATAATCATAAATTGTTTGGAGTTTCTCTTCTCTTCCATTGAATAAGAGAAGAGAAAACTCACATCTGCTTATCAAGAGGAATATAATAAGAATCAGCCTCATCACGCATGGAAGCCTATCCAGGTATCCCACTATTTCCCCATCCCCTCATGATTTGACTAGAGCGAAAATAGAATTCTGCCAGACATCACCGCTTATTTAGTGACCTCTTCCCTTCATAATCTCTGAAGCACTTTCCAACAGAAACCCCGCCCAAATTACTTCATAATCCTTCCTTCAACAACTTCACCATTTTATCATACTTCTTCCAATACTTTCAATATTCCAGTAATTATTTCAAGATCGTAATCAGAAATAATAATATAATATCTCATCAAGAGATATTGGAAGAATTACTTTCAGATGTCATGGCGAATCACTCCGTTATTCGTATTGCGAAGGTAAATTCATCAAGCCAAACCCATGTGATGATATCACGATATGCGCCAAAAGTGGTCATGAAAGCGCAAGGCTGACAACACTTTTTGGGTGATTTAGGAGTTGGCAGATATCCAGAGAGGTCCAGATCTATGTGAGTCAATATAAGTTCTTCAGAAGTTTACTATTCTCTCCTTGAACTTTTACTAACTATTTAATTCTACAGCTCTCGCTGTTGCTTGTCGGGATATCGATGTTCGAAGCGTCAAAGCAATTATAATCGGCCCACCAGATACACCTTACGAATTTGGTTTCTTCGATGTTGGTCTATCCAATTCATAAAAAGTTTCTTTCTGCATATGGAATACTGACATTTCTCTAGTTTGGTGTTAGATTTGGAAAAGGTACGATTTTGCGAAAGGGTGGCACATCAATTCGAAGCTGAAAAAGTTCATGTAGATTATCCCACCAAAGCACCTAGTGTTATTGCGACAACTACAAATGGAGGAAGATGTCGTTTCAATCCCAATATTTATGCGACAGGCAAAGTCTGTTTGTAAGATACCCTTTATGCCATGATACTTCCAACATTTACTGACTTGCTTTTAGATCAATTTTAGGGTAACTAACAACCTTCATACAATTCCTCTGAATCTCCGAAACTAAATTATACAATAGCACATGGCGAGGTGAAAGAGGAGAAGAGTGGTCATCGGCACAAGGACTTGAGTCAATTTTAATCTCAATCCAGAGTTTAATGTCGAGCAATCCCTACGAGAATGAACCTGGTTTCGAAACGGCAAATGATGACCATGACAGGAAAAACCAAAAGGATTATGCTGCAAAGGTATGCTTGAACTATCAAGGCTCTTTTTACTGATATTGGTACTGATAAGACTGTAGATTCGCCATGAAACTCTACGAATTTCAGTCATTCAACGTCTTGAGGAATACTTGAACATCTCCGCAGCAGGAACAACTCCACCATACACACCACCAAGCGAGGATAGCGACAGCGACTTAGATCGAGATGTACTTGATGATTCTGCCGTTGCATTCGAACCCTTCAAAGATTTTTGCAAGCGTAGATTCTTGTGGTATTATGATTCGTACTTGACGGCTATAGAGAAAGCAAGAAAAGAGGTTAAGGATCTTCAACCTTTTGCTCGAATGCCTTTTGAGGGTGGTGGAAATATTATGGAGGGAAAGTTCGACTACACTGAGCTCGAGAGACGATTGAGATTCATTCGTACCACTTTGGATGCCGAGACGGCTCATTGGGCTACCGAAGGATTGTTATCACAGAAGAAGGAAAGTGGTGTGGCAGCAAATCTTCAACGTCAATTCGAACAAGTGGTTGAAGCATACAAGAGGGACAAGTCCGTAACCCTGGACATTGAACTAGATAATAAGAATCCTTTCGTATGGAGTATTACCTATTTCGGTCGCCCCATGACCAATCTAGATGGCGGACTATTCAATATTAAGCTCTACTTCAGCCCAAGATTTCCAGAAGAGCAACCAAGAGCCAAATTTCAGACACCATTATTTCATCACCGGATTGGACTTGATGGAACACCTTGCTATACCCCCAAACGCCCCGATGATGCAAAATCTCATATCGAGTCTATCATTGAAGCTTTAGAGGAAGTTTCACCACCATACGATCCACGGACATTGGTAAATGTGGAAGCTTCCAAACTCTTCTGGGGATCAGTGGATGATAAGAAGAATTATAATCGAAAGCTTCGGAGGTCGGTCCAAAGTAGCATAGAGTAAGTTGGTTTTCAAACCAGACTTTAGTACCGTGCGATGTTTCGAGCAGTTTTCAATTTTCGGGTGTGTCATATTTTATTTTCATATCACGGCCTTTTTTATACATAACAACAATCTTCTCGGACTTCGACTGCCTAAACATTGGCTTGGACAAAGCATGGCGTAAATCAGCGGGAGTTTTCTTCATCATGTTTTCTATGGGCTGGCTGGTCCCAGAGGGTTTATTTTCAAATCAAGAGGCCCACTTCAACTTTTAACAGTGAGTCGGGTTAAACGAATTGAGCTGGGTTGGCATGGCTAGGATTCGACGATATTATATGGTATGGATGGGGGGTTATGATATCCGTGTATTGATTCAGGATTGGCGTTATGAAAAAATATGGGTAGGGTAATGGGGTAATGGGAGGAATGGAAGGGCTGGGTTGCTATGGGATATGATGGATTATTTGGCTATTTCTTTTCTTTGCTGCTCCTTGAAGAGACGATGGGGGTTGCTCGAATTATGGTGGGGTTGTAATAATGCTGCAAATTTAAAAGGAGAATAAGCGAGACGGCAGAACAGAATGAAAGACGTAGGGAGGGTAAAGAGAGATTAAGAGAACATAAGAGACAAAATGATATAAGGTTAAATAGTTGAGGATCAATAATTGATCTAAATACAGATTCTGTGAGGTTGAGACAAGATGACTTGTAAGATTACAAAACAATGAGAGAAATGAGTGTATGTTCAATGTGATTATACCTTATTAGACACACATCCATGGACATATAATAGTTTCTAGATACCGTGACTACCTGAAATTGAAATAATGATTTAGTTTCAGGAATATTTTTGAGATAGGTTCTGTGTGGTATTACATGCATGCATGCATGCATACATTTATTCGTTGTTCTACACTTTCGCCTTGCTGAACCCGAGGAGTGGTATGATAGTAGGTAGGTAGTCTACTAGGTAGGTAGGTTGTAATCTTACATAAAATTGAGTTTGTCATATTCACGAGAAGCGATTGCCTCTTGTTCTTCAAGATATACCTATGTAAATTCCTTTTCTGACGTTGGAGTGACATTGTTCCACTCAAATTGAAACTTTCATGTCTCATTGTCTCAAATGTTATCGGAGATTGATTTTCGAGGTAGCGAGTCGAGTTTCGTATTTTCGGGGTTTTCTAGTACCTACCTAGTGAGAAACATCGACTCCCTCCCTCCCTCCCTTTCTGTCAAATCTCACATTGTATAGTGTAATGCAGGATTGTGCATATTTCAATGCCATAAAACGAATTTCATAATGGTATTTGTATTCCTCGAAATCCCAAGCCGGTCAATCATACCCAATCCACGCTCCAACCCGCTCGTTTCTTTCAACGCCAACCCCCTTTTAAACCTCCACCGGTTCCGCCTTCTTCTTCTTCGGCTCCTCAAGCACAATATTTTTCTTCGGAATATTCTTATAATTCTTCATCAAAAACTCCCTCACATCTTCACTCACATCGCCCTGCACCGTGATTTCCTGTCCTCCGCTTGCTACCTTCGTCACACTGCTTCCCGTCGCGAACCTAGATCCGAATTCCTTCGCAACCTTTTTGAGCTCGAGTCCAAAGGCTTCGAGTCCCTGGACTTCGGTTACGTATTTGCGTTTGTTGCGCTCAACGCGCTTGATGCGGATTTTGGAGGACGCGAGAGTTTCGTTTTGCTTGGCTTCGAGAGCTTCGGCTTTGGCGGCTTTTTTGGTGGCGTCTTTGGCGGCGCGTTTTTGGGCATCGACACTGAGGGTTGAGGTTGCTGCTGCGAGGGCATCTAGGAAGAGGGGAGTTAAAATTTAGCATGCAGCACATGAGGAGCAAGAGATGAAGCTGGGTATACCTTCAGACCATAATCGCTCGTACATGGTGGGATATTTCTTCTCGAGCCATTCTTGACATTTCTTTACTGTGCCGCCGTATTCGCAATACTAATTGCTTTTTGTTAATGATCTTGTCCTTGGTATCCTCATCCCTTTGTTCAAGTTAAGCCCCAAGCCCCATGAAGTATAAGAGTTACGCCTACCTCAGGTGGTAACGAACAAACTATTCTCTGTGATTAGCCTTCATGAATTCAAGATAGCGGGGTCGTTCATTCATTTGTAAACTTACCTCCACAATAAACAACATTTCTTGATTGAATTTCTGCAGGCGCAGTGGATTCCTCTACATCTGCCATATTTTCTTATGAATCTATGTGTGTTTCGTTTTGAAATCTTCTTGGTTACAATGATGATTTTTGTATGTATTTGGAGGGGGAAACGCTTGCCATGAGTTAAGATGGATGAGCTCAAGAACCGTAATGGTGGGGTAGTTTTTCCGAGGGGGCCTCTACGTAAGCGAAAAAACAGGCGGAAATTGAGTATCCTTTTACAGAACGTTTTTAATAGATTATAAATTCATTTCAAATTAAATATTGAAATTTGAAAAAAGCAAACGAAAATTTGAGTCTTTTTTATATCGATATTAAGTGTTTTTATTATTTAATATTATATCGAAAAGAGATCTTAGTTATTAAAGGTTTTTCGAATGGTAGTCAATTCCCGCCTGTTTTTTTGCTTACGTAGAGGGGGCTAGCGGCCGCTTTAATCCGTGTCTTGGCTTGTCTCCTATCATAAGCGGGTGGGAATATTCACGCTAATTACAGAAGAACTCCTCCATTTCAATCCTAATCATCAGATAATTTACTCACACTGTAGCGACACCCGTAGGACTAGCGGGGCATCATCAATCGAGAGATCCAAGTAGCTTTCATGGGGGGCAAGCCTACAAGCCCTCCACCACTCTTCGCTCCCCGCGCTTGAATCAAGAATGGATCTATGTGCATCTTTGAAGGTTCAAGACCATACAAGCATACATTACGAACATTGAGAATTCCAATTTCCCTACGTAACATCAAGTGCATACAATAAAAGACTTTTTATTGATATCAGAAAATCAAACGCCAGTCATCCCTTCCTTCCTGTTACTCCAGAGAAGCTCAAGCAGTAATCTTTCGCCTTCCAATGCATATCCCAGAGAAGCCTATAGAATATGAACCCCGTATTACTCCAATCGCTAAAGATAAATTAAAAATCATCATTATCCATTTCCGATTCAAGCGGTCATATTTTCCATTTCCTTGTCAACCATTAAATCCAAATCATAGCATCAAATGAAAACCCCAATGTTCAAAACCACATGCCACGATATCGAGGTTCTATATGCCCTATGGCGTTGATTAAAAAGGGGTCACAGCCCAAAACGTTCTTAATCAACACCATAGAGGAAGTTCCCCACTCCAGAGTAGGAGTGTTCTCAATTGAGGGTCAGTGCTTCATGAACAAAAGACGAGTCGAATTTGGTGTAACAATG
Organism: Botrytis deweyae; assembly: GCF_014898535.1. Classification (NCBI taxonomy): domain Eukaryota; kingdom Fungi; phylum Ascomycota; class Leotiomycetes; order Helotiales; family Sclerotiniaceae; genus Botrytis; species Botrytis deweyae. The sequence continues at coordinate 149,253 of NW_024066224.1, read as the reverse complement.
TATGAGATTGCAGCTGTTGAATTGACCTCAGCCTCTCTTTCTCAACACTCTTCCAACAGCAGTGCTGGCTGGTTGTATGGGTTGCGCAGGTGCAGGTGCAGGTGCCGCCTTCTTGAGTCTTGCAGCAGGTGCCTTTTTAACAACGGTTTCAGTACTAGTATTGCTCACATTTCTTCCTCGTGTAGTCTTTGGACCCGAAGTTGCGGTATTGGATCTTGCTCGACTAGTAGCAGCTCCAGCTGGATTCGTATGTGGTGCGACTTTTCGTCCTGCTCTTGTAGGCGGACGAGATTCTGTAGTGGATTTGACGGGCGGTGCGGGTTTTATTGGCGAGGCAGGTAAAGTTCGGGAGTTAGCGGATCTAGGTGAAAGTATTTGTTTTGGGTCCATATTAACACGAGAAGTGGTACGTTCAGGCAGATTAGGAACAGGCTTTTGACGCTTCTTCGGGTTGTCAATATTGTTTTCTTTGTCCAGACTTGCCTCGTCACTTTGAATTGTTACTATATGTTTATGTTCCTTGATTTTTGCAGGAAAAACATACCTATTCCTTTTGGTAGTACGAGATGGTGCTGTGACTTGAGTACTTGGACCACTTTCTGACTCCTCCACTGGAATCTTCTTTTGTGTGTGTTTTGGAGTGTTCTTTGCTGGAACTGGTGGTCCCACTTCCGAACGCGCTGCTTGTGCGCCAGTATTGCTGTGCTTCTCAAACAAATCCCCAATGTTCTTTTTGCGCATTGAGATAGGTATGCGATTGACGCGAATTTCAATACGCGTTTTTAATCCTTGAGCTTGAACATTGTATTGTGCTCTGAGCTTTCTAGCACGTTCAGTAACTATTCAAATGCATAATTAGTATACAATTTGACGCGTTTTAGAGATGAGTTCCTCACTTTCCAACTGCAAATTCTCCATCAGAGCTTGCTTTTGGCCTGTTGTGATAGCCATTTCGCGTAGGCTATTATATGTATGAAACTTTACGAATTTCTGTAATTATCCGTACGAACAATTGCGATTCGATTACTTCTGAATTATTGTGTTGTGTGAATACGATTGAAGCTGTGAGATGGTGTATCGTGGGTGTAGAGTGTAGTGTGTAGAGTGTTGTGATGTTGATTGAGAATAAACATCATCATCACTTTGTAGATTGTTATCCGTTCATTATCGAAGTCGCTTGCTGAGCGCCACAGATGTGTGGCTAAAGTCTCTTGCTCCCCCAATTCTGAAGAAGTTACAGGGATTGGCACCTCTCCGAAGCTAGCGATGCTTGCTGTACTTTAGCATTAACGCGCAAACCATAGCTACCTTGAGCAACCTGCAACCTTAACAAACATCAACTTCTTTATCGCCATCAACAGATTAACTCATACTTACCACTTACGATCGTCGTCTACCATAAATTCGGCTCCATTACTCAAATACAACTTCCAAAAGAAAGATTTCGCACATTTGCCAAACGGCAGCCAATCCGACAAGATGGTTCTCGAAGCAGTAATGGTTGTGGTGGATAACAGTGAAAGCAGTCGAAATGGAGATTATACACCAACACGTTATGAAGCGCAATCAGATGCCGTTTCTTGGATTTTTTCTACCATCACTCAAGCCAATCCAGAATCTTCAGTTGGTTTAATGTCCATGGGGGGTAAAGGACCAGAGGTTCTTGTTACCTTAACAACTGATCATGGAAAGATCTTGGATGGATTACATCGTACTAAGACTAAGATTCGTGGATCTAGTCACTTAGCTACTGGTATTCAAATCGCTGGTGTATGTTATCATCTCTTTTATAATCTTACCTATTGTCCGGGCATGCTATTGGAGTAAATGCTGATGTAGATAATCTCATAGTTGGCACTCAAACACCGACAAAACAAATCCCAACGTCAACGCATAATTGTTTTTACTTGCTCTCCAATCGCAGAAGACGAAAAATCACTTGTCAAGCTCGCCAAAAAGATGAAGAAAAATAACGTTTCGATCGATTTCGTTGTATTCGGAGAACTTGATGATGATGTCACCAAAAAATTGACAGCCTTCAATGAGAATGTCAAGGGAGGTGATGGATCACATTTGGCCATCATTCCACCAGGACCTCAGCTTCTTAGTGATCAGTTAATGACTTCACCAATTCTAAATGGGGATGGAGCTACAGGAGGAGTTGGTATGGGTGGAGCCGAAACAAGTGGTGATGCAGGCGCATTTGAATTTGGTATCGATCCAAGCGTAGACCCAGAGTTGGCATTAGCATTGAGAATGAGTATGGAGGATGAGAAAGCTCGGGTTGAGAAAAACGAGAAGGATCGACTAGAGAAGGAAGCAGCGGAGCAGTCTGCATTAGGAGAGATTAAGGAAGAGGATGAGGCATCTGCACCTCTATTGAATAAGGACGGAGAAGCTAGTGGGAGTGGAGACAAGAAAGACGATGATAAAATGGATACGGCTTAGATGAGGAGTTGAAGTATATGGCGGGGAAATGAATTGATGGATTGCTAATTGAATGAATGGTTGGGGCTGCATGGCAAACTGGCGTTTGGTATGTACCAATAGATATCATATACAATGGTATTTGGCTCTTCTGCCAACAAATTACTTCTAGTTTGTATACTCCTTGACTCCTTTGAAGTTTGGCCTGTGAAATATCGGCGCGTATGCTCAATATAATGCTTAAGTCCCAACAAGTTCCTTCTATGCCCGAAATTATGTCCACATTTCCCTTCGCATTCTTAGTCCTAATGTGAGAGATCTGATCAGGTACTCCTGTATCCTGTATCAGATCCAGAGACATTCCCCGCTTCTTCAATAAGTGGGAATACAACCTCTGAGCCCACGATACCACCTCGCTTTTCCCCAAGTCCGTTGGCTCTCCACGTGAATCCATCGATCCATCGATCCATCTGCCCATAACCCCCTTCCAAATTACCTCATGTTAACCCCCCTGACCCACCTCTCCACGCCCCTCTCAAACCTCTCACACCTAACCGGCATCTCTAACTGATAAAACGGGTTCTTCATCACATAATCCGCATACAGTTCGTATATCTTCCTCAATATGCTATCAACATTTGGCATGCCAGGTTCAGTAAATAGGAGAAACTTCGTGCCAGTGAGAGTCTGGAAACATTGGAGTCGGAACAAAGTCGTTTCGAGCACTTCGATGCCGGAAGGTGGATCTGGTCGGTCATCGGATGTGGGGGTGGAGGAGAGAGAGGAGAGGGTAGAGAGCGTCTTGGAGTGGGATGTTGAAGGAAGAGAGGAGGCACCTGTTGAAGCGAGGTGAGAGGATGGGATGGGGTTTAGTCGAGTGGAAATAGCGTGAACTCTAGGGACTTGTTAGTGGGAATTCTCAGTAGAAGAAGTTCGAGATGGGTCTAATTGGGAAGTAGAAAGAGAGAAGTCATGTACCCGTGAAATGTTCCAGCAAGCACTAGATAGTCATTTATAGATAGTTTGTTCAATCCATCTGCGAAATCTTTTTGGTAGATAAGTCCACCAGCTTTATTTATTATTGTGAGGGCAAAGACGACCCTACGGATTGGGTATTAGAGTCACGATTCTGAGACTTTGTGGGGAGAGTTGGGAGTAGAACTTGCATTTTGATATTTGATGCACTGCTAAGAGCAATCGATGGAAAGGAAGCTGAGAGAGTTATTCGTAGTAGAAATCAATTGTTCGTTGCAAACTTCGCATTCGTAATCGTCCTTTTCTTTCGTCTACACAATTCAAGAATCAAAAATTGAATATCAAACTCGGCGCATTCATTAAACATCCACAATATAAAGTTCGAGATGCATCAAGATACTGTTGTCTGTAGCCTCGTCCCAAAACGGCTAAGTAAGCAGCCTTCCCCGGATTTCGAGAATTTGCCGACCAGCACATGTTTATTGATAGATCGGCCGCAACTTAACTTTCTTTCTTCCTTTCAAGTCAACAAAATCACCTTTATAGCAAAACACGTCGAGTCTTTGCACAAAGTTGATTTGGAAAAGCAGGACGCGCATTTCAAGGAAAGGATTGTTTTCTTTAATTACACAGTTAAATTCGAGACATCACAATCAGTCAGAAGAACAGTCAAAGTTATCGAATCCCGATCCCCCCCCCACAAACGACATCCTTCAACCTTTCTCGAACCTACCTCTCCCTTCGAAACAATGGCAGCACCTGCCCCCACATCTCGCTCTCGCGCTCCTCCAGCAGGCGACGAAGAAGCATCCACCGTTCTGAAGCTCGGAGAATTCCAAGATGTAGATGCACTTACTCATTCTGAAGCCGCACTCGTTATCAACGCGCTTGTCGCAAAGCGTCGTGGTGATCGCAAGAATGTTAACGAGACTGAGATCTTGAGTAAGACGCAAGAATACCTGGATCATTTTGCGAGATTCAAGAGAAAGGAAAACGTGGAGGCTGTAGAGAGATTGTTGGGAAGTAGGGGAGAATTGGCGAAATTCGAGAGGGCGCAGTTGGGTAGGTGACTTGTGGTTTTTTCTTTTTTATGCTTGGATTTCTTGAAGGTTGAAAGGGGAGATGGGGGGGGGGATGGAGAGGGCAGTTTGGTGAAGATGGATAACGAGGGTATCATTGGAGAAGCAATGCTAACATGAGATGTAAAGGCTCATTATGTTGCGACACGGCCGATGAAGCGAAGACTTTGATACCCAGTTTACAAGACAAAATCAGCGATGACGATTTGACAGAGTTATTGGATGAAATCACAAAGTTGATGGGATTTACGAATTAAGAGGTCCTTTGGATTTGGTTTTGGTCACTAGATACTCACTTAAATTCGGTATATACTCGAGTACCAGAAGCCACAGAAGACTTTCAGCATGGGTCTGATCGAGATTGGTTCGTTGAAGACATCAAAAGACACCTACTACAAGAGTAGGCAGCCATGAAGGAAATTGTTTGGAGAACACCGATGCAGATAAAATGGATGGGCGTTGGGAATGGATTTTCGTTACTTTCATAGGACGATCCGTCAAGAAAAGAGCATTGTTGCGGCGTTTTCTTTTTGTGGGTTTAGTTGTAGTTCGGAGAAAATGAAGCATGGGCAGTGAAGGATATAATGAAAAGGGGCATGAAAGCGAGTATGGAAATTGCGGGCATGAAGGTGGTTGCAATAATACGAGGGGCATGAGAAATGTATTGGAGAAAAGACGTGTATCGTAGGTCAAGATTTAGTATTAAGTGTAGTGCGTATTATATTGAAAGCTATGTACAATCCAGTTGACTATATCAATCAAGATGATTATATAATATGCCTAATACGTTTAGTCTGTTTTCTAAACCAATCCTACAAGACATACGCCCTCGCATACATATTCTAGTTAAGCTAAAATAAGTCCTATTTCCGTATTCCTTTCATATATGCCAAAATGACCATATAGTATATTTAGTCCTCTTATTCTATTAATCAATCAACAATCACTATAAATATCCACCCATATATCAGCTTACTATTGTATTTAAATTAAATGGATAATAGAATTCGCTGAATTGGTAGCTAGAGTATTTGTAGTTTCCTATCCTGATATAACTTTGCTTATTTTGGACAAAGTTAGAGTGTAGTTTCAGATTGATCCTATAAGACAAATGGTACAGCTTGCCATACACCAACTCCTTCTCATAGATTAGATAGAAGAGTGGACTTATAAGTATTAGCTTATAGATTCTGATATTCCAATATATTATCCTCAAATAGTATATATAGATATTCAATTTAAAATTTGAAAAGCTTTAAATAGTTGATATAAAACAATTTGTGAATAGTTTTTCTATTGATTTATTACAATTTATAAAATTTCTAATAATCTTCTACAAAACCGATAATAACAAAAAGATTATAGTAAAAGGGATATAATTTCTTTTTAACTGAGGTATTGTTATATAACATAATTATATCTTTTGATTAATATATAAAATTACCTCATATATTTATATCGTATTTTTCCTTATTAACAGCTTTTTTTCAATCAGATTGTTCCAGAGCTTTTTATCTGATTAGCTCCCGATTGTACATGAATTCGAAAACTTTAATATAGTATATCTCAAAAGAAAACTCCTTGTTAACATTTTTAATGGTAAGAAGATAATTCTGTATTTTCTTTTATTTATAAAAAAGATATTCGATTTCTAAAAAACTGATTAATTAAAAACTAAATATAATCTTATAAGAGAAATAATCTAAATGAGATATCTTTTGTATATTAAAAGAATTAATACTAGTTTAAATCTTAAATAATCAATCAATAATATTAGATTCGATTTTTTTAAATATTCTTTGAAATAGATTGTTTCCTTTTTCGATTATTCCGGATGACTTTTTCACTTCGATAGTTATAGAAATAAATAGTATTCCGGATTTTTTTGAAAAACTATATAGAATCTTATTTTCAAAATATATATCAGGATTATGTATTTCTTTAATAGGGATTTTAATTGTATTAAAAAGTTAATCTAGATATTTAATAATCTCTACTTCTGTAATATCAATTATTGGGAATACTTAAATATAATGGGAGAAGTAATTAATAATTAATAAAATATAAGTGAAATTAAGGTATTCTTTTTTATCAAATATACTATCGTTGTAGTCCATATTTTCAATAGTAAGTCCTATATTTATTAGTTTCTATACTACAAGCCAAGTTATATTTAGAACCTGAGCTTTGTTAACTAATATAGATAGAAGTAATCCTATAAAATCAAATCCGATAAAAGTGAGTAAATAATTAATTTTAAAAGATATTAAATAAAAGATATGCTATTGAATATTATATTTAGCATACTTCAAATAATCTAAAATATATTGCTTAATATCTGAAACTAGATAAAGCTAATAATGGTTTCTAAGCTTTTTAATAATTAATTCTGTAGCGAAATATTCTTTCTGATTATATACATATAATAAAATATCTGATATCTCATATTATTATATACAATACTTATTAACTTTATAAAATATATAAAAAAGTTTATTCTCAAATAAGAAAAAGTCTTTAGTATAATATAGAAAAGATATCTTTTCAAGAGTAGAAATCCTATCAAGAAATATATTAATAGAAATATAATTAAATATATTGTGATATTACAGATTGTCCTTATACTTACTAGAAACTGATTTAAAAGAGATATTATTAATAATAATTATAAGTTGATTTAATATTACAATATTCAGATTATTTTCAAGAAATTATAGTATTTTGTGGTTAGTAATAGTTTGAAGTTGCTCAATCTTATATAGATAAAGGAGCTTTTTATAATCATTAATTCCGTTTTTTCAAATCTATTTAAGGTTTTTATTATTCTTTTAAAATAAGTCTAGAAAATCTAAAAGTGGATTCAATTTGTAATTCGAATTGAGGAAAATAGTATAGGAAAATATATTTATAATCTTGTTACAAGATCCTTTAATATATTCAATAATGATATTTAAAACAAATAGTTTTATAGCTCAATGGGTATAGATTTTACAAGTTTTGGCTTTAGGGAATAAGAATCTAGTTAATAGTATATGATTGGTGAAAATCTTGTAAGATTTCAGGTAATGGAAATAATAGTAATATTTGTATACAAACTCGATGATTACTAAAAGCTTATATTTATAAATACTATAATTTCTCTGAATCTTAATAAAAAGAAAGGAGTTGTATAAAACAAGGTATATAATTAAAGGTTCTGAGGTAATTCCTAGGGGGTATTGTTTCTGTACAATATAGCAATTTGATACAAAAGTATTAGAATCTGTATATATTTCAATGGGAAGGGAATAGTCAATACTATATGATTTGATTATTTCAGAACACTTAACTTATAGAAACTCAAAAGCAAGTTGCTTATATAATCCCTATTGTTAGTCAATATTGCCGGTAAAACGGGAAAGAGAATGAGATATCTCGATAAAATTCTTAATACTTTAATGGGTTATTTGAATAGTAGCTAAGAAACTGTAAACTTTGATAGAATTCCTAGGAGTAGAAAAGTCTTTAATTTTAATAGCTTGGGCTGGCTTGGTAATTATTATACTATTTGTTTGATAGAGTATATCTAAAGCTTCTATTTCACTTACAAATATATATAGTTTCTTAAAAGAAAGATATAGTTAAGCAAAAGCTAATCTTAAAAAAAGATGGTTTATAAGGATATTGTAAGTGTTTTCAACTATCTTATATCCAGAAAATATATTGTTCACATAGAATTTGATTAAAGCTAAACTATCTGGAGAGTTAGGTTTAAGAATAGAAGGGTACTTGCTAGTATAAAGAATGCTGTTCTTTAAATAGTAATGTTTTTTTGGAAGGCGGGGAATGTAATCATAAATAGTATATAAAAGCTCAAATATTGAAAAACATGTAATTTGAGTATCTTATAGAATATGAATAGATTATATTTAAACGGAATCTTTTATAGAGAAGACAAAAATATATTTATTTATAGAATGGAGAGGTATTATTTAATATATATGTTTAAAATCAAGTTGTATAAAAACTGTATGATTGGGATGAGATAAATATTCATGAACTTCTTGAGCTAGTGTATAATAGCTGCTAGGCATCTCTTCTTTCACTTGTGAATAATCGAAAACGATTTGTTATTTCGAATCAGGTTTGTAAGGAGATAGTATGAGATATATAATATCAGGCTTTTCGATAACAAAAGGTATTACAAACTAATCGAATAACTTGCTATTAGTTATCATAGTGTATTTGTATATAAAACACTTATAGCCATCTTAAATAATCTTATTTAACTAATATATCTATTGAGGACTATATCAAAATCGAAATTTACATTTATATGGAAATATGCCTTTCTTTAAATATATATAATAAATAAAAAGAATAGTTAGGGGAATATAATGTAATTTGGTTATATTCAAATCTCTATAAGTGTATAAAAAACGTATAACATATTATTATAATTTTTCTATAATTAAAGGACTAATATATATATTATTAATATTAAACCATTTTTATATCAATTCAATCAAATCTATAAACAATAATCAAAAAATAGATTATCTCTCAATAGGATATATATAATTAAATGAAATAAAGTATTTAGATTCGATTTGAAAGGAGAATATAAGAAACTGATTTCCAGAAAGAGACTTCAACTTAAGCCAAAGAGTAAAAGATTTATATAAAAAATTCATAAATTCAAGTATATCAATAGGAATATTGAATCTGTATATCTATATAATATTCTTTAAAAAGTATAGTATCCTAGCTTTTGTATACAAAAAGGATTCAGGTGGTTAGAAGATGGTCTTTTTCTGTAGTTTAAAGTTATACTTAGGATTTAAAAGTTTAAAGAACTAAATAAAGTTATAGATTTTATAGAATCTAATTCAATCTCAAAGATTTTTTTAACAGTTTCAGTAATATCATAATCGGATAAAAAAACCTTTCCCTTAGAATATACTATATCTACATCGAAATAGTTTGATTTCAATAATTCATTTTTTATAGAAATTTTAGCTTTTTATCTAGCAATTTGATATTTAGAGTTTATTGGGTAAAGAATTAATTAATAAAAAAGTAATTATATTAGTTATAGAGTTTGAATAAAAATATAAGATTCTGAAAGATTCTTATCACCAATAGAAATAATACAATTGAAAATATTAATATAGTTTTTAATAATATAAAGCCATAGTAAACCAAGAAATAGATTCTTTTTATCTTTATTAAAATAATTCTTCCTGTTAAATCGAATAAAAGCATATATAATGTATTGAATACCTTCGACCATAAAACTAAAAATAGTATATTATTTAAGTCTAGTATTCCCACCATCAGCTATTTCCATGGAAATAGTATTTTTCGAGGCAATCTAATATTGTAGTAAATCTAAATAATCAATAAGTGCTGGAAAGATTATATTATTATTAGATCCTTAATCGATAATGTAATGAGATCTGCTTAAAACGATTTCAGTAGTATATCCCTCTTTTGGGATTGAGATAATTTCCTAAACTCGAAAAGCTTTATTTTGATTAGAGATCTTAATAATGATAAGTGAGATTGGGATTTTAATTGCTTATAGATTTATAGGCTTGGTAAGATCGATTTATACAATTCGGAATTTTAGTATATAATTTGTATTATTTGGTAAATATAGAAAATATTGCTTTATTTGATTCTGATTCAAGGTAATATTTATAATACAAATATAATAAACTTCAATTAAATTATTATTGGATCTGAATTGTATTATAATATATAAGATAGATTTATTTGTAGTTTTGATAATAGATTGTATATCCTTTTTCTTCTTTTTCTTAATAATATTTTCTCAAGTCATAAGATATTATAGATTTTTAAATGTATCTAATAAGATTTGATAAAAAGTTAATATATCAATTCCAGAGGTTTCCGATTTAAAGATAAAAAATAAGTTTTTATAATCAATAGGGGTTTTTTCTGCTCTTGCTATAATATTAAATAAAGATTTAAAAGATTTAATAGATCTCTTTATTAGGATTAAATAAGATATAGATTTTAAAGTGTATTTCTTATACTTATATATTATAAAAGGGTTTGGAAAAGCTTGAATTGATTAAAGTAAGGAATTACAAGATGAAGATTAAGATAAATTCTTAAAAATTGATTTAGATTTTTTATAAAAATAAGGAGCGAAAATATCGGAATATCTATTATAAAGAGTATTTTTTATATAAGTGTTTTTAGTATAAGATATATTATATTAATCTCTAATAATACTAAATATATTATTAGATTTAATTCTTTTACGAGATGTTATATTAAAAGCTTGAATTTTATTTTTTTATTTGTTATCTATATCTATATTAAATTTTATATTAAAGAAATACATTCCGGATATAGATATCTTATTATTTGAATAGTCTGAATTATTATTAATTTGTACTAAAGAGAATATAGAATTTGATTTAAAAGGGATTAAGTTCGGACTGATAAACTTAGGTTTTTGATAGTTATTTAAATTGATTCGATTATTAGTATTAGTATTAGACAATTAAGGGTATATATAAGTTATTAATATAATCATAATATTATGGTTTAAGAAAACTATACTTCTTAAAACAATTTGTTCCTAATATTGAAGAGGTTGATTCACATAGTTCGACTTGATATAATTGTAGATTTTGTATTTAAAATATAAAGGCTTTTTTGAATAATCATATTATTTTGATCCATTGATAATATTATTCCAAGAGTTCTTTAGATTTAATCCAGTCTCTTTTGCTTGTATACCTATTAATACGGGAGATTGAATATAAGTAGATTGGGATATTGAATTCAATGGTCTATTATTTGAGCTCAAATTGTTGTTTCCTTCATTATTAAAATTATAGTTGTTGTTGGGGGTATTCCGATTTTGTTGATTGAAGGATTAGGATTGAGATACTTATCCTAAAAAAGATTCAATCTTTTTTTTGAATAAATCCTTGAGATTCTGCTTTTTTAGAGTGTTGGTGATGTGATTGATAATATTGTTTTGGATAAGTGTTTTTTCTATTTTTATATTTTTCTAAATATTGTATATTATAGAATAGCTTTTATTTAGGAATCTATAGATAGTGTTTAATTTGATAAATTCTGAGTATAGATTAGAGTTGATAAGATTGGTAATGAATACTTTAATTAAGGTTTTTTGAATATTAGCTTAAAGAATATCGGTATTGTGCTTAAAGGAAGGTATATTCTTATAGCCTATTTTCAATTATAGATTCTTAATATATTAATAGTATTTTTAAATGGATTTGTTTTTCTTTTAAGCTAAAGAGCTTATAATATTGAGAATCATTTATATTAAATCTTTATTTTTCTTATTCGAGAAGTGGTTAATAAGAGTAGTAATAAATTTATCTTATAAAGTCTTATTTGCTAAATTAATATTATTTATAATCTTAGAAAACTCTTTATCTTTATTTAACTATTTGCTAGCTCTGCTGGAGAATTTAAATAGAATAAGATTGAAAAAGGTATATAGTTTATAAATATCGTTATTAATAGTAAGGTATATAGTTTACTTGATTTTCCGAATTTATAACTTAATAGTATTCTTTTCTTTTGAGAAAGATAGTATATTGTTAATCTTGATTTTAGCCTACTCAATACAAACTATTGAGGCAATAAAGTTATTCGATATTGTAAAAGGATTTGGCAAATGGTATTTCGAGAGGATTTCTTGAATTTGAAGAATAAAAAGTCGAAGTTGTAGTTTGATAAATAATAGGATTAAGTTCTTAAAAGGGTTTTGTATATTTTTTAGCAATTGCTAAACGAGTGGAAGATAAAGGTCTCGTTTTTCGAAATTAAAATAAGAATAATATTGAAAGAATCGAATAATAATTTGGATTTGCTCGAAGAGAATGATATTGTTAATATTAATATTATTCAGAATAAAATTGAAAACCTATATAACAGATTTCCGGAATCAAAAGTAATATTAAAAGAATATTTTAAAAATCAAAAGGAGTTTGTATTCTAATTATAAAGTAATACTGAATTCTTACAAAAAGTACTATAGAAGTAAATATATAAAGTATTTCTGAAAAGAGAAGTATTTAAAAAATAAAAAGAAAAATCAGAAAAAATTGTTTAAACACTGGATTTCCACAATTATATAACGATTCTTCAAATTAATAAAACTATATAATATTTATAATTCTTTTGAAAGCTTTTTTAATACCGGTGTAGTGATTGTTGTACAGGCGCTGTTGTACAATGAACTTAGAAATAAAGAGGGTTTCTAAATATTCTTAATTTAAAGGCTTAACTACAAAGAGAATGGAAATAAGATATTGAATGTATCTTGAATCCCTATATAGATCATCAGAAAAGATATGTATTGTAGGTTAAGATTTAGTATTAAGTGTAGTGTATATTATATTGAAAGCTATGTACAATCCTGTTAATTATATCAATCAAGATGATTACGTAATACGCCTAATGCGTTTAGCCTGTTTTCTATTGGATACACCCAGATACGTACCCAGTGTGTATTAACACTTTTCTGGCTTTAAGGCCCTTGATGAAGGGACAGGCTGATAGTAGAGATCAGGAGATGATAAAATATGAATGAATCTTTTCATTACTCTTATTTCCATGACCCAGAGAGCGTGAGCTAAAGGCGTTGAACTGAGGTGATTTGATATTTGGGTACTTTACCACTTGGAGCTCAATTGGGTGCTGCACCAAACACAATGAACGTAACATCATCTTTTTCAATTAACTATTTGTCTTAGAATGTCTATTCAGCCAGCCAGAAATAACAGTTTCTGCCGATTTTGCAGTTCTGTCGTTTTGCAATTCTACGGGAAGTATCTGCGGAACCCTACCTTTAAATTATCATCACGAAAGATCCTCTATAAATACTCCATTTGTATGATACACCCAGCGGCAGCGTTTGCAATCTCCCTCCTCCCCTAAGCCCTAAAACTCCTTACTATCTCCTGGGAATTTCCCTATATCTCATAACCTGCGTAATCCTCTAAAAAAAGTCGACTTCTTCTCTCCTTAGATTGGAAAGAAGGGTTAGGAAAATTGATCTCAAACAAATTCGAATAGAATCTTGTCAATTCTAGTTCTATCTTCTCGATAAACTTGTCTGAATGAAGCAAATACTTATTTTTCAACTATTTTTTAATTATTATATATATATCTTTTCTTTATACAGTTAAAAACATTCTTAATTCTCCTCTCCTCTTCCCTCCTCTCCCTTTCAAAAAAAACCTATCCTCTTCTTGAAATTGTCGATTTTCTCCTAACCCACCTAGTTGGAGCTCTCCTTTCCCTCCTTTAGTCGAGGAGATGAGAGGAGGGGAGATTGTATACGCTGTCCAGCGAGTAAGTATGCGCGTTACTACTCGGGAGGCTGGTGTCGTTAAAACTTGGCTGGCGCAATACCGCTACTTAATTTGTTGGTTCTCGAGGTCTCCGGTGATAGTCTGGCCCTGACTTGGTTCAGGAACAGTCTGATCTCTAAAATGGCGGTGAAAACAGGCAGAGATGAGGGAACACCCAGTCCCTTTAACCAGAATGTATTGACACATAGGCCAATTAGATGGCTTGTCCGTACTTTTTTCAGCCCAAGCATCTTCGAAACGTTGAGCTCGGTCTCTCCAAATTGGATTTCGAGCCTCTTTCATCGATGCTACTGTGGCAAGAGATAGTCTTTGTTTGGTATGCTTAAGCAGAGCCGTGGATCTTCCTATGGTGCCTATCATACCAAGTGCTCGGTAAAGCAAGTATTGTACCAATCTCCAATCCGACGGCTTATGTTCGATCTCCCTATGAAGCGAGAACTTTTCAAAATTGTAGGCTCTTTTCCCCCAGGTTGTGTGTGAAGCCTCCATTTCCATCATCGAGATTGCAAAGACAACAAATCTTTGATGCAGTGCTCGTGATAAATTCATGAGGCTGTCAAGATTGAAAACTATGAGGTATGTCGACAGTCCGACAACGATGGTAACAATTTCCAGTAATCGAAGACTGAAAATCCCATCATTGATACTCCAAACTGACTTGAGGTGTATTATTCCTGGCCAATTGTATACTCAGGTTGAATGGGACATGTGCTGAGATAGGAATCGGCTTACCATACAAAACGAAAGTGGCAGGAAGTATATGCTCACAAAAGTCAATAGCTTGACATTTTCTCCCGATTTAGTAGCAGCACGACTTTCCATAACAGCACTGACATTGAAAAGCTAGAAATTAGAAGAATTAGTCTAATGAAAATCATGGGAATAGGACGTCGTACTTACGCCATCTCTCATGTCAATAGCTTCTTCTTTCTTTTTGTTTAATCCGTCTGCTATCCCCTCCAATCGTTTGAAACATTGCCGCAATTTCTTGCGAGAGGCTTCAACAAGTTCCACCTCATCTCCTTCAATTGGGGTGAGTTCTCTCTGATTAATCAATTTAGATACATTATATATGTTCATTGAAATCACAGCATGCAATTCCTTGAGTGTCGTTATTGCCCAAAAATATCGCTTGGACCTGGAAAATGTCTCGTCGTCTAGCAGAAGATAATCGTGCTTGATCGGATTCAAGAACGACATCTTTTGAGTAAACGAGTCGTCAAAATATTGAAGGATCTGCTCCCATTTATAAATCATTTCAGAGACGGCATTGATTGCATAGCGGAAGAAAGTCGACAGAACGTTTCGAGGCGTACCATCGGAATGCATTACTTCCGAGATTGTCTGGCTGAAAATCAATGGCTTATGTTCCAACAAGGTCCAGTACTGTTTACAACCTCTGTCTGCCAGTGCAACAAGCTGTATACACAAGTTAGCATATCAATCTCCTAAGGTGCAGTATGCAAAGGACTCACCCGGTACGAGCTTTCCAGTAGAATGCGAAACTTTCCACTCGAAAATTCTTTGTCACTATGCAACCTTCCCGACTTTAACTTTGTCCAAGGCACACAAATATATTCCTCCCGCTTTACATTGTGTATTTCAAAATACTTGATATGGAAAATGATACGATCCATGGGGGTAATTCCTCTCACGGCGCACGGGATAGTCTGGGATCTGATATCGTTATCTTCTCTTCGTACGAGTTCTTGAGTAAGAGTTGTTGACCTGAGCTCAGGACATGATATGGAGCTAACAAAGGGGTAACATAAGTCTAACGAAATCTCGGAGGCAATATTTTGACTTACATTACTCTTCTCCATGGAGCGACCAATGGTTTCGAGTTTGGAGTTCCAACAGGACATGGTGTGGAAGTAGGATTAAGACAGTGATTATTGTGAGACCCAGAATTTGAGTCCTGAACACCAATCGAATATCGTATTATCTGCCCACTATCAAAAAGGTCAGTGATTGTTGTGTGACCTCTGCATAGCTGTTCATCGTGCGCTATCCGGTCAAGATGTTGCTGGGCATCATCAGATGATGCCAACATCAATAGCCATCGTGTTGAGAATGTTAATCTGAGTCTTCCATCTTCGGGGACCTTGTAAATGTCTCCTACAACACTTGTCCAGCGATCAATCTCTGAGGATGTGGCCAATCGCGGAACTTCGTCTTCGATTACACCTTTTCTTCCTAATCTCTCAAATGAAATTGCATCGGTGTGGTAGATTTGCATAACGTCCAATGGTAATGATATTGCTCCCTGAATTCCATACTTCAGTGGCACTACGGTGGAATTACCACTCGAACTCTCGTCAGTCTTGTCAACAATCTGAGTTCTTGACGTTCTTCCGTCATTGCTATACACCTGAATGGTATTTCCCTTCGTGACACCTCAGTTAGCCGTGATGGACTCTAATTTAAAGATTAACAGAAAGCAGCAACTAAACAAACCTACGCCACATATAATAGGCTTTCCATCCACCAGCTTGGATCTTTCGCGTAGCCCATTTTCTACAGAACTAAGACGAGTTTCTTGCTTTCTCAAATGAGAAGAGACTTCTCTCAACTCCTTCAATATCTGTTCAAGAACTAATAGTTTGGTATCATCTTGAGCTGACTCAGCAAATTGCTTGGTGGTCTTTCCGGTTGTCAATGATGTAGACATCGTAAGCTGAAATTCAACACAACTTAAAAGTTTTAGCTTTGAGGAACTGAGAGCTCTAGTATTAAAAGGTATCAATCGAGGTAATGCCTGGTACTTATATTATCCAATCCATCCAGTGCAAAAGATCATAATAGCACCGCATGGCCTTAAAGTGACTCCACTGGTCATGTCTTTATCCGCAGTGAACTTGGCAAACACAACATGCAGCCCAAGTATTTCCGTTCTCCTATCTGGTCTTGGAGTTTTGCCCCTACATGGGATTATGCTGTTGCTAATTTTGGCTGCGAAGGAAAATTCAATAAATCAACGACATCAAGCTGGAACAAAGATATGCATAAGTCTTGTACATCTTGTGTGCTTGATAATTTTCCGAGATAAGGCTATGGCGGTGTAGTGTACTTGAGCCAAGAAATAACGTGGTTGCACGTAATGCTGTGGTCAACTGTATTACCTCGAGGTGGAGGAACGTAAGGATGTGAAGTAATCATGCGCGCACGTAGTACACAGTCTACGAAATTGTTATAGAAGATGCAGCGCTCGACTGTTTCATCGTCCTTGATCTGAGCTAGGAGTGGAGGGCATTTTGCTAACAGTATCTTAAGATGTATGCAATTGATATTAGATTGGGACTCAATCAATCATAGAATTCAATCATGAGAATTTGCAATGATTCTTTTTGCCTGGTATCAAATCGGTGGCCCAAAACTGTAGATATTTCAAAGAATATATTCATATGAGCATGCATACTATGGTGGATGTTGTGAAAGTAAAGGTTGTTTCTGGAGTATCAACAGTCTATTAGCGACTAGACAGGTAGTCTAGTCTGGGATAATTATAGAAATTTTCAGCATTATGAATAGATGTAAAGTCTGCAATTGGCATAGAAACCGAGCTCGTAAATACAATTCATAAAAACGGAATACAACTGCTACTCAGAATTTCCTAGGACGCGAGGACAAGATCCGAGACAGAAGTGTTGTCGCTTAGTTGAGCATATTGACTCAGGGGCTCGAGACTAACGAGAAACCTCGCCAATTGTTCAAATTCAAATTGAATCGCAAAACAAAACTTACCAACTACAACTTGTGTGTTAAAATAAAATTTCCAAATTCAAAACCTACCAACTACAACTTGTATATTAACATAAAGTTTTCCGAACCTTTAGATCAAACTCGAGCGCTTAGATAGGAACAAATATGCCATCAAAGATAAATAATTATATAAAAGAGCTACTTATAGTAAGCGAGATATACGATTAGCTGTATGCATGGCACTCACTAAATTAAGCATTGAATAAAGTATCGGTATTTTGAATGAGAGACTCGAATTAGTTTTATATATGTGATGAACTCAAGATAAATGGTGATCGTTCATGTGAAGTTCGTAGAAGATATGTAACAATTTAGGGGAATATCAAATGTTGCATGCATTATGCGTCATCTTTTTGAACCAATGTTTGTTCAAACAATCACAATCAAATGTTCTTTAACATATATCAGCTACGGTCTGATATTTCCAGATTAGCTCCCAATTACCGCTCAAAACTTAACCTTATCATCCTTTGCCATGTGCCACCTCCTCAACCGTCAGTTCATCGTCTCCACATCATAGGTCAACCCGTTGAGAGGAGCTTGAAAAGATACCGATTCTGAGCTGCTACTACTGCGAATTTGAGGGCCATTTTTCAGCAACGCGGTAAGCTCTGATTCCTCAGTATCGAAAATTACAACCAAACTCGGATTAGACACTCTACTAATCATTTACGAATCTTCAAAGTGAAAGAATATATTCAAATAGACTCTCACTCTTACGCTATGAGAATTAGATAGATAATACTTGAGAATGCATAATTTTTACCAGGATCCTTGGTAATATAAGGTCGGCATTCAAGTAATTCCTAACTAACTGTAATGCTTATACGTAATCTTACAATCGATAAGAACATAATAAAGGTGAGTATCACGAATGAATAATAGAATCCTAAACAAGTCCAACGATAAGCATTTGCTATAACATAATAATCATATTACGACGTTTTTTGATATGTCACCCCCCCCCTCCCCCCGTAAATATAGCTATTATAGACTAGATTTTCATCTTTAGATATTGGATATAGATCCAACAAGATCCAAGGAGCATGAGAGTAAATTAAATCAAGTGCGGTTTTAGGGAACAGAGATTAGTAACTAACATTAAGGAATATAGATACGAGTACTTGCGAGTAATTTGTATCTCTCGCTTAATTATCAATACAATAACTCGCTACCTACTGATTGTAATCTTAATATATTGTGATTCTATAATAGAAAATATATCGAATAGACTCTAGAATTTAATCATATTCTTAGATAATCAGATAGGTATATTCTAATATATATAATCAAAACTAATTATATACTCTAACTAATTCAAAGTATTTATTAGATTATATATGATTTATCTTTTATAATATAAAATCATTATTGTCTCTTTAATATATGATTAATTCTATAATATATATATATATTTTTATTTTTTTTATAAAATTATAGATATTTATTTATTCTAAATCAAGTCAAATCTAAATATCTCTTTGAATAAGAATCATCTAATTATTCAAGTTATAGATCTTTAATCACTTCATCTTTAATAGCCTGGAATTAACCATATCCCCATGACATAGTATCCATCTCGAATCTAATTCATCCCGTCCCACCCTCTTCATCCCTCTTCCTCAGTCCTTCAAACCTCATTTCCAATTCAAACCCCCAAAACCCCCCAATCTCCGCATCCCTCTCGCTTCAGAATTTCCTGATCGAAATACAAAATCTAACCTACCTACCTACTTCATCTATCCATCACTCGACATCATCACACGGAGATACTACTCACACATGGATATACAAACGCCTCGGTGTATTTTCTTTCGGTTGATTCATCATCGTATTCAATATCTACATTTAAAATCCACCACCATGTCCCACAACTTGAGACTCATTCATGCTTCGTACTATGGTACTAACTCAACACTCCTTCATGTTCACCTTGTTCTCCACCTTCCATTTCACCGTGAGTGTTGAGCCTGCTCACATTCTCTTGACTGCACTCGGCTAATTTTCTTCCTCTCCGCTTCTTCTCATGGCAGCTGAGGTATGTACAATATGCTGTAGTATGTTCCTCTCCGGTTCCTCCTCTCCAAACTCGTTGTATCGCATCATATGGTATGGCATCGTATTAGTGATCGTTCCAGTGTATGTAGTAAATGCTCAAATCCGAACGCCGCTCTCATGCATTTTGTAAATGTAAATGTAAACTCCCTCATCATTCCTATTCATCACTCAAACCATCCTCGGTTCCTTTCTTCCATTTCGATACTCCACCCATCATATTAATTTGATTTCTCAATCCTTCAGATCACTCAATAATCTCCTTCCCCTTTCCCTTCCCATCCAAGACAGGCGAAATGGACAATTCTCCACCAGCATCATACTCAGACCAACTTAGTACATGATTTCGTTTTTTCTCCACTCCTCCGGACATCTCCACCATCTGAGGAGGAGGTGTAGGCGCCACAACTTTACATTCAAATTCAAATCCTGGATGTGTATACACAGGCTCTGGGTTCCATGCCCCAACATTTGCAGACGTCGAGCTGGGAGATCCCATGCTAGATACCGAGTCGGTGTTTGCGCGATGACTTTGATAATTCTGCTTGGCTGCATTGGATTGCGTAAGTTGGGAGCCTTGATGTGAGAGAGATTGAGGGAGATCTTCCTTTTTTCCGTATAAACTGGCGTGGACATGCATCTGCGCATTTTCATTTTGTGAATTTGTGTCTCGTTCTGATTCCCGAGGAGCGGGTCGCGCATCCAAGCCGAGTCCTATGGGGATGCTGTGAGTGCTGCTTTCTCTTCTTAGTTCCTTGCCGCCATTTTCCTCTGCGTGTAATTCTTGGCTTGTCGAATTCATCCTTTCTCGACCCTTTCCTTTTTGTATGTTTCTTTGTCCTAGAGTTTGGCCGTATCCTTGTCCTTGGGTCTCCGAAAGAGCTCTCGCACGTTCTTCTTGCGCCCTGACCAACGCATGTTGATATCCCATATTCTGTTGATGCTCCCTACTATCTCTATACATTTGATATGGATTTTGATGTTCATTTGTGCTTGCATTCATACCTTTCCCATGACGTGCTGAAGCTAGCTGTTGGGCATATTGGTGTTGCGCTTGTTGACGTGAGTATTGATTCTGTGCGTATTGAGATGCTGGTTCTTGATTCATACTTGGTTCCGGATTGATCGAAGAGGAATTTGACGAATTTGAGGAGTTTCCGCGGCTGTGAGATTGTATAGGTCGACCGGACAGAGATAATGGTAGATTAGGAGGCGCATTTGGATACCAATATCCTTGTGCCTGTCCTTGAGCAAGATCCGTCGATGCACCCAGAATCACACTGTGTGAGGGCGTGCTCATCGCACTGACAACACCCTCACTTCCACTTCCACTCATTCTCTCACTTCCTCCAACAGAAACACTTCTTCTTCCGATTTCCCTTCCGTCTAACTCACTCATGGTAATACCCATACTGGATCGATGTTTAGGTCGCAGACTGGGCATTCCCGGAAGTGGATGGAAAGCTGGATGGGAGGATTCGGGAGGGGGTGCCAGGGATGATTTTTCAGGGTCGTGGGAAAGTGGCCTGTCATTTTCGTCATCTTCTTGGGGCTTGGGAATGAGCGAGGGATGAACCGTTGGAATCGAGTGGCTTGGGCCAGAGACTTGAGATTCGCTGATTACTGGCCCACCAGGTGGTGACTTCGGAGGTGGAGGAGTACTACTGGTACGAGTTCCTATTTTGGAAGGAAATGGTTAGCATTCATATCACCACCGAGGCATCATAAGAGAAAATGCGACAAATGAAACTAAATAACTTACTTCCACCAAACGGTGCGAAGACATCCCCCAATCCCAATCCAGAAAATCCAGGACTTCTTGTGCTCGTACTACTAGGTGTTTGTAGCGTCTTTCCCGTCGTACTATAAAACTGAATAGTCTCTGGATCTGGACTTTCACGATCGGCAAACATCCTTTCTCTATCCTGCTTTTTCTTTTGGCGAAAACGGAAACAACAGAATGCAGCCATTGCGAAACAAATTAAAGCGACACTGCCAACGACTGCTCCAGCTATGATTGGTGTTGAATTTGATGACGAGGTGCGAGGAGTAGTTTGTGCGACAGTGGTGGGGGAGCTGGATATGGCTTGTGTAGGTGCACTGACTGGATGGTTGACAGTTGTAGTCAGGAGGATGGTGCTTGGTGAGAGTGTCTGCGGGGTTGTCTGCGGGGTTGTCCGTGGATTTGTCTGTAGGATTGATTGTGAGGATTTGGTAGTTTGAGATGATGTGGTTGATGTAGTAGAAGAAGAAGAAGTAGAAGGTGTGGAAGATGTAGAGGATCTAGATTTAGAAGAAGGGGTAGAAGTAGTTGAAGTACTCGATGCGCCAACTGCAGCGGTATTTGAATCCGGACATTCTGATACTGAACATGCATCTACAGAACAGCAGCCATGGAAATCATTCGCGTTGCAAACATACCACAGTTGTCCTTGAGCACATTCTCGAGACTCTCGTATGAAAAGGGATTGATTGAAGTTTTGAGCATCAACATTGAGATACATCTTGCAGACTTGACGGAGAAGATAGCGAGTAATTGAAAGAAGAAATCAAACAAATATGAAATAAAGTCTTGAATAACCTTAGAATCTCAAACAGAATCAAAGAAGAATTGAAGATTTCAAAAGTTGTTAATATAAGTGTGTGACTACATGGATGACTTTTCCAAAATATTTGTGTGTTGAGTTGAACCGATATGACTGATGATATCAAAGTTGAATGAATAGAAAGGTGAATTGAGAAATCATGTACTAACCGACCTTGATTGATCGATCAAATCAGGCAGTGCTTCTCCAAGGCTTTTCCTGTTCTTTCAATCTCCTCAAAAGTGAATCTCCAATAACCAAAGCATGCGGAGTAGGTATGAGTATGGTTCAAATGTAAAATATAATGAGTCCTATCCCCTAGACTGTCACTCATGAATATATTGAGTCAGACGCCTCCATGGACCAAAGACCAAACCTTGGACCAACAATAAAATTCAGCAAAATGAGGTCAGAATTTTCTAATTGTAAATACCTAGGTAGGTATGTAAATAAAAATGAGGAAAAATCCAAGGCCGAGTAAGGCTATGATTATGGCTCATGAGACAAATATCTAATATATACCTGGGTAAAAGGTAAAAGGTCTCTCGGTAGGTCGTTGGTATGGCACAGCACAGCATTGTGCCACTACTTACTTTTTGATATCCCATGTTGAGAGTTCTTGCCTCGATGCGACTCTACAGATTCTTACATGGGTGGCCATTGGATATCCTGCATATACAGTGCAGTGCCGCAATAAATACAAATTTATCCGACATTCATCAAGCAGTTGCCGATGGATCTCTAGAGGAAAGAGTATTGATGTGATCGAGGGTAATGGATAACCTAACCACGTCTAACTTCCTGTCATCGATTTGGACATCTGCCGTTGAATTGAATAAGAGCACAGCCCGAACATTGATCAACCCTCAGTCGATGGGAGCATGTTCGATCGGAAGAGATCCCCCGCGCTCAGAGAAAAATGGCTGAGCGGAAATAATCGCCAGATTCAGGTACAGCTAGTCTACATCGAGTAACCATGGCGCTTAATGCACGAGAAAATGATTGGCTGTGGAATTTTCCCAAAAATAATATTGGCTCACCTGGGCAGTCCCCCCTTTTTAAAATGTTCCTTGGTAGGTAATGTGGCACAATATATCTCAGCCTCTGATGTAACGTGGACCTGGGCAGTCCCCCCTTTTTAAAATGTTCCTTGGTAGGTAATGTGGCACAATATATCTTAGCCTCTGATGTAACGTGGACCTGGGAACACCGGGCAGTCCAATTTGTGGCAGATGGCTTACTTTCGTATGGAATTCCACTGCTTGCTTCATATTTACAACCAGAAGTCGCACTTCTAGATACCTATACGAGTACACAGACTAACGAAAGCCAATATGAAATATAAACGAAATCAATTCATAGAATAGACGCATCTTCCTCTCGTCAAAATAAGCACAGCACTCAATCTTACCAATGCAATCCACCATACTCCGCGCATCTTTATGACCACCTAATCGAGATGTAAAAAATGCATCCATGGATACCCATGACACCTACCCCTCTAATTACATATATAACCGCATCCCGGCACAGAAGCGCAGCAACTATTTCTTACTCCGCGTTTCACTCCCATGATTTTCAAAATGTAAGGGTGTCTCTCATTGGATATCATCAAATGTAGAAGCGCTGTGTTCGCCGAAGTATACCGATAGTTTGGTAGTGTGCTCTGTTGATTTTGTGCTTACAGTAGATACCTACAAAAGCAACGCTACCTAGGCTGTGCTGATATATTGTATTATGAGGTACAGCATCTCAAAGTATGCATGATTATATTGGGAGCTGCGCAAAGTTCTGGGGAGCGGGAGGTCTCTATAAGGTTCTGAATACGAAGCCCAAGACATAAATCCCCCCGAGGTCACGGTCCAGGTTCTAATGAGAGAAGATCATATCTGAGATATGGCATCGAACGGTGGAAGTTGGACTTTGACCCCTCGTAGGTTTCATTTCCGAGTGTCATCTTGTCTTGCCAAAAGCTCTGAACCCAACGTGACTTTATCACTCATGACATTGAGCTTATAGCCTTACCCTCCAATCGATTCCATAATGTCGCCAAATCGACCAAACGGAAAACGCATATTTGAAAGAGAGGAAGAAGATGTGATTAAGGAAAGCGGATGAACTGAGGTGAGTTGGTAACTAATCATTGTAATTGGCTGGTAATGTACAGTTGTATCACGTGAATTTCTACCCAAGAATCACATCACCCCAACATGATCTGATCCAAAGCAAAAAACGAACCACTCTGACAACATAGCGAGATAATTGACTGCCATCATAATGCCCAATACTCAAGTCTTCAATCATTTTGAAATCGCAATGCTCCGATGGGCTGATATTCATCATCCTACGTGATTAGTCTGGAGCGCATATGAACTCCATTGCTACCCAAGATGTCTGTATTTCTCAAACTATCTAGTCTCCTATATATTCATGATTGCTATTTAATTCCACGTCTACACACATTTTACGACACACAATCATGGATTCAAGATCTAGACTACATATAGATCGAAAGGAGCTTTACACAGATCTAGAAACACGAATCCATTATCTACACTCTTTTCTTGACTTCAGTTCACGTGAGTACAAAACACTCCATTCCTCTTGAAATCTGCTCAAACTTTCGAAATAGGAGACATAGAGGCCCTCATTTATGGCTCAAAATACATCAAACAACTCATACCAGCCGTCGTGAATATCGTATACAGAAAACTTCTTCAATATGATATTACATCACGTGCTTTTACCTCTCGCAGCACAAGCTATGAGGGTCCGCTAGACGAACTGCCGGATGAGAACAGTCCTCAAATCTTACACAGGAAGATGGTTTGTAAACCTGTATTACCATACAGTTTGTCGATTAGGCTGACATGTTCTCTAGTTTCTGAGAGGCTATCTCCAGAAACTCTGTTCGGATCCAAGCCAAATGGAATTCTGGGAGTACCTCGACAAAGTCGGGATGATGCACGTAGGACGTGGTCGAAGACATCCTCTTCATGTGGAATATGTACACATAGGAGTTTGCTTGGGTTTTGTGCAGGATATTATTTTCGAGGCGGTCCTCTCGCACCCGAAATTGAGGATGGAGAAAAAGATAGCGATGGTGAAAGCGATTGGGAAAGTGTTGTGGATTCAAAACGATCTTTTTGCAAAATGGTATGTGAGAGATGGTGATGAGTTTGCTGGGGAGATGGAGGAGGTGATGGTGGAGAGGGAAGGCTGGTTGAAGGGGAAGAAAGTCATTGATGGAGAGGATAAGTCGGAAGCCGAAGGCGAAGGGAGTGGCGAAAAGACGCCCACCGAGGATGAGAAAATGAAGCAAGCCCCAGCTTCTTGTCCATTCTCTGGGTCCCAGGTCAAGAAAGAATGATAATCTCCTCAATCTTTAAATACCAGTGGTATAGTTTGAGACTCTCCTCTTGAAATATTGTGCCAGCACATCTCGAAGCCTATTGGAAGGAAGAAACTAGAGAGGTCTCTCCTTGAAATACCAGACTATTCCATCCAAGTACCCCAGTACACCAGAACACCAAGGGAGGTAGCACAGATAAACCATGAAAAGTCCACCCAACTTCCCTCAAACTAGGAATATTTTTCTCTGTCCATATGCACAATTTCATGATTTGACCGTTTAGTTATCAAGTCATTTTGCACCGTCTCATGAAAACCAAGATTTGATCAACGATCATATCGATGCTTCAAGCAGTACAATTCATCTAATGCTACGTTTCCGCTGCATCTCTCGTCTTCCAGAATTTATTAACCCTTGTATCATCAAGTTATCCCTCTCGATTCATTCCGCGAACTCCAAGATTTAATCCGTCTAGCTGATTTCTATTGAGCCCTTCCTATCTTCTTCACTCGGTAAAAAGATCCTTGTTGACATCGTCGTTTACGCTCATAGATAATCTCAATCAAGAGGTCCAGAGTGCGATGGGAAAAGAATCTGAAAACACATCGAAACATGTGTCACAGCTTACGAATTAAGGGAGACAGAACTGTCAAAGATCCAATCGGATTTATAGTCATATAACGAAAACCATATCCATGAGTCTGATACCGCGCCAGAGATAGCAAAACTATGGGAGAAAGAAACATAGAGAGAGAAAGTGTAAGGCAACACAGTCAAAAGGTAGGGACCAGATATATCACAGACAGGAGAATACTCACCGATGATCTGGAGTATGGTCGACGTGCTAGCTAATGCTGCTTAATGAGTTACATTAAAACAAGGCAGTAAGACCACATTATTGTAATCTTACTAGTGGTGAGGAAGGGGGTTGCGCTAGAAATGAAAGGAGAATATCGATCAGTATTGCAGTGGGGTTTAGGTTAGCGAGGGGGTACGTCCAATCCGGGTCGAGGGATCTTTTTGTACGCGCAGATACCGTGGTATACCTACGTAGATACTTTTCTTTTACTACCTAACCTATCTAACCTACCTTCATATACACAGATTCTCAATCATCCCATGAAGTTTCACTAGTAATTCATAATTCAAAATTCAGAATGTGGTTTGGAACTCGAGTGATGTATATTTACTTACTTGTAAGTCTCAACAATCATGACCAATGTCAGATGACCTACCTACCTAGTAATCTTACCTAGTATGTCTGCCGTAGAATTCAATATCAAATCCTGAATTTCCAAATATTGCACCATACGTAGGACTTCGTCCGCTATCACTATCTTCCCTCTTAAGCTTGCTTTTACTCTTCATGTCTACCATGTGTATACATTTCTACCTGATTCTATTAACCCGCAATGCGCTCTCAAGCTTCACTCAAGCCCAGACATTTGAAATTTGTCTTCTGATTTTCTTTAGCGGTACATGATTTGATCAAATCGGCCATGTTACGGGCTTGCGATCGCATGTCTCGTGTATGCCTGCAGAGTAATCTTGAGTTGGGGAGTTTGCAGGATATGTTATTTTTTAAAACCAAGTAGAGCAGCAATAGCAAGACATCTAGTTTAGCATCAGCGTCAGATATATAACATCGATGTGAATTATGGTCTATGACAACTAAGGATAAATGACTGAGGGTATCTCTCGGTCTTGATTAAGCTTTTCAAATAATTACAAGTTGTAATATCAGAGTTATTATGTAAGAATACATGCCCAAAATGTCTGAAGTATAAATGAATCTGCCAGCACTTCAATACCTCATTGGCTCTTTTTCTCTCCTTCTCTCGCCCTTTCTTCCTCAAAATGCTTCACCGTAATCTTGATACCCTCATCCAGCGGAACCAATGGTTGGTACCCTAACCTTCTCCTCGCCTTATCAATGCTGTAGTATCTTGTCATACAACTGAACTGAACCTTCATTTTTGTTAGATTTGGTGTCTTTCCAACAATCCAGAATAGTCCCTCCACAAATCCTGCTAATCCTAATCCAAAGTCCTTTCCAATAACCCACACATGTTCTGTTCCTTTTGTGGATCCCGCGGCTGCCCATACTGCTCGTGCCATATCCCAGAACGGAACGGGTGATCCATTGGTGATGAAAAATGCTTCACCATCTACACGCTCAATATCTAATGGAGTTGTGTTGAGCTTAGCAGTTGCTAGTAAGGCAGCGGCGGCAAGGAGATGCGCGTGTGCAACATTTTTGACAAATGTAAAATCGAAGAGGTTGGTATTATCGCCTAGTTGAAAACCAGTGCGATTGGTGTAGTGAACATTAAGGAGGCCGGGTATTAATTGAACGTCTCCAGGACCGAAGATGCCAGAGGGACGAATGGAGGCGGTCAGGAGTTGGGGAGATTCTGGTGCGCGGTTTGCGGCTAAAACTATAGCTTCTGCTTCTGCCTGTTCGTGCCATTATATTAGTATGGGAATTTGAGAGTGAAATTGGCACAGCTGGGTAAAGAAATGGGAGGAATTGAGAGACCATACCTTCGTCCATGAATAATATTCCCGTTGTAATTTCTCGGGTATGACGGGCCACCTCTCATCTGCATTAACCAAATCGGTTGTGTTATCTGAGATGATACTGGCACTGCTTGTAAAAACTAAAGCTTTCACTCCAGTCTTTTGACACGCCTCAACTACACACTTCGTTCCTTCTACATTGACTTTGTGAAATAATTCTTTCGTTCCAGTAATTGCAACAGGCGATGCTGTGTGAATAACGACATCTGGCTTGACGGAGTTGAATATTGAGAGAAGAGATTCGATAGAGGTTATATCGCCATCATGGTAGGTAACCTCTCCTGATGAATGTCGATTTCGATTTGTACGCAGGTCAAGAACGGAGATTGTGCAATTGTATCGATCATGGAGGAGGGATACAATGTGGTGGCCTAGAAAACCGCAGCCGCCGATCACAAGAACGCGACCAAGAGGGGCTCTCTTTTGAATAGACATTTTTGAAGTAATTGAGTCAATTGAAATTCAAAGGGGACAATTAGTAAATGTGGAGATGGAAGTTAATGTTTGTTCATGGGGAAGAAACTGGGGATCGGAAGACGGAAGAACAAATCCCCCGGAAGTATGTACCTGACGAGCTGACCTCGAGCTGACTCTACCTCGAGTCTACTTACGTAAGCGAAAAAACAGTCCACCAGGTCGGAAATTGACCTTCTTGAACCTATCTCAATATCATTTATTTATTGAATTTTTAATAACTATTAAAACCTAAAAAAAAAGCTCTATATAAATCTCAGCCTTCTTCATATCGATGAGTAGCCTCTTTTAATTTTAATATTGTATAAAAAAGAGATTCGAATTGTTGAAGTTCTTTCAAATGTTAATCAATTCCCGCCTATTATTTCGCTGATGTAAAGCCTGACTTTCACCAGACAAGCTTAAGGACTCAACTTCAACCCAGTCATCAGTCAAGCTCCAAATTCACTGGTATGGAATATCCCTTAAATATGAAGACTATACCTAATGACAAGGAGCTTGAGCGCCAAGAGATTGCCATTTCCGAGTGGAAATATAATCAAGTTGATTGACAGTATATTATAATGAATATTACTTACCATTAATGCTGCCCGTTTGATGCAGATTTTACGGCTTATTTTCGAAATCGATGACCATATACTAGACTCGGAATATGAAAGGACTCGATGTCCTTGAGATCTTGTTCACTGATTGAAAATCGGTCTTTTGCGGTTACATTTCGAGCGAATGCTGCGCACATATTAATCCAATTCACGGCGCGTTCAAGAATCCTAACTCTAAGGATATGAGAAAAGAACCATGGACTCCATGGAAAAGACAGAAGCGATTGCGAAGCCTCCTCTGATAAAACGCGGATGTATTGTGAGAAATGCAACCTTCATAATAGACAATTTGATTTGCTGAAGCTCTCCATTTTCTTAACTTCATTTTCGCGTTTCATAAATACACCTCTGTTATTCCTCAAGGCTTCTTTTCGAATTTCCATCATGTTGGAAATCCCCGCAACTAGGGAGCCCTGGGCAGAGAATCATGTCCCAACCAGTGCCTGATGATCGCTATTGCTTTGTCAATCTCTGTTGTAGCAGTACTCGCTGCTTCGGTCTCCGTTCGAATCCTAAGAAGCTTTGGTGCTTGATTTAGTATGGTGAAAGTGGACTGGGGGCTGGGGTGGGTGATATCGTTGAAGAACGAAAGCTACAGAAGACTGTCATTCTTTATAGCGACTTGCAATCACTTTTTATTATAGACTCATCGTAAACGATGCTAGTAGCATCTGCAAGTCAGAGTAATGTCACTTAAGCGAAACTGGAGAACCAAGTTGAATTATGATACTCATGAGATCATAAAATACATACTGAAATACTCTAGCTGATAATCTGAGATCTGTATAGCTTGATCAAAATAGTGCTAGTCAAATTCGTCGTTTGGTGCGTGAGTACTAATTAGCTTGTATTACCTAAATCACTTCAATCGCTTCCGTCGCGTGACAGTGTTCTATACACGAGCTATTCCCCAGGACCCTCTCCTTCTATTAACCTTTTCCATTTTCACTGACATCGAGACACAAGTTGTTGGCCCCAGGTTCAAATATTCATAACTAGAATGCTATCCAATATGCGAAACTAATGTATTGATTTATTTTACTGGAATTTTAGTTCGAATGTATGTTCTAACATGATGATAATTCACGTCTTACCTGTACATGGATCTTTCTTCACTCCAGCTTCATCAGTAGAAATTGCATAGATTACCGCATAGATTACCTCAGTTGTCATAAATTACCTATCCTACCTCGCTCTAGATTTCAATTCATTCGTTGAATTGTCATACACTTTCTTCCCCCTGCCCACCCGAGCGCCGATTACCTTGGTGGGAACACCCGCACACTCATACTTTATTCAACTAGAAACCAATTTTTGGGCCCGAAAACTATCATTTGGTTTCTATCATACGAATCAACACTGCATAATGATTCATGGGCGCAGATTTGAGTATGAATATGTTCACTTCCACAATAGCAAGAAATTAAAGCACGTTCCTCGAGAAATATCTTAATTCATTTATCCTAATCCATTAACCCAGACCCAAATCTCAATTTTATCTTCTCAATCCACCCTCCTCCCCTAATCATATGTGAATGTCATATCATATCATATCCTCCCGCTAGATGTGTATTAAACAAAAGTACGCGTCGAAACAAACAGAACACCTCCAGAATGTTATGTGAATATGAAAAGTATATGTAGCCCAATGCCCGTGGACCAACGCCAAAGGGTCTCCAAAGAGTTACGCTTGGTAATTAGACCCTATCAATAAAACACGCTCGTGATATCTCATCAAAATGACCACCTAAAATTCAGCCCAAATCAAGCTCAAACGCTCGTAAGTTATCGTGTACGACTTCAAGCAACAATACTCCTAGCAACACTGCCACCCCATTTGAATCTCTTCAATCCGCCAGTCCCGCTTCTAACCACTTCTCTTCCGCAGCTACCATCACTCATAGAGCCATTCCATCCCCCGAGGACCGATGCTTCTTGCCTTCCTACTTCTCGACCAATGACGTATCCTGCACCAAATCCAACTACTGAGACGAGAACGACTACGCCTGCACTCATAACCCAAGTCAGTAGGGTAGGCGAAATAAACGCCTCCTCGCCTTGCACCAGTTCTCCCTTCTTCTTCTTGAGAGCTCGAGTGTTTTGTTTTGTTTGACTAGCTTTGCGTTTGATGGCTTCATCTTGCGAGTCTTGTGATGATCCACTCCTTGAACGACTTGAAGATAAGGGTCGTGATATATTAGCTGTAGTAGGAGGTGCCGTACCAATGAGTTCTGATTCGGGAACTATTCGGAGTCCCATTGGTTCATTACTGGTGGCGTTTTGAGCGGGAGACTTGGGAAGACCTCTTGCCGCAGCTGCACAAGAGAGTAATGTTGTGAGACTAGCGCGTAGAGCGGCATCATGATCTATAGGGAGTCGTGTGTGATTGTTGATCGACGTATTCCGTGAAGTTATGTGGTTACGCGATGGATAAGGTTGTGGTCGAGGTTGCGAATGAACTTGTCGTGGGAAATATTGGCCATGAGCAGGAGCTTGGGTTCGATGACTCTGGGATTGTGAAGAAGGAGGATGAGAGAAAGCATTTGGTTGGGGTGTGAATGGTAATGTTGTCCCTCTTCCTATTCCTAAAGCTGTGCCATTCTCATCTTCATCATCTTCGAATTCTGCATCATATGTTGCGTGAGTCGTTAGTCGTGCTGGAACGGCGTCTGGTGGAGAAATTTCATTGGAACTGGTTATGATATCTATATGATCTGGTTCCGATTCTGATTCTTCGTATTCCTCTTGACTACTCGTGCTTCTTTGTCTGTTGCCATTCGTGATTATTGCGGGGCGTTGTTGATTATGAGATCGTCTGCGTCGCCGAGTAGTAGGATGTTGAGAAACGCGGAGACCGGTCGTTACAATTTCGTTATCGATGGAGGAAATAGAGGACGAAGATGGTTGTGAGGATATTTCGACCCACGATTCTGCTGTTTTGCCAGATTAGATACGAGATTAGATTAGATTTGTGGAGAGGATATGGGGAAATGGAGAAACTGAAATTAATTAAAGTCGAAATACCTTCACTGCGCAATCGATCTGATACAGCATTTGATCTCGCCATGTTGTTTCTATTTTGCTGATTCCTAACTGCGTCTGCGTGTCGTGAGTGTTGATTAGAAGGTTGTAATGTTGGCATGGCGAGGAACGAGGTTGATAATGGTGATGTGATATGATATGATGGCTGAGCTGATCAACACCGGGCGGGGGTCAGGGTTCATAAGATAGGCACGAGAAAGTGAATACGGTCAGATGTTCGGTATATGTTTCAAGTCGATTTTGTTGAGAAATGAATATTTATTATTCAACCTCTTTTGAAAATCATCAAATATATCGTAATAGTTTTCTATCGACAGTAATAGGGGTTGTGGAGATGGAGACCGCTTCTTGGAGGGGTTGGAATCTGGAAACTAGAGCCGGGAAAAGGAGCGAATGCTTTGTTGCCTTTGTTCTTGACGTTTGGTATTGCAGGTGGAGAGATAAGTATCCAAGGTTGGCGAGGCACTTTAGATGGATGCTATACATGTACCAGAGTGGGCTAGATTCTTTCCCGAGCACAAGCGGGAGCGTATGCGAAAGATTAGATGTATCCGAGAACTGCAAGAGAGTGGATTTGATGTACAAGTGATAGCGGGTGTCTTATGAGGATATATTTTTAACGTGTGGTACAGGAACGAGAGTGGAAAGTGTGATAAAATGGTCAACCTTATGTAATAAGAGCAGTGAACGGTGTATGTGTACAATATCGGTGGCTGTATATCCCCCTTTTAGGGTCAGATGTTACCTTGCCTTCCTCCAACAATAAAGCAATACTTGTTATCATCGATTTTGATGAGACTGAATTATATAGATTGGTTGGTGGTCGGTGCTGAGTGAGACATTGAATCATGAGCTTATCATCAGTAGAGAACATGGCACTTTAAGTATTCTTGGATCTCACGTGGTATGGTTGAAGCATGGTGAGTGGAAGTGAGTACAAACTAATAAAAGTTCTTGACGTTATGGGTGAGTAGCGAACAAACTTGACTTAATCCGCCCTCCCTCTCTCAACAAATCGACGACAAACAGATATACCGGTATCATCGACGTTGTCTATGAAGATATACTCTTTTCTCAAAATATCTAATGCCCCTTGTCTTAAAGCAGCGTTTGCTCTGGAATGATTGCTACCCTTGCCTTGATAAAGAGGCGGAGGCGGGCAATTGCGATAAGCCCACCGAATCTTTCCTCCCTCCCCTTTCTCTTCTATCTACGTCGGTACTTCACACCAAATCTTGATCTACTGGTTGATTCAGGATGCGGGCATGAAACCCATTCAACGCAAATTCTAGTTGTTCGTTTCGACTTCCATCAAACCCACGACTTAAAGATACAATGTCTAATTCCCTTTATTTTATATTCCACCATTTATACTTCATATCAGGGGATCACCTGTCGGAGAACCACATAAACTATAATTAGGGTCTAACCTTACCGGAATGATCAGATGTATGGCCCGGTGTTCAGTCTTCATCGCATCGTGACAGATCAATCACCAAGGAGTGAGTTTGGATAGAGTCACCATGATTATATGAGTGACAAGTATGAATCATCACATGTTTTTGCCATGTTTTTGGGAGTGACAGTTTAAAAGATTCATGTTAGATTCCTTCACAAGACATCATGTTGAAACAAACTGAATTTGAATCTTTTAATCCATTAACTGTAAAACGCAGTGTGCAAGTGCAAGTGCAAGCGCAAGTGCAATGGCGATATATACTACGAGGTTGGCAGGATGGTATGATCATGCTAGGAAGGCAACAGTGTTTTCATTATAAATTTTTGTCTACGGAATTTCAAAGGAGGTGAGAATAAGCTTAAATTGTGGGACTATCTTCCACGTTGTTCCTTTTATCTGCAGCGCCATAAGCGTTTGCGTCAACACAAACTTCCTGGTTCGAACCATTCCTTGCAAGTTGTTTGTATTGTCTCCCATATCTCCACCCACGATCAGACGATATTTCCACGCCAATGAATACCTTTTCACCGAGCCCTTCTTTCGCAATATGTCTTCGAGGCCAGGGTGTGAAAACTATGAGGGAAGATTAGAAGATAGAATGCCTCCACAAACCAATTTCCGAAAACTTACCTGCTCCGGAAATTGCTAGCTACAACTGAAAATAGTCAAGTGCCCCACTGAGCCTTTGCTTCTCAACAACTCAATACATTTTGAGGGTCATATAGCCCGAGACCATGAGATTGACGTCTAAGCCAAAGAATAGGCGGCTTGTTATGTTATCGCTAGCTGGAACCTCTCATTCACTTCGGACTGCGTTGAGTTGTGGTGATTACTCAGGAGCTTTCATCTTGGATGGCTATAAGTAATGATATGGTCTCTTCTCTCAGACTCTCCTCGGTATTTTATGTCCCTTGTTAGGTTTTTGGTATTTCCCAGTTTCCCAGTTTTCCTGTAGCATTTACACAACCATATACTACGATTGTCGGTAATGTAAAAGTTGTTCTTCACATTAGTAGCTCGATGTCGTTCATATCATTGTATGCTAGGTAGATGCCTTTGCAATTGGTATAATTCGTTGCCGTGCCTTACGTTCAGTCCCCAAATGCACAACCGTGGCTTGCCAAATGCCGTGTAACCTTTGTTGCAAGTTGCATCCCCGCTTCTGTGCTACCCAAAGTCAGTATAGTTCGGCATGTTGTTATCATTAAATAAACCCAGAGAATGCATTTGTGTGATGGATAAATGGAACAGGCGAAACAAAATTGCATAAATATGCTCTGTGCAGCATACTGTTGTGCACTCGACCCATTGAAAGTAGATTATCTATATAGGGCGGTTGTTTTAAGTACATGGCATTTAGTCGATACGCACTTGAAATTGTGCTTTTCACGTTTGAAGCCCAGATGAGCCCAGATGAGCCCGGTGTTATGAATAAATACGTTATCACCCCGCAGCAGTATTGTAATTAGTATACGGTAGTAATACAATAACTGATATCAGGGTAATACTATATACAAACATAAATATAAAAGTGATATCACTCACTTCAATATATATTAGCCTAATTTAATAATACTAATAATATTCGTAAATATTGAAATAAATTTTAATTTAAAAAAGAATATAGAATATATTTAAATTAATATAAATTCCTTAAAAAATCTAAACAAAAAAAGATGTTTGTTTTATTAAACCTTGGAAAATACAAAATTAATATTAAAATAAGAAATAAAGAAAATGAATTATTAAAATCAAAATAACTTTTTAGATAAAGCTTTATTATTATTTAATCATTAATTTAAATATATCCAAAACTTTAAATACTTTAATTTTTTGATAAAAAAGACAGTTAATTTATTTCTTTATATTACAAAAATAATTTTAATAATAAAAAATAGTTTTTTAATCTTAATTACAATACTAGGGATATTTAATAAATTAAATATTTTTTTATTCAAATTAAAGAATAATGTTTACTATATAAATTCTTGTTATTATACTTTTATATTTTTATATTATTAAATATAAAAGTTATAAAATATTTTATATATTTATCCATTAAAATACAAAAGGCTTTTCTAACTTGTAAATATATAATATAAATATTTTCTGATTTTTAAAATAATAATTTCTAAAAAAATATAAAAAAATTAAAAATTAAAAATGAATTTATGTTAAATAATTTAAAGTTTTTTAATTTTCTTTTTTTATTATAATAATTAAATAGGTATATTCTTTTAGGTTTTTTTAAAATGTATTTATTTTTAAATTAAATTTATTATAATTATAGTAATATATAAAGAGATATTATTTATTATAATATAGTATTTTTTAAGTTTTGCCCACCCTACATTGTAATTAGACCCTATAAATATATTAATAATATATTTATTTTAGATTAAAAGTATATTAATTTTAGTATTTTTAAAGCTTTTAATAGAATAAAAGTTTAAAAATGAAATATAAAGAATGAAAACTAATCTTTTTATTTTCAAAATAAAATAATGAAAATTTTATTATAGATAGTATTTTTTTTAAAAATTACTGAGTTCTTTTTTATAAACTCAATTATATCTTTTAAAACTTTTAAAAAATAACAATTATTTTAAATATATTTCAATCCTTAATATTGAGTTTTAATTTATTAGGAATATTATTAGGGTATTTAATTCACTATTTTTAATAAATATTATAAATCTTAGAATACAAAAAATCCTTAATTATATTATTCAAAGAGTTTTATTGTATATTATTATCTCAATATATATACCTACTAATAAGATAATCCTATTGTTATTGTAATCAAGGAGATTTATTCAATTTTGTTAAAAAGTTGCAACATTTTTTAATTACTTTCTTTTTCTTTCATTTTTTGTATTTTAAATAAATAATAAAATCAATATTAGATCAAAGAGCTTTAATATTAATATTTTCTACAAATACTTTCTCCTATATTTATATATTTGATTTGTTGAAAAGGAATATTTTTGTAGAAAGATTGATTATATATACTATATATTGAAGTCGATTTTAAATAGAATTTTAATCAATATTAAATTTATCATTTAAATCTAAAAACATTATTAAATTTAAAGTTATAAAAAGAGATGAGTAAAGAGGGGTATATGCTTATTAAGAGAAAAATATCAACAAAATATATCATTATTACTTGTATTATCTATTATTAAACACTCAAGATTTAAAGTAAATTCTTAATCTTCAAGCTTTTTAAGGATTATGTTTATAAGATTTTTTCTTGTATAATATTTATTAATTTCTTTTAAAAAGAATATAATAGTATATAATATATTATTTTTATTAATAAATTAAACTTTATTATTCAAAATAGGAATATTTGAGGAGGAAGTCTAGTTATTATAAATAATATGAATTTTGCTTTGTGTAAAATATATTTCTTGTTTCATTTTAGGTTTTGTTTTATTGAAAATATAATAAATCCATTCAATTATTATATTGTGATTAAAGGGAATCTAAATATTAATCTATTTATTTAAATAGTTAATAACAGTTCTAAATTCATTATATTTAAATAAATTGAAAGAAAGAAAACAATATACAAATAAATGTATTATTAAAATCTTAGAAATATAAAAATTAATAATATGTTTATTTAAAAGATAATTAAAATTGTTTTTTTATTGATTATTCTTTTATATTTAAAATCTATAGAATTATATATATTTATAAGAGTTTGTTTAATAATAATCTATATATATTATCAATTGTCACGGTGTGGATACACGTGACTGATAAGCGATAAGCTAGGTTTTGTTAGGCTAGCTTACAAATGAAAACTCTATATATCTTTATATTGAAAGATTCTATATTATAGCTTTTTAAGCTATGTCTTAGTTTATACCCTGTATCTACTATTCTTAGCACTATTAAATATAAATTCCTAATTCCGCCTACCTATCTCGTGACATTACATAGCTTTTATCAATATTATTGTAAATAGCGATACTCACTCTATATTCGCCTAATTACTTGGAGGATGCTTCTAAACTCAGCGTAGTTATAATAAAGGATTCTTAAGCTTGATATTAATATTTTTAGTTAGTAATTGTGTATACTATCAAACTAAAAAAGATTAATTTATTCTTTGAATACAAGATTCTAAAGATATCCATTAAAAAATATATCGAAGTTTCTCTATATAAATAAATCGTTATATAAAATATTAGTCTACTTAACCACCTTATTAAATCTATTTCTATTAAACCCTTTATCACCAATTCCCTATTCAATAAAATATTTAAAGGAATAATTATTATTTTTATATTACTTATTTTGTCTATTATCATTTTCTAATTAAATAAAAAGTTATCTAACCTTACACTATTCAATAATAATAAACTCGATTTGAATTGATTTATTATACAAATCTAGAATAAAATATATATAAATTCTAATTGTTTTACTACTATCCATTTCCATTTATTATATATTATTAAAAGATTTTCTAAAATTATTATTATTTAAATCTATTTTTATAATATAAAAGAAGATTTTGTTTATTTAAAGGATTACTTTGATTTATTAAAAATATTGGAATATACTTATAGAAATATAAACAAAATTATTAAAGCCTAAAAACAACTAATATTCCTTTATTAATGAAATTAATTATTTTATATTTTTTATATCAAATTCCAATAATTAGTTTTAGAAATAGAAATAATTAATAATAATATAATCTTAATTATTCTATTGAAATAAAATCTATCTAATAATTTAACAGATTAAATTATTACTATTAAACCATCAATTTATAATGCTGATGTTTATATAGCCTTTTATTAGAAACTAGAAAATTATTATAGATACCTAAAACAAGATTAAATAACCATTCTCTATTCCCTATTTACTAGAATATTTATATCTGATTTAATTTACATCAATAAACTAGTCTTAATACCCATTTCTATTAAAAATCTGATAAACCTTAGTTTTCAATGTTAAATTAATAATAAGGGTTTATCCAGAAAAGAATATAATGAATACTACTACTATAATTCTATTGAATACTTTATCCATTACTACCTATATCCTGATACCTATTCTATTTAGTTCAGAATTGAGATTTTTAATTTATTTTAATATAACATTATTTTAAAAAGTCTATTAAAGGGTAAAATATCTATTCAATTATTACTTTGCTTTTCTTTTCGATTTTTATTTTGTTTGCTAATTAGTTTGTTAAAATTAGAAAATAGAATCTATTTGGTTTAAATTGTTATTAATATAATCCTTTATATAAACTTTATTTATTTGTTATTATTACCTAAAAACTTTTTTTGGAAAATGAACTAAATAATTATATGAATTTAATAATTCTATTTATTATTCTATTTCTAAAAAAAGATATTCTTTTAATTTATATTATAATAAATAATAATTATAAAGAGATTATCTTTGTTAATCAAAATTAAATATTATTCTAAAAAATCTTTGAATATAAACTATCTATTATATTTTTGAAATTATTAGATTTAATAGCAAAATCTTATCTAAAAATCGGATTATATTTTATATCCATATTAGATTTAGAATTAATAATTATATTAAAAAAAGAATTATTCTATATATAATCGAATTAACCTATTATCCTATAATATTAGATATAATCTGATTTAAAAAGTATAATTCCTATATCAATTTTGTAATAAATTCCTTTTAATTCGATAATATATATTACTATAAGTTTTATAATATTTTGTTTTATTTATTTCAAATAAAAACTTTGTTTAATATTTCTTTAAAAATCTAATTTGTATATTTATCTAATTATTTTAAAGGTTTCAAAAATCAAGATATAGCCATAATCTTTTTGAGAATCTATTCTATATATACCTATTAGAAATATAAAATATTCCAGATCTTTATTGAATAAATTGATAATATTTTAAATAAAAAGAAAAAGTTTAATTCGAATAATCTTTTATCTAAATTCCAAAACTAAAAAGATATATTTTCTTTGTAAAATATTGATAAATTATTATTATATTGATTATATAATTATAAAATCCGATTTCAAAAAGAAATCATATTACCCTTTAAAGTTTTATATATTATATTTCAAATCAAATTTAAAATCTTAAAAAAATAATTAAAAAAAAACTTAAAGAAGAAATTTATTCATTTCAGCTTTTTGTTTATTATATTTTTTATACTATTTATTAAGAAAGCTAATAAAGGTCTTTGTTTTATATTAATTATAAAGCCTTAAATAATCTATCTATAAAGAACTAATGTTTACTACCGCTTATTAAAGAATCCCTAAATAATTTAAAGAGAATAAAGTATTTTAATAAAATTAATATTATTTTTACTTTCAATAATATTAGAATCAAGAAAGAATAAGAGTACCTAATTGTATTTTGTATCCGATTTGATTTGTTTAAATCCCTGATTATATTATTTAGGTTAATAAAGATATTTATTGTATTTTAGAAACTTATTAACAATTCCCTATATAAATACTTGAATATATTCTATATTATATATCTAAATAATATATTAATATATAATTATATTTGAGAGAAATATATTTATTATATTTAAAAAGTATTATAAATATTAAAAAAAATTAATCTATTTATAAAATTCAAAAAATGTAAATTTCTAAAATCTAAAACTATCTTTTTTGATTTAATAATAGAAAAGAATGGTATTTGGATAGATTTAGAAAAAATAAGGATTATTGTAAACTAGAAATTGCTTAATATTATAATTGATATGTAAATATTTATTAGATTTGTAAACTTTTATTAATAATTTATTAAGAATTTCTTGAAAATAATTAGTTTAATAATAAATCTGATTAAAAAGAATATACCATTTTTATAAAATATTGTTTATTAGAATATTTTCGATTAATTAAAGAAAGTATTTATTAAAATCTTTATTCTAATTTTTTTTAATTGAGAAAAGGAGATAATTCTAAAAATTGATATATTAAATTATATTTTTACAGGAGTTTTTTTTTAATATAATAAAAAGGAGATTTTGAGATTTATAGTATTCTTTTTAAAAAAGTATTGTAAAAGAGTAGAAGGTGATAGGGTCATAAAGTAGTTCTTTGTAAATACCACAAATAAGTCATTGAGATGTAGTATCTTTGATAGAGGAGAGGAGGAGTAGGCTCTATATAGTATATTATAAAATATATAAAAAAATAAATGAGAATTGACTACTTTTCTCTAAACTATACAAAAAAGATTTATAAATATTAGCTATAGAAAGAGATTACATGATTAATATCAAGTTTTGCTTATATTTCTTTTTATATAAAAAGATTAATTATTTTAATCAAATCAAAAGAAAAAAAAGTATATTTTAAAGAGAAAAGAAATAAGAAAAATAAAGTAAGAAAAGATATAGATATTGATGTTTTTAAATATAATAATTTGTTTATTTGATCTTAATATAACTCGATATAACTTTATTGAATTTTAACAAAATTATAATAAATTAATAATTCAATAATTCAAAATCGTTTTTAAAGCTTATTACTAAATCTAATTATTTTATTAATCTAAAGTTTCAATATTTTTATCGATTTTATATTACTTAAAAGTTCTTTTTTATATCCTAAACTTTAATCTTTTATTTATTTTTAGAGTTTTATTATATCTAAATCTTTTGTATTTTGGAATATCTAAAAACTCGGTTTTGCTTTAACTTAAATCTGAATCTGGATTCTCATCCAGAACATTATCTAAATTCTTTTTAGGGTTTTTATTAGAATCAGAGTCTTCATTATTGCTAAACAGAATAAATTCGATTTTTTTAATATTATTCGATTTAATATATATATATTTATACTTACCCTTCAAAATATTATCAACAAATTCAAAATAAGATTTATCTTTATAGTTTTTCTCAACAAGCTCAGTATCATTAAATGTCTATATAAAAAAAAGTCTAAAAACTATTTTATACTTTTTATACTATTCTTCGAAATCTTGATTGCTTATAATAAAAAGATTTATTATTTTATTAAGAATAATTATATTATCTTAAAAAAGTTTATTAATAAAAGCTTATTCAATAGAGTTTTATAAAACTAAATAATATTCAATTAGAAATCCGGGAATTTTATATTATTTATTATTAATAATATATTTATCAAAAATAGATTTTAAATTGTAATAAGCCTCTATAATATCTTTATACCTCATTCTATTCCTAAAAATCAGATTCATATTATTATCAAAATCCAGTTTTGCTATTATATATAAAATAATAAATATAACAAATAGTTTATTTCCTTAACCATTTATACTCTGATTAAAGCTTACCAGGTTATTATTAATAATAAAAATCTAAGGTATAATACTTACTTTATCGAATTGCTTAGATTTGATTAGTTTAATATAATCTATATACTTCTTTTTTGAAATTATATTTTGAGAATACTCCTTCTTAAAGAATCTATTAAACTTCTCAAAAGTTTTTTTAGTAAGATTATATTATATTATATCTTGCTCGGCTTTCACTTCCACCCTACTATAATCATAAAAAACTCTGTATATGGATTTATTAATATTAGTATTAGTTGAATGAATAATATATATAGTAAGATTATCGGTATATATTGCGTTATCTTTTATATATAGTTTTTTTATATTGTTATATATAAAGATGTGATTAAAAGCTTTATTGGATTATATAATAACTATAAAAAAAAGAATAGAAATCAAATAGAACTCTCGATCCATACGCTATAACATAATATTTCGCTAGATTTTTAAATCCTATCGAAAAGCTTGCTATCAGAAGGAATAATAACAATAATAAACAAAACCGAAATTTATCTTTTTGTAATAATTATAATAACAATATATCTTTATAGATTTCTGAATTAATAATATAAAAATCTCCTTATAAAGATAAAAATATTAGTTCACTGGAATATAAATACCGATCTTATAGATATTAATTAATCTATTTGAAAAATCCTGTATTAATATTGATATAGCAGTATTTCGTTTAATAGATTTGAATTTGAGAATATTAAGAAGCTTATCTTTTTGTTTTTTATTGACTACAAGGCTTTTTCTAAATTAATAAAAATGCAATTTATAAATATGGATATTATTGATTTGATTCTAATTCTTATATATATATCAAAAATGTTTAAGTAATATCTTTTTATTAATATAAATTACTTTGAAATTAAGAATACTAATAAATTAATAAATATAATATTTATAAAGATTAAAAAGTATTTGATTAATTAATATTATTATTACTTATCAATCGATTTGTTTTATAATATACTTTTCTTTAAATATATAAAACCAATTCTAGAACTTCAATACTTTTGAATTATATTTACAAACTTTAAATTGAATAATATCTACCTCCTCTTTGTTTTTTTTATTCTTTAAATTATTATCTTTTTTCTCTAAAAGGTTATCTTGTTAAAATACAATCTTATCCATTAGGCATTTCTGAAAGGACTTAGTATTTTTATTAATAATTAGTATATCGAGTTTTTTCTATCTTTCTAGATTGGTAATAATATTTTTAAAGAATAAAAAAACTAGAATATTTAGGAATTCAATAATCGAATTTCTAGTAGGCAGAATATTCTCGGAACAGTTTATATTAGTCTTTTTTAGTATATTAATTATATTATATTAAAGGTTGAGATTATATCATTACTTATTATTTTATTGAAAAACAATATCAGAAAGATTCTGATTAAGAATTCTGAAAATACTTTTAAACTCAAAGAATATCAGATATCTATTGACCCGAATATTTGCTTTTGATTTTACTATTAGTCTGTATATAAGTTTTTTATTGATTAATTCTAATATTATTTCAGAAATAATTATTCTAATTAGCTTAGCAAGTTTGTTCTGGAATTTAATTCTGTAAGTTATAATAAGGATTATAATAAATATAATATTTTTTTGAAAAGTATTTTAATATAAATTAATCTTATTAATAGCCTTTTATCTTAGCTTATTGGTTTTTTCTATTTATATAAAAATATTCTAATTATCAATCTTCATTTGCTTTATTATTATATAAACTTTAATATATAGATTATCTCTCAGAATAAGCACTATGACCATTTCCATTAGAATATCAGCTTTTACCTTTTGTACTTCTATTTAGATATTAAATTCTATAAACTTTTTATATTGAAATTTCTTAGGGAATCTTTAAATAGTTTCAAAAATATTCAATATATCAATTAATTAAATATTATTAATTATTATTATTATATTATATTATATATATTATAATTGAATATCCGAATATTGAATAATTAGATTTAGGTTTTCAGGCTGCTTTGGAATACTGTCTTCTTAAGGTTGATTTGTTATTATAAAGGATTTCTATATAAAAAATAATTTTACCAAAAAGTAATAAAGTTATAGAGACTTTTGAAATAATTAAAAAAGGGAATTACTTTGAAATAGATAATGAATATTTTTCCTCAAATGAGATAAAGGATTATAATAAAAAGGAAAGGAAATTATTAAAAAGAAAGGATTAAT
Source organism: Botrytis deweyae (assembly GCF_014898535.1). Classification (NCBI taxonomy): domain Eukaryota; kingdom Fungi; phylum Ascomycota; class Leotiomycetes; order Helotiales; family Sclerotiniaceae; genus Botrytis; species Botrytis deweyae. Next base: position 104,946 of record NW_024066224.1, on the reverse strand, counting down.
ATAATATAAAAAGAATAAAGTGAATATAAATAATTAAATTTGAAAAAAAAGGTAAGATATTTATTTTTTTATAAAAAGTGTTTTTATTTAGTTTTTCTTATTTTTTTATAAAAAGAAATAAAAGATATAATTAAAGAAGAAATCTAAAAAAGAAAAGATTTTGAAATTTTTAATAGAAATAAAGATAAATACTTTTCCCTATCTAAATTTTTAATAAATATTTATTCTTTTTATTATATAAAAAAAAACGCTATTTTTATTAATAAACTAATAACTGGAATTTCTATAAACATACAATTAAATCCTTTTAAGGTAGATATTATAGTTTAAGGAGTTTTACTTGTTTATATATAATTTATTATTATTTCTATATTATTAAAGCATTAATCTATACAATCCGATTAATGTGGTTTTAACAAGGCTTCTAATAAATCCTTGTATTCCGATTAATCATCTTTATTCTTATTTCTTTTTTTGGAAACAAATAGATATTCCCTTTTTCTTTTAATAAATTTCTTAAGGCAGGAATCTGTATAGATTCTGTTAATTAGAATATTATCTATTTCTTCCAAGATATAAATACTTTTGTTCGGGTTAGCAATTACTATTCAGTATAATCCAAATCATTAATATACAAGCTTCTTTTTATATAATATATCAATTTTTAACTACAAATTGTATTAGAATATAATATCCTTTTTCTTAATATTTTTGTTTATTACATTATTGTCTTTATTAAAATATATTTTTCTATTCAAATAATAATACTTTTTCTGAAGTATAGCTTTTTTTATATCGATATTCTGTATTTCTAATTATTAAAGATATAATACTAACAATTCCATTCAGATTATTATAAATTCCTAATCAAGGATTCTCCAAATACAAAATCTTGTTTCAATAAATAGTATTGAGTAATAACTATAAATTATATAAAATAAGATAAGATTAGTTAGTTAATATATTATAATCCTATTAGCAAACAATATTATATCGAAATGCTTTAGCCAATTTCTTTTCCTATTTATTATTTTAAATAATCTATTAGTAATAGATTAATAACCTTTCTCAATTTAATCATTTGTTTTAGAATTATATATAGAAATTGGTATTTATTGAATATTATACTTTTTCAGGAAATATACTATATACATTTTATTCTTTAGCCCTTTATTTATCGAAATCTTATTAAAAATAAAATATCAATAAACAATATTCCAAATGAAAATAATTATAATTTGTGAAATAGTATTTTGAAGTGTTTTACCTTTTATTTATTTTGATAAATTATTTCTTAATTGTTAAGGTATGGGTAAAGATTTATATTGTACCATAAAGGTGGAAGAGCTATAGAAGGGTAAGGCCCTTTTATAGGAAGTAGGGTATGCTAATAGTGTATGCCTAAGGTATGAAGGCAATATAATTGGCGTTGTAACAGTATTCCCCTTTTAGGGTTTATTTGTTTCAAGCAAATTAAAATACAATCTGGTTAACTTTGTCAACTTTTGGCAAAGTTATAATAAGGAATTAATCCATAAGATTAGCTTATTATTATATTTAAATTAAATGGATAGTGAATTTAATTAAATAAGAATCTAAAATCTTTTAAAATAATACTAGAAAACTCTGATTTTTATTATAAGATTAAAGTGAACTCTTTTAAAGCCTATAGTCAGCTAGTAATTCTTTTTCAGCCTATTTCGTTCTTGTTTTGAAATTACATTTAGTATAGGATTATTTGAAATAACAAGCCTTTTGAATTCTATCTATATAAAAATATCCGGTTTATTTGGATTTGTTAAATAAAATACAATAATCGTTTTCTCCTAGCCTTTGAAATCCTTAACTGATTATTACAATAGCAAATAATATTTCTATTTGATTTGATAATAAAATCCGTTTTTATTATAATAATCGAGTAATTTATCGAATTTCTATTATTCGATTTCTTTATTTATATTATTATTTCTTTTCAGAATTCAATCTTGATTATAATAGAATTCTGCTTTATTGATTGTAGCTTAATCGGTTAATCTAATTAAGTTATAAAATAATTTAAGTAGTGAATTGTGGAATACTGAAAAGATCTTGAAAGTAATAAATAGTTAGAATAGGCAAGTGTATTTATAAACTTTTAGAATCTTATAGAGCCTGATTTATTTATTATTATTCTTTTTTATAGATCGATTAGTTTTTATATTCTTAATATTAATCTACATCATATTCCCCTTTTTATATAGGGGAGTATCGATATATATCTTATTTGTGTAATCTTTATATTTCTGAATAGCTTGAATAACTAAAGCTTTAAGTTTTGTTAAAATAGTATCAAACTGATCTATGATCTTATTAGCTTTCAGGAATTCGCGTTTTTGCTGATTTGAAAGGTTTGATAGAATAAATAAGAAGAATTCGATTCCGAATTATAAATAAAAACTATAATTGGTAAAGAATAGGGATATATCGATAGTTTCTGAGATAGTATTATTAAATACAAATTCTATTAATAATAATCAGTTATATTAATTATTCTAATAAAAGTTTATAAAAACTTATAAATATTATTCTATTATAATATTAAATCTCTTTATTTAACTATTTGATTTGAAATAGAATAAGGAAAATCGTTTTAAGGTAATTAATAAGTATTTGGAAAGATATATCCAAAATATTAATACAAACTATAAGCTTTTGTTAAATACAATATTATCAAATATATTATATAAGTAATAGATTTTTTTAATAAAATAGTTAACAAATTCTTTTACAAATAGTCTTATTATTAATATGAAATGATATTTTTTTATTAGATAATAGATAATAGTAATTATATGATTATACTTGTAGTTATAATATTCGCAGATTAGTAATAGTATAATATAATTAATGGAGATATTAGATTAGAATTGGAATAGAATTGATAAGAATTCAAGAAATCCGAGAGCTGTAAGATGAAAAGACTTTATACGAAAATATAATTAACAAACTTGTATATAAACTTTAATCTTTTTTGTTATATTAAATTATTAGTATATACAAAAAACAAGATTAATAGTCTTGATATAGTCTGAGTGTTCGGTAGGTCTAATTGAATATATTTGATAAATAATTTGTGTATAAAATTCGGTAAATAGAAAAATGAATAGTTGATTTTGATAGAATATTTGTTTATTGATTAGTCTGTAATCTTGAAGAGCTATTTGGAGGTCTTTTTTAATCACTAATAACTAATAACAAGCAATAGGATTCTAAAGTGTTTTATATATACTAATAATCAATATAAATAAGTTATATACTTTATCAATAAGATTATCAATTAGCTTTTTGATATTAGAAATAATAATATTTATAAAGGCTATAATAAGGTCCATAGCATTGTTTATTTATTTGATAAGATTCTTGTATATAATTATATCAAATACTTATTTTAGAAATATTATTTATAAACAATTCTTAATCTAATTATTATTGAGATCAATATATATAAAACAATCTTTTATCTTTCAGCTAAAAGTATTAGAACAAGTTGCTTTATAATTTGATTAATATATAATACAAAAATTGAATTTTAAAAAAAACTTTATCTATTTTGCTTATCTCTAATTCAATATCTTTATTAATATAAAATATTTCAAATTCTTATAATTAATAATAATCTTAAATAATTCCTGAGTCCTATATAACTTAGGGTTTTATTTCTTTAAAGATTTAATAATTACTAATAACTCTTTATTATAAATTTTATAATTATATTCAATTATATTATATTTTAATAAAAAATAATTAATTAATTATAATCAATCCTTATTATTATACTAAAAAATAACTCTTTCTATAACTTAATTAAAAATGTTTATCTTAATAACTATATAATAATAATAATTGAATATAATAAGAATTAAAATAAAGACAAATACTTACTTTAAATTATTAAAAATAATTTTATAATTGATAGTTTATTATTATATAAACTCCTTTTTTAATAAATAATTAAATAATTTTATAATCTTAGAAAAGTTATAAATAAAGTATTAATAAAAATTAGTAAATTCAAGAAAATATTGAAAATCTTTTAATTTTGTTAATAATTTCCAATTGAGAATTGTTTTAATCTTATCTAGATTCATTTTGATCCCATTAAATATAATAATTAACTTAAGATATTTAATTCATATAATTTCAAATTTGTATTTCTTGATATCAATTTGTAAATCAATATCAATTAATCTCTATACAACCTTATAAACCTGTTTTCGATAATTTGTAATATTAATAAAGTAAATCAAAATATTATTTAGATATACAATACAGTTTTTATTTAAAAGATTGAAAAAGATATAATTAATATAGTTTTGAAATAAAATAGAAATATTATAAAAATCAAAAGGCATTATTAGGAATTTGAAAAGACTAAAGCAAGTTATAAAAGCTATTTTTTATTTATATTTTTCTATAATCCTTAATTTATTAAATATAATAATAATATTCAATTTGATATAAACTTTTATATAATATAAAATATCAAAAGTCTTTTTAATTAATAATAAGAGATATTGGTTTTTAATAATAATATTATTTAATTTATAATAATCTTAACAAATACAAATACCTCCTTCAAGCTTTACAATTAATAGAAATAAAATAGCCAATCTAAAATAGGATTTATAAATAAATCCCTTATTCAAATTATTATTAAGTTATTTATATATAACCTAAAATTCAACTAGGAACATTAGATATCCTTTATTATATAGCAATTCCTTATCTAATATAAATTCGATCTTATAATCCCAAAAGCATTTAAAGAAAAGTTTATTAATAAATAAATAAAAAACCTTATATATAAATTATATAATTAAAATAATAATCTACTTTGAATATTAATTATAAATAATATTAGGCAATCGATTTTCTTTATAAATTTCTCAATATCACTTTTTATAATATTATAATATAATTAAATGGGGTTATCTATTAATATTTAATATAACTTATAAATAATATCCAGCTTGTTTTAGATTAATTTTATAATATATATATTCTAATCTTTATAAAACTAAATAAAATCAATAGTAATAAGATATTTAATATTATTCAATTCTTATCAAATATTATACTTTTTATTAAACTTTTCTGGAAATATTGAAACTAATAAAATATTTCTTAAGGTAAATTCGGGTATTTCTGATTCAGATGTTTTTGAGGTTTCAATAATAGATTCAAGAATTATAGATTAATCTTGAAATAATGATAAGGTAATTTTGAAGCTTTTATTAATAATCCTTTTTATAAAGATTGATTTTGGAATAAGTTTTTGTAAAAAAGATTCAAAGATATTGAATATAACTTTATTATTTTTTGATAAAGTTATCTTTTAATTATTTGTTATATTAGGAATAAAGACTGTTTTTGGAATAAGTTTCTATAAAGGAGGTTTAAGGATATTTGATATAACTTTATTACTTTTTAACAAAATTACTTTTTGGTTATTTTCTATATTAGGAATAGTAGTTATTATAATATTAGTGGAATAGTAATACTTTAAATAATATATAAATATAAATTTGAATATTATTATTAATTAATTGATAATAGAATTGTAATATTAAAGTTATAGGAAATTGAGGATTATAGGATTTATAGTTGATAAAATAATAATATAGAATAAATCTATTTCTCTATAATTATTGATTTGTATATTCAGGAGTATATATTGAGAAAAAATATTAAAAAGTTTATTATTAATTAAAAATAGATAATGGATATAGAAAAAAGAATATATAGATATTTAAAGTTTAAAAACAATTTTTCTATTAATAAAGCTATAATTTATAATTTTATTATTTATAAAATTAATAAATAGAATAATTATATTAAATATAAAAGAGATTTTCATTAAGATTTTAAAAGATTTATTATTTATTAATTTAAAATATAAAGAATTTCTAAATATAACAGATTTTTTAATCTATAAAGATAAATTTCCTATAAAAGATTTCGATTTGTAATTATAAATCGAAATCAATCTTTTAATATATCTGGCTAAGAAATCAAATTAGTATTCTCTTTCGAATAAATAGAATTCTCAATATAATCTTCTAAATCAAATATTTGAATAAAGTTAAAAAGAATTGAAAAGGTATAATATAATAATATAACTAAAGAATAGTTAATAGATAAGAACGAACTCTAATATAAAAAGATAATAATATTGTAATAGAATCCCACATTCTTATATTAATTAATTATAAAAAAACAATTAATATAAAGAATATATTTTACATTAATATTAATATTATACTTTATATTATTGATTTGTTTCTTTTTATAATTGCTTTTAATATAATCTAGTTTTTTATAATAAAAATAAAGACTGAATTTAATATATTGTTTTTGAGTATAACAAATTGAGAAATATTGATTTAGTTAAATAATATTTAATTATATAAAATCGCTAAAGAGATTAAATATAAGAGGAGGTATAGTAATAATTAGCTTTTTATTATAAGATTTCAATTAATTACAATTGAAGTTGATATCTTAATTCTTTTATTAATTATCAAAATAATTATAATTAAAGTTGATATTTTGGTTTTTTTATTAGTTATCGAAATAAGCTTTTTCCTTTAAATTGTTATAGATATTTTACTACTAAATTATTTATACTTCAATATCAATAATAAAGAATTTATTTAGATAATTAATAAATACATTAATTAATTCTTATAAAATCTTAAACTTAAGATCTATAACCTATTATTCAATAGTTTTTCTATATCTAATAGTAAGCTGCTTAAACTTAATAATAAAATTGTCAAATGGAGTTTTCTTTATTCTATATTTATTATAGTTTATAAAAGCCTTATAGAAAAAATTAAAAGTTTGATATTACTTATTCAATTCACTTCAAATACTTACAATAACATATTATTTGAAAAGCTAAAGATCGGAATTATATAGGTCATCAATAATTATATTAAAATATATTTAATTATTTATATAAACAGAATTAAAAAACAGATTGATAAGAAATATAATTTTCTGAAATTCTGATTTATTTTTATAATTTATAATTAAATAATAATTAATAATATTACAAAATACAGTATATTAATCTTAGCATTTTGTAATATTTTATTTATTATTACTAAATTTCTTAAAAGTAATAAGATATTTGTAATGATATAAAGTTTATGAATTGTTTCGAATAATGATTTTCAACATATTAATTGTATTATTTAATTTGTTAATTTTAATCTAGATATCGATAATTTGGGTTTGAAGTGTATTTGTATATAATTCAATCAATTCAAATATAACTTAAATAGTTATAAAATGTATAGTATTTGGATTGTTAAATAAATCTGTAAATAAAAAGATATCAGTTTCGATAAAGTTGAGGATATGGTTTAAAAACAGGAATTGAGGGGATAGATTAGGTGTAAGTGTTTGGTTGGCTATAATTGCAATTAAAATTCAAAATGGTAGCAATTAGGGTATGCAATAGAGCGGTAATAAATCCAATCGATTTAATTAGATTAGAATTTTGGTGAATTTGGAATAGAAATAAAACTAGAATAGCTTTTAAAGAGATGATACAAATTGTTAAAGTATAAGTAAAGACTTATATTATATTATAAAGGTAAAAGAGTTATGGAAGGATAAAGCCCTCTTATAAAAAGTAGGGCATGCTAATAGTGTATGCCCGAGGCATGAAGGCAACGTAGTTGGCGCCGTGATATTAATAATATAAGATATTTGTAATTGTTATTAAAAGATATATATATAATATCTAAATTACATTTTTACTAATATATGCTTATTTATATAGAATATAAGAGTTCTTTTTAAAGATTTGATTATTGAAATTAATAATTTGAATAGAAATTAACAAACTTCTTAATAGTTTTATATATCCCTATTTAGTAGTATAAATGAGATACTTTATCAAAAGTACTTTCTATATTTTTATATCTATATACCTTATATAAATTTCTAATAAATGTATTTTATTTTTTTTGATTATTAATTACTTTTCTTAAAAATAACTATTTAATACCAATCTTGAAAAAATAATTATTTCAAATACAAAAACTAAAAGTTCTTTTTTTAAAATTTCTAAAAACCTTTTTTATTATTCTTTCAAATCTTTATAGTATTATTAGGTATTTAGTTATTTCTTAATTATTCTTATTATAAATTAACTTTAATATATAACTTTATTAGTTTTTAATAAAATTATAAAGAATAAAAACATTTTGAATATTATTGAATTTATTAATAATCTATTTATTAATATTATTATTTTAAATCTTTTTTTATTGAAATTTGAATGATATATTTAATTTATAGAAAAGTCTATTTATTATAATATAAATTATTTTTTTTATATATCAAATTTCAAAGTTAAAGAGTTTAATTTATATAATTTATTTTATTATTAATATTTTTAGAAGGTTTATTATAACCTTATTCAATTGAATAATAAGAACTTTAATATTGATTTTGAAAATGAAATAAACTTTATATAAATTATATCTATATTTTCAAAAAGCTTTAAGTATTCTTTTATACTCTCTTTTTATAATATTATAATTCTTTTTCATATTATTCTATAAATTATTCTTAAATCTAATTATAATATATTTATTATTAAATTCTTGATCTAAAATTATACTTCAATTATTGAAATTAGTATTTATATTTAAGATAATTATTTTAATAATCAAGGTATTTCTATAATTTAATAGTATTAAGGTAAAGGATTTAATTAATTCAATTTTTAGTAATTTTTTAACTTTTATTTATTCTTTTATTTAAATAAATTTCTAATCTTTTTTTAATAAGTAATATAACAATTCTGTTTTCTAAACAAATTTCTTAATTTATATATAATAGTATATATATATTTCTAGAAACATTTATAATTTAATAATATCTTTAGGTTCAAATTAATCTATAATCCGGGTAATCTTTGATTATTATAGAATTCAGTCCTTAAAATCAATTATATATTTAATAATTTTTATATTATTATAATATTATTTAGATTTTACTTTAATTAAATATTCAGTTTTCTTTATATATTCTAGAGTTTTGTTGATTCCTTAAATATATTCGAAAATAAATTTTCGTATTTCAAAAACTATTTCCTTATTATTGAAATTAGTCTTAAATCCCTTTATCTCTATATTATCTAAAAATAGTATTACTATTTCAAATATTAAATTACCTAAAATCTTTATAATAATTCTACAAAATTAGATAATAGAATTTGTAACACCTTGAGATAATATAATATAATATAGCAATCTAAAAGATATTTGAAATATAGTTATATTATGACTTTTTATAATTAATAGAATTTGATTATAATTTAAAAAAAAGTCGATTAAAAATATAATATAATATTCTATAAAGTTTTCCATAAAGATATTAGTATTTGGAGATAAATTTATATCTTTAATTGAATATTTATTGAATTCTATTATTATATTTATAAATCAATAAATATTAGGAGTCTTTTTTTTTATCAAAAATTACGAATTTCTATAAGGACTATTTGTATACTCAAGAATTTCTTGATTTATTTTTTTATAAAGCATTTTTGAAATGATTTTAATTAAAACTTTTAAAATTAGAAAACCAAATATCTATTATACTTTATAAAAGATAATCCGGATTTTCTATAAAGAGGCTATTTTTTTCTATATATATTCTATATAAGTCTAATCAAAAGTAAAAGCTCTTTTTTGGTTTAGTAAGTATATAAATAATAGATCTTATTTTTAAATAAAAAGTATTTTTTCAAAATCAATCTCCTTTTATCTTTCAACAATTAATTGATAATCTTTTGGTTTTTTATTAAATTGAGAAATAAGGTAATCTTTCTATTTCCCTAATAAATATAAATAAAGATTCCGTTTTCCATATCTTTTTAGTTAATTATTTCTTTTTCCTAATTCTTTATCTGTTAGGTTTCTAAATTGATTTAAAGGAAATACCTTGATTGTCTTATTCTTATATAGGGTATTAACATATAATCTGATATAATTTTGTCAAATTTTAGTAAAGTTATATCTTAATGAAAAACTTATATTTATTCTAATATTTTATTCTCTTAGAGTATCAGATTCTAATTTCTTATTATATAAAAAGGAATTATAGTCTTTTAATTAGTATATTATATATTTACTTAATTCTCTCTATTATTATTTATAATTGTAATATATTGGGATTCATTCTTATAAATAAAAATAATTTTTTTATAATAATTTATAACATTTCTAAAAGTAAATTATTATATATATTTTCTATTACAAATAAACTAATAATATTTAATACATTTTCAAAAGATATTTATATATTTTTATAAAATCCTTTAATACTTATTTCTATAGAACTAATATTAACAATAATTATTTATATTAGATTTATTAAAAGGTTAAGCTTTATTATTAGATTTATATTAATTAAATTAATTATTAATTTGGAATTCGAAATTACCTTAATAAATCTATAATTATTAAAAGATATTTTAATATAAGAAAAGTTTTCTTTATTATTTTGAAAGAATATATTTATTATATTATAAACGACTTCTAAATAAATTGTATTTAAAGTTTTAATATATTCTATTGATTTGAAAGAAATAGAAAGTTTATTGATTATCTTCATTATAAAGCTATCAAATACTAAAGATCTTATCAAATTGTTTATTTTTATAATTCATTTTTTCTATATATTAGGATATTCTTTAATAATAAAACTTATAGTAATTAGAATTTTAATTAAAAATATTTTTTAATTAATAGCTTTTATTATACTATAACCATTATTTATTATATAAAAACCATTCTCTGCCTTGATTTCTTGATTTTATCTAATACTTTTTCGATTACAATTTTTATAATAAGATTTTTTGTATTATAAGATTAAATATCTATAGAACTTTTTTATATAATATCCTACAATATTATATCGATAATAGATTATTAATAACTGAATTTAAGGATTTTGTTTATAAATAAGATAAAAGATTTTAAAGAGGTATTTAAATATACTTTTATTATTTTATTTGAATTATTATATAATAATTTACCTTGTTTTTTTTTATATATTTTTAATAATATTAATATATTTTTGGATTATATATATTTTATTATCTATTAGAATATTAATTGATTTATTCTTTATATTCATAAATTATATAATCTTTTTATCTTCCTTAGATTTAATTTAATTATTCTGAAAAGCTTAAAGTCTGATTTTCTTAATTAAACTTTGATTAATTCTAAAATTATATAAAATTGGAATAAAATTATTTAATTTATTTTTAGATTTCTAATTCAATTGATTTATATTATTATAATATATAAATCTCTTTTTAATATAATTTTAGAAAATTAAATAATCTTTTTTAAGAAAATGATTCTTATCTTTAAATTATTTATTATTATAAATATAATATATTTTTTTATAAATTGAATATATAATTTCTATTATCTTGAGATTAATAATAATATTGATAATAATAAAAGGAAAAACTTGAATTAGCTTTCGAATTATAATCTAAAGTATTTTTATAGTATTAGAATTAAAAAGAATCCTTTTTGTTTTAATCTTTTCCTCAACTCTAAATCCTATTATAATTTGTTTTTTTATAAAGAAAGCAAAATTATTTAGAAGTTTAATTACTTTTTCAAGTTTGTTTATTCTTTGAATTATTAGGATATTCTTCTTTTCCTATATCTTCTTAATTAAAGTAATAGATTCTAGTATTTTATTAAAATCACAATTCTTATTATTATTATTATTAAAAAAGACATATTGAAACTCAAATTCTATATATTATATTACCTAATAATATACTTTATTCTAATTTATTATATTGAATTGTTTTATATTATATTTAACTATAATAATATATCTTTAAAAAACTTTAAATAATATGTTCTTGAAAAAGAGTTTAATAATTTTATTTTTTATTAAAGCTTTATTCTTAATAAATTATTATATAATTTAATTAAATTATTGAATATAATAACTAAGGTTATTAATTTCTATTCCTTTTTTCTTTTTATATTTTTCAATAAGCTTTTGTAAATAATCATAGGAATATATTTTTTGAATAAAGTTATTATTAAAATATTCTTTAAGAAAAATAGGTTTAAAATACTTTTTTTAATTTTATTCTTTTATTTATTATTTCTTTATAATTTTGATTTTCTTTGAAATAAATAATCTATTTAAAGAGATATATATATTCAAAAGTTTTCGATTTATATTTGATAATTTCGAAAAGGTATTCCATTCTTTTGTATTATTTAATAATATTAGAATCTTTGAATTATAGTATTTCAATTATTTTAGATAGAGAAACTGGAGATATAAAAGTCTTAAAAAAGTAATTTAAATAAGTAACAAGTTATTTAATATTGAGATTTTCTTTTATTTATTTTAAATCAAAACCTTTTTCGGGTTTTTATCATCACTTATTTTTCGATTAACTAGAATTATAGCTAATTCTAGTAAATCCTTTTCTTGATTATTAATATTAAGAATATTAATAATAAACAAGGAGATCGAGGATTTAGAATTTATAATAAATAGTTTATTTTTTTGAAATTTAGTTTCAAAATCAGAAGTAAATATATTATTAATTAATTATTATTTTATATATAATTATATTAATATAGTATAAAAAATAATTGAATAATTAAATAAATAATACTTTTTTGTGTAATATAAATACAAATCTTTTTATTCCCTTTTCTAACAATTTTATCAAAATTTAACAAAATTATATTCTTTAAAATTCCTATTTTTTCAAATTTTATAAAAAAAGAAAAAGATAAAATTATAAATTAATATTTTATTATAAAAAGCCTTAATTATAAATTTCTTTCAAAAATACTTTTAAATACTTTAAGCTTAAACTGAATAGATTATTTCTATAAACAATTTTTTATTTAAATATAACAATAACCTTTCTTCAATCTTATTATAAATAATTTTAAGTTTCTTGAAACAATCAAATCTTATTTAGATATAAACAATATTAAAAAATATAAAGATTTTTTAGAAAACTCAAAATTCTTTATATTAAAATACAAAAAGTAAATATTACCCAATCTTTTTAGATCTATTTATAAAAGAAAACTTTTCTTTTTAAAACCAATTATTTTATCCAGATTTCTATAAATATTATCAAAAAGATTTCTATAAATTATTCTTATAACCTTTCTATAATAATAAAATATAATTTATTTACAAATAATTCTATTTTGTTTCAGATCCATATAAAATCACAATTCGGTTTTTGGGGGGAGAGGTATATTCCTTTCTCTATCCATTATTAAATTAATATTATTCAACTCTTTTATAATACTAAATAATTCTTTATTTTTCCATTTTCTATCGATTTTTTCAAATCAATAACTTTCTACTTTTTGAAGCAATTCAAGAACTTAGATTTATATATAATTTCCTGATTTTTTAATATTCTTTTTTTTATATAAGTTATTAATATAAAAGAATAGAAGATAATAAAATTATAAAATAGTTTTTTATAAATATTACAAATAAATCATTGAGATATAGTATTTTCAATAAAAGAGAGGAGGAGTAGACTCTATATAGTATATTACAAAATGTATGAGAAGGTGGGTGGGAATTAACTGTTTTTCTTTAAACTATATGAAGAAGATCTATAAATATTAGCTATAGAAAGAGGTCACGTGACCAGTACCAAGTTTCGCCCACAGTATTTTGTTATGGAATATAATTATAAGATTTATAATAAAAAACTTCTGATTATTATTTATTATTTCAAAGAATAATATTTTGAATTAGAAGATATATTGTTTCTAATCTAGATAATTATAGATTATAAGAATCTAAAATACTTTATAATAATGAAATTATTAAACTATTGTTAAGCTTGTTAGTCTGAATTTCTATTTCGATTTAATTTTCAAATTATTTATTGTTTTAGAAAGCTAGATATTAAATCTGATACTCTAATTAGAAGATTAAAGGATTTCCCTAAAAAAGAGAATGAATATTTTCTATATTAAAGCTGAATTATTTTGAAAAAAGAAAACTTAGATTCTAATCTATTCCTAATTATTAATATTTTTAAAAAAGTTAAAATTATTAAGAAAATATGATTTATTGTTATTATGTGAAGCCAAAAAAACTCTAATTCTATTAATTTTTTTGATATTGTTATATTTGAATCTGAATTTCCGCTTGTTGTATTAAAATCTGATTTTATAATATTTCTAAAGGATCGAGAAATTCCTTTAGATTTATTTATTGATTTATTATTTCTGTTTTAAAAAAACTACTAAGTTAATCCTATTCTTGAATTTATCCTAAAATCCCTATAAAAAGGATTTCCGAAATACCCAAGAATTATTTTTACTGAACATTCCGAAAATAATAGTTTGTATTCACAATAAAGGAGTAGACCAGTGAAATATATATAATATTGACTATATAGATTAATCATACTAAGATAAAATCTAATTATAAAATGGAAGTGATATATATATAATAGTGTAATATATATACTATAACTTTCAACACTCCTCCAAAAAGCTTATTCTCTTAATTTCTGTAATTAATTTTGAAGCCCTAACATATTCTTGAATTTTTTAAATATTATTTTTATATATAGTTTTGTTAATCTATTTATAATTATATTGCTTGTATTGATATAGCTAGTATTGATTAAGCGTTTTTCTGTGAAATCCCAAATAAAGTAATGATATATATTAATATACTTTGATTGTTTATATAGATAAGGATTCTTGATTAGTACTAATACTTTTTAATTGTCTTCTAGTATTTGAATTTTTCTATTGCTTTCGATATATTGTAATTACTTTAAGTTTTTCAAAAGTTGAGCTATTTATTATTTTTGTTTAATGAATATTATTATAGAAATATATTCAGTTTTTATATTAAATATAGCTATAGATATTTGTTTCTTGCTTATCTATAAAATTGATTTACTATAAAATATTATTATTTTATCAGAAATGCTTTTTCGATTAATTCTATTATTTGCTCAATCTATATCAATATATATTTTGATAATTTGTTATAGGAAATTATATTCTTTATAAATATCTAATTAAACTCCTTTAGGCTTAAAATACAGTTTCTAATTAATAATCGACTTTAAATATTTCATAAGATTTTTAAATACAATACTATAATATTTGATAGGATTTGATATAGCTTATATTAATCTCCCAAGATTAAATATAATATCTGATTTAATATAAACTATAAGATAAATTGTACTACCAATTATTTATTAATATTCGTTCATATCAATAAGTTTATTATCTAAAAATGTCGATTATAATTGATTGTAATTCAAGATTGATATCTTTTTTGGAATATATTAATTATAAAAGATCCCAAAACGAATAAACATTATATCCAAATACTCTTCTTAATCTATAATTAATACTCTTTCAGATCTATTACGAATAATATACACTCCTAAGATTTTATTAATTTCCTCCAGGTTTTTAATATTGAATCAAACCAAAAGATTATCATAAAACCATTTAATATCCCGTTTTTATATAATAACAATAATAATATTATTTACATAAACTAGAAAAAGTAATTATTACAAATAATTAATATATAAACATAGATTTATAAGGCTTTATACAAAACCCATCTTAATTAACTCTCCCTTTAAAAGAAAACTCCAATTTTTACTGGCTTACTTTAAATCATAAAAACTTCAAAATATATATAAAACACAATCTTAATAAACTTGAATACCTTAAAAAAGCATTAAATAGATTTCTTTTTTTAAATATAATTCAATAAATACATTTTTGATATTAAAATAAGAACATTCAAAATTTTCTCTCACAACAATTACAAAAAAAAGATAAAAAATATCAAAGCAAATCATAAAAGTAAAGGTTTTGTTATAATCTTTACCTAAAACTTGATTAAATCCTTTAACCATTAATTTAGCCTTGAATCGCTCTATCTTATTATCCTTTATTTTAATAATAAATATTTATTTTATTGAAACTAGATTACTTCCTTATAATAAAATAAATTCTTTTTAAATACCATTCTTAACCAATAAATTTATTTTTTCTTGAATTACAATTTGTTAGTTTTTTGTATATTTCTTATTTACTATTATATCTTTATATATATTTAATATCTTAATTCCAAATATTTTTATTACTGACAAAACAGTTTCAATTTTTATTGATATATTATCTAAAAAAGTCAAAATCTTGAAAGCAATTTTATTATTTATTTTCCTTTTGAATTAATAAATATTTGGAATTGTAATTATAATATATTCAATTAATTCTAATATTGATTTATTTAAAAAAGCAAATAAAAACTAAATAATTTTGAAAATATATCCTTCTATATCATCATTATCATTTTTCTTTTTTTTTTCTAAAATTATATTTTAAATTTGATAATATAGAAATAGATATAAATATAAATACTATAAATAATAAAATTGTAATCAAATTTAGTAATACAAAATTAGAAATTGAAATAATTTTAAATAAAATAATTTCTATTTCTTTATTACTTTTTTCTGGTTTTGATAAATTATTTATTATTTATCAAATATTTCTATATTCGTTTTTATCAAAATATAATATTCTAGTTTTTATTTATTCTAATATTAATAAATATACCTCTATTAAGTTTATAATTATATTATTTAATAATATTAATAAATATTACGGAGGTAATAGCTATATCTAATAGTCACTTTGATTAGGGAATAGGTATGTAGAGTGATAATAAACTAGATTGATTTGAGGTATAATCCTAATAATTATATCTGCTTTATATATTCTGATCGGGTAAGGTATTTACCTAATTAAATATATAGGGTATACAAATGAAATAAATAAAATAATATTAATAATTATAGAAATAAATATTCTAAAGAAGTATCAGAATTAATGCTTGTAAGGTTATATTATATAATAAATTCCGTAATATATCTCCCAGATTGTTAAATATTTTGATAGTTATATTAAGGGATCTATATAGTAAATAAACAAAAAATTCTTAGGCAATGAGTAATATAAGTATTAATAAGCATTTTATTTAGATAATTACTATAAATTTATTTGTTGGATAGGTTTATTTATTAAATAAAGAAATGTGAGGTGTATAAATATATAAAGTTTTTTATAAAAAAAAAAAGTAAATTATATTATTAATTCGGGTAATCTGTAAGAAAGTAATGATATTAGAATAAAGAAATTAATTCTTTGGATTAATGTATATCAGAAGGCTTGAATTATATTGATTATTGTTAGCTAAATATTTGTATTAATTGATTTGATTAATTTGTATATATAATACTTTTATAGTAGTAATAAAATTGAATAGAAATCAATGAATTTTAGGGAATATAATAAATCAAAATAATTATAAGAGGAAAATAATTCCTTTTTTTTAATCTTTATATTTAATAATTCAATATATTCTTTAAATATATTTTCTCCTATTAAAAAATCCCCTGATTCTATTAATATTTTTAATCAATATATAATCGCCTTTTTGTATAATATATTAAAAAGTAATATTTAATTTAATAAATCAAATATTCAATATATTCTTATTTAATTGTTGCTTTTTATTAAAATTCGATTATCTTTTAATAAAAAGATTTTATAAATAAAACCTTTTTTTGGTAAATTTCAACAAAATCCTGATAATAACTTTTTAAAAAAGGTTAAAGTTGTTTGTAATTGCTAAATTAAAGTAAACAAATATTATATAATGATTATTCTTGTAGAATATAGTAATCTCTTTATCGATAGTGTGGATGAAGATTATCTTTTTAACTTTTCTTTTGATAATAAAAGTTCTTTATCAAAAACTTTTTTCTTTTTGAGTAAATTTATTTTTGTATTTAGATTAAATAAGTTTCGGGTATTTATTCGTAAAGCTTATAGTAAGACTAAGTGGAAAGGTTTTAAATGTAATTTTAGGAATAAGGGTGTGCAAAATTCTATTTCTTGTATAAAGTGTATTTATTCTTTTTTTTTTGATTATTATGAAAAGCATGGTAAGTATTTCAAATAAAGAGATACTTTTTTTTTTTAATATTAAAAGTGTATTATATATATTTGTATATCTTTCCTAGTGTATTTGAGATTTTTGACTATCCGATTATTAAAATTTTGTAATTCTGAATTTATAATACTTTTTGGAAAGATATATTCTAATCTTTTTATATTATTATAATCTATTAATATATTTTTTAAAAAATTATTTCAAATTAGAAATCGGTTTATATTATAATGATGGTTATATTAGTAATAATTAAAAAGAATAATGAATTTATTAATCTTAATTCTTTTTTATTATCAATATAAGTTATATTTTCTTTTTTTATTTAATTATTATAATTATTTATTCATTTATTTCCTTTATCGAAATTATTATTTTCCTTTTTAATTAAGAAATGAAGACCCTTTTTTATTTCCAAATTCCTTGTAGTTAAGTATGCAAAAGTCAAAGTATATATTCTTATAATAAATCCAAAAATTCAATTATAACCTACTTATTTTGTTTCAAAGGGTAAAGATAAGGTAGTGTTTAATATCAATAATAATAGTAATTTTGATAATAAATATAATACTATTGGTAAGGATAATATAATTAATTTCAATAATAAACTAATTAAAAAAAAAAAAAAATTGATTTAATAAATTTTAATCTCAAATATGCTAAAAAAAAGTATAAATTGAAGGGAAAAGTTCCTATTTGATTTTATTAATTCTAATATTTATATTTTATAAATTCAAAAGAAATATAAAGTAATTAAACTTTTATTATAATAAATTTTTAATTAATCTATTTATTATTATCTTTATTATAAATAAATATATAAAATAGAAATTTTCCTTTAAATATTTCTAATATAGTTATATGTTTTATATATCAATATATTTTAATTTAATAATAATCCTTTTGTTTTTTTTTATTACTAATCTGATTATTTGCTAATCATTATAAAAAATTATAACTAATTATTTAATTACAAAATTAATTTCCTTAAAAAATCATAATATAATTAATATTTCTTTTAATATACACTCAATACTAAATAATTTGATTTTAATAATAAATATAGTAACTATATTTTGCCTTAAAACTTTCCATATTATTAATTCACTAAATAATAAAATTATAAAGTTTTGAGATAATTTTTATAATTCTTTATTGTTAATAAATGAAATATCTAAAAAGAGTAAAAATTATAAAATCTATTTTTGATTATATCCAATTAAATAATATTTTATATTCCAAAAATATTATATACAATAATTAATTGTTTTTATATAATTTAGAAATAAATTAATTAAAAAGTAATTAAATTGTGAAGTTGTGAATATAATATTTGTTTTAATTATAATTACAGTATATAATATTAATTCTATCTTTTTTTGATAGATTTGTATAAATATAATAATTACAATTCCATCATATTTTACAAATTCCATTATTAATAAAGATATATATATATTACTATTATTGAAATTAAATTTTTTTATAATCTTTTTAATATAAATATTATATACTAACTAAAGTTTTCTTATTTTTTAATTATAAATAATCCGGATATTT
This sequence comes from Botrytis deweyae, assembly GCF_014898535.1. NCBI lineage: Eukaryota > Fungi > Ascomycota > Leotiomycetes > Helotiales > Sclerotiniaceae > Botrytis > Botrytis deweyae. Next base: position 85,278 of record NW_024066224.1, on the reverse strand, counting down.
AAAAATTATTTTATATTACCTAAATCTTTCAGTTTATAAACAGTTTTAATATCAGAAATAATATTATCAACTATTAATATATTCTTACAATAATATACAATCTATATATTATCTACAAAAAATAATATTAAAATAATTTAATCTAGATTTGTAAAAACATAGAGTTCCTTTTTATACTAATTTAAATCTAGATTCTTAAATATTTTATTAAAATCTTTAAACTATAATATAAAGGAATCTCAGAGACCATATAATATACAATTAAGAATTATATATTTATTTGATTTCTTAAATTCATCTAATAAATAGTAAACTATAGATATACCTAATAAATTCTTATAAATATTAATAAATACATTAACGATATTAAATTGTTTTATTTTTAGATTGTATTTTATTATCAGCATTATTACAATCTTGAATAATCTCCCAATTAATATTACAGCATAAATTGATTTGATTATATTCTTCATTTAAAGATTATTACAAATAACTAATTTAGCTTGATATTATATTAAAAATCTCTACTTATTACATTTATATATAAATATTTATTACAATAATATCAAAATAATTAATACATTTTATATATTAATTTTATATTATATTTTACAATTTTTCAAATTATTGATTTTAATCTTATACTCACACTTAAATCATTTTTCTAAAAAATAATTTTTAAATTAATAATAATACTAAAATAATTTAAATAATTTTAATAAATACAGATTAAGTAATTTTTTAGAGCTTTTTTTTTTAAGTATATTAGAAGAGCTTGGTTTTGTTTGTATAATGAAGGTGATTACACTATATATAATAATAAATAAATAAATATTCCCCTATATATCCATATTTAAATAATTTAATCAAAATATTAAATAAAAATTTTCGATATAAAAATTACTTTTTAATAATAAATTTACAATAAAAATATTTATAAATATATAATTATTTATAAAAGAATTGTTTTATAATTTCTTTTATTATTAAATTTAATAATAATAATTCATAAATATATTGATATTAGGAATTATATTATTAAAAATAAAGAATTAATATTTAAATAAATTAAGAATTGAATAAAAGATTTTGATTTTTATAATTCTTTGTTTTTTGAATTTTCGATTAAAAAAAAAAAATTATTTTTTTTGAATTGATTGATTATATATATCGAAAAAAATAATCTTTCTAATAATATTATTTTCTTTATAATATAGACATCCATAGTATTAATAAAATAAGTATCTGAATTATTTTTATATTTTCTATATATAATTTGAATAGTATTATTAATATACTTATATTCTATACTTTTAGATTAATTATTATAATTATTTAATATCAAAATAGAATTTATAGATTTCTGTAATTGATTAGTAATAATTGTTTGTTCTTGAATTCGGTTTTTTATTTTTAGAATCTTTTTAAAATATAAAATTTTATATATATTACTATTTTCGATATTTTTATATAAACTTTCATTTCCTAGAGATATTCTTGAGTTTTATTTATATTGAAATACATTTAAAATATATATAATAATATTAATAGAATTAGTAATAATATATAAAAAAATCATTACATTATCTTTTTAATTAATAATTATACTATCAATATTGATTATCTATTGAATATCAAGAGTTAATACAAATTACTATAATTCTTAATCTGTATATATATTAATAGTTTTGTTTGATTAATCCATTTTGTATATTCTTTTTTCAAAAAAAAAATATTTCGAATAACAATAATCTATTTGAATTTAGATATTCAGATATAATAAATTAAGAAATCTAATATATATTTAATAAAATATCCAATATTTACTTTAGAATTAATCTTATAAATTCTCTTATTTATATTTAATTCTTTTTTCTTATTTAAAAAATATATTTTATATTTATATCAATATATTCTATTTTAATTTGGATAGAGATTAATAATTAAATGATTTATAACTATTAGAACAAATAATTATAAATATTTCTGAAATCGAATATCTAGCATTTCATTTGGGGATTTGAATAATCGAATTTTAAAAGAATTAATATTATATAAATAAATAACAGCTTGTATTACTTCAATCTATAAAAGATTAAATATATCTACAAAAATCTACATTTTGATTTATTTAGTAATTATCTTTTATTTTACTTATTCTAATCCATTATTTGATTTATATATATTTGATAAGGATAATTCAAATTCTACATCTTCGATTTTGATCCAATTTTCGAATATAGTATTTCTTATAATATTAATAATTAAAGTATTATTATTCTATTTAATACAAACTATTAAAAGATTATATTTTCTGAATACCTAAATAAAAAAGTTTTAGATTATATTAAATACTTCAAAATAAGTTTTTTGATGTAATAGAAAACTAAAGATTTTTCTATTAAATATATCTTTAATAATTAAAAGCTAAAATATTTTTGTATATACACATAGGAAATCGAATAAATCCTATTGTATTTTATAAAAGGAATATAATAATCGGAATTTATTAAAAGCTTATAATATTATTTGCTTTGTATATATATATAAACAATTAATATATTCAATCCTAGAAAGTTCTTTAATTTTTACATTTCTTGTTAAGAAAACAAAATATTCGAAAACTTCTTTATCTAAATATTCTAATCATTTATATCAAAATTATACAAAATCTTTTTGAGATTTAGATAAATCTTTCAATTAACAAAATAATTTTTTAATATTAAAATTAAATATAGAATATATCAGAAAATTTAGATTTATTAATATCGTATTTAGATTGATTAAAAAAAAAATAATTTGTATTTTAAAAATAAAAGATTATCTTTATAAATATAATAAATGATAATATAATTATTTTTAAGATTATTTTTTTATAATATAAAGTTTATTTCTAAAAACTATATTTTAATATTTAAAAGTTTTATTTCCAAAACAATATTAATATAAAATCTAGGAATATATATAATATTAGAGAGGATTAGATTACTTTTTAAATTTTGAGGTTTTTAAAGGATATTTTTAATTGTGTGAGTATTTTGTTTAATAATCTGTATTTTTGATATTCTTATTTTAATATAATCTGATATTAATAAAGATGTATATTTGTATTTATTAAGAAGATTGATATTATTAATAAGATATATTATATTATTATTATTAAATATAGTATTATTAAAAAGTTAATAAAATGAATTAGAAGTAATAATATAAATCCTATAATTAATAAAATCTTAAATAAAACAAGCAACTATTTTTGATCTAAAATCTTGTAAATTATAAGATTAAAAACTACTACTTTTTGAATTGATTTATTTTTTTATTTTTATACTTTATATATATTCAATTATTAATTATTCTTGATTTTTTCTTGTATATTATTGTATTCCTTTTTTATTAATAAAATTGGATTTCAAGAATTATATTTTCTAATAAATATGAATTCTATTATTTAATATATTTTGGGATAGTGATTTCTATCTACTTTTTTATTTTTTCAATCAGATTCTGATTTGTAAAGATATTTGTATTAATTATTTATCCTTTTGGAATCTTTTTTTTGAATATTGCTTTACTTTTTTTACAGATTGTTAAGATTCTATTTAGATTTAAAATTGATAATTAAGAATATACTTTTACTTTTAAAAACTAAAGAATTCTGATAGATTAAACTATCAAAAATATTCCCGAATTGCTTTAAAGAATAATTAGGAATTTCGAATTGATTATTGATTTCAATCTAAATAAATATAATACTCATCCAAATAGAAAGTATATATATTTCTATAGCTTATAGGAAATTGATAATTACTAAATCATTTTTTATTTTGATATAATACAATTTTATGATTATATAAACTCTAATTTATTTATTATATTACTTAATTGAATTAATTCGATTTATAATTGTTTATTAAAGAACATTTCGATATTTTTAAACAATAACAGATTTTATAATTATTATAATAAATACAAACTTATTCTATAGCTTCTAAATAATTATCTTGAATAGTAAAACTTTAGTATCATTATTTTTAAAAATAAATTCCATAAAGTAAAATATATTTACTATTTCTATAATCCATTTATAAACATCTTAATACAATTTATAAATAATATTATATTTATTTCTCTAATATTGATATTCTTCTTAAAATACAAAATGCTCGACTAAAATGTTTTAGAAAGTAATTATTTTAGACTTTATAAACTTAAGTATTAGCTTTTTAAAAAATAATAATAAAGTTATTTTAATATCTCCTTTTGAGTTTTTTTATTAAAATTATTTATAAACATTAAAATTAAAGAAATACTTTGTTTGATTATTTAAATCATATTTTTTTATAAAATCGATAATCATAATAAGTTCAGATAAATCCTTAATAAACTAATCTTTGTTATAAGTAAGAATCAACTAATAAAAAGTTTTTTCATTTTCCAAAGATTCTCCAGAATTGATTAAAATGATTAGAGTAGATTTGAAATCAGATAGTTTAATATCCTTCTAAATATCTTTCGATATATAGAAATATTGTAAATTTAAAAACCATCTTGATTAGTATCTACAAATAACAAATCAAATGATTTCTAAGAAATTGGATTTTGATATAATAAGATTGTAAAGAGATATAAAAGAGAATATATATAAATCAGAATAATTAAAAGATATATATATATAATGAAAACACAATATAAATACTAACCAGACTTATAACTATTACAAAAATAATAACTATATCTAATAATCACTTTGATCAAAGAATAAATATATAAAATAATAATAAACTAAATTGATTTGAAATATAATCCTAATAATCATATCTACTTTATATACCCTAATCAAACGAAATACTCGCCTAATTAAATATATAAAGCACACAAATAAAATAAATAAAATAATATTAATAATTATAAAAATAAATACTCCAAAAGAATACCGGGATTAGTGCTTGTAAGGTTACACTATACAGTAAATTCCGTGACAATAAATTAACTAGAATAAATAATAATTCAGGGATATTCTTAGATTTACTACAAGGCTTACGATTAGGTTTTATATTCTTGATACCTTGCGATCCAGTTATACAGTTTCTAAGTTTCAGATTTATATCTCTTTTTTTATAGTTTTTATTAATTATAATATAATAAAAATAATAAATATAATCTAATTCTAATAAATAAACTTTTATATATTTAATAATATCTTTTGAATATTCTAAAAATATTCTAATTTTTATTGTATTACAAAGTTTATTATACCTTTATCCTATTGAAATAATTTTAGAATTAATATAAGTATAATATCAACTCCCCCAGATTTTGTATATGTTGATATCTGATAATATATTTATAAATACTTCAAATAAATTTCAATCGATTCTACTTATATCTAAACCAATACTAATACAATTTCGAATATATACATCATATTCAACAACTTCATCCCAAAACTTTAATAATAAATAAATTTTTTTTAACATTACTCTTATATCAATTTCTATAATATATATATTATATTCAACTAAACTGTTTTAATAAAACAATATAACCATTATAACCTTTAATTATATATCAATCTTTTATTTCCAAATAGCTTAAAAAAGCTCTAATATATTATCAATTTTAATAGTAATTACAACTACTTCTATAACAAATTCAATTTCCTACTTCCAGACTTTCAATAAAGATATTATATCACTTTTCTGTTTCAATAAAATAATCCAATTTACTCTTATAACATTATCAATAATAAAAAGAAAATATCTATATCCTCAAATAGTTTTTAAAAAAGAATCAATAATATTGAAATAAATCAACTCTAACCTTTTAGACTTTTATATACTTAATTGGCTTAAGATTCTATTAATCATCTTTATAAAAGCATATACTTTACAAATATTCAAAATTAAAAAAACCTTGATTAGTTTCTAAAGTATAATGATTTTATATAGATTCCTGATTTTATTAAAATCAAAATAATTAAATTATTTATATTAAAAAAGATATTTTTCTTTTTCTATTATAATCAATTCTTCAATTTTCCCTTTTATTCTATTAATTGTCTTTATAGAAAACATAAAGAATATAAAATCCTTATATTCTGATTTTATATATAAAATGATATACATCTCATCTTTCATTATAATTTTGATAATTTTATTATTCTTATTATTTTCTGATATAAAATATATTTTCTTGAGATTAAATATACCTTTAAACCCTACCTTACAAATTTTTTTAATTAAAAACAGATTAACCTCCAATCCTAATATATATAATATTTCAGCTAATGATATTCTTATTCTATTCTTATATATTATATTCATTATTTTTTATTTATTTGAATATATAATTCCCCTATCAACCATTATCTTTCATTACAAAATATAGATTAGATTTCTGAAAAGAAAATATTAATTAGATATATGTAAAGTAATACCAATATTAGTATATCATTATAATAGAAATACTTTATTAATACTTTCCTTAATAAAATAATAATATTCAAAATTAGATTTGTTATCAACAATACTCTTAATGATATTAAAGCTTGATTTAGCAATATAAGCTTTATACTCTTTATACTTCTTATCTCTTTATAATAAAGAAATAAATTGTTTTTTCTTTTGTTTATACTTTGAATCAGATTTTAAAAAATATTTAATATATCAAAACTAAAAGTATTTTAGAATTGAATAATTAGATTTATTATAAAATTTACAAATAATAACAAATATATCAAACTCTAAGTTTATACTAATCTTATACTAATAATAAAATAAAATATATTTCCTTTCCTTTACAAAATATATTATATCTCTAAAATTTTATATTTCGATTTTTTTAATCTATAAATACTTAATTTTATTATCAATATTTAAAATAAAATTAACAATATAAATTATATCAATAATAACTTTATATTTATTAAAAAAAAAAAAAAAATTTAAAAAAATAATTTATTTATATACAAAACTTCAATTAAAGTATTTACAAATAAAAACTTTCTTTAAAGATTTTTAAACTTATTCTATACATTTATAATAATCATATTAGAAATATTATTAAAAAAGAAAGTTTTGATTTTAAAGAAATACTTGTTTATTATTATATTATCAATTCTGAAGTATTTAATAATTAAATAATTTCAAAGTTTCTTTATCATATTATATTTGTTTATTAAAACCTTATTATTATTAGATAATAAATAATAGATATAAGATAATATACTAATATCGTTTTTAAAAAAAATGGTTTTTTATTAATATTGAGTCGAATTTTTATTATAATACTACCGCTACTATTGAAAACTTAAAGTTTTTCAAAATCCTTAGCTAATCTATTAATATTTACAATTTATATATATTCCTATAATATTTTCTTGTATATATAAAACCAACTTTTTTCTTAAAATTGAATTTTTATTTAACAAATTTAGTATTTATAATTCTCTTAAATAAAAAGAAAAATATATTTAGAGTAATCCTTAGATTCAATATTTTTATTTATTTTGAGATTTTATAAATAAAAAACTTATATCAATAACCTATATATATTTTGATAATGAAATAAAAAAATTGAAAAAAAAAAGAATTGTTTTGATTTAACTTCCCCAGTTTTAAATATATTAATATTACAAAAAGAAATTCTTTTCAAAACAAGATAATTGAAAATAATAAATTTTAATTTGTAAATAATAATTTTTGAAATAATATCGAATATTATATAATTAATAATATTCTTCAATATTAAATTAAAATAAATTATTCTTTCAATAATAACTCATAGTTTTTTTATTTAAAAAAAAAATACAATATAAATAATTACTTTGTTATTGTATTTAAAAAAAAAGCATAATATAAATAATTATTTTATTATCGCTACTCAACAATCTATTTACTATATACACCTTGTATATTAATATTATATTATATAAAAACTTCTTATTATTAATCTCTATTTTAACAATATAAACTATTCAAAAAACTTTCAACCTTAATCTTATTACAAAGCTATCAGACTCATAACCTATTCACAATAAAAAAACAGACCAATAAAATACATATAATATTAACTATATAGATTAATTATACTAAAGTAAAATCTAACTATAAAATGAAAATGATATATGTATAGTAGCATAGTATATGTACCACAACTTCCAATAGTTTATTATATTATTGAGGAAAGCTATATGTTCTTAATTATGATTTCTTGAAAGCTTATTTGCTCTGTTTATACTACAAGTTCTTTATTATTAGTCACCCGCATCATACCCGAACCTTCGAATTATTATCCTGAGATTATTATTGGCCTGGCTACTACGATTATGTTATACAATGGGTTTGTAATTGCTATAATTGTTATTGCACTGCCCCAAATCGTAGAGGTTAGGAAGGAGTTCTTTATCCATTTCTAATCCTACAAAGAGCTTAATAAGATATCTCAATAGATTTCATTATATATTTATTTGAAAGTATTGACTTTAATATTATCATAATAATAATCAATTATCTGATTAAAATAAAGTATTTCCTATCTTGTTATAATATTTATAACTCTAAAAAAATCGCCCACCTATTTTAAAAGAATATCTAAAAGTTTCATAATTTGTCTTTAATAATTATTTCTAATTATAAAGCTCAATTTGTATCTGAATTCTGGAAATATATTTATAAATATTTAGGAATATCTATTAGACTCTTTATCACTTACCATCCTAAAATCAAAAAACAAATTAAAAAAGCTAATATAATATTGGAATAATATTTCAGATTGTATATAACTTATCTACAAAATGATTAAATAGAGTGATTTTTATTTATTGAATTTTTTATTAATAATATCTAGTTTGAGAATATTTAAATAATTCTGTTCTTCTTCAATTATAGATTTTATTCTTATTTGGACTTTAAACTATCTCTATCCGAAAACGATTACTTTATTATAAAAAATATTAAGGAATTTGTTTTCAAAATAGAAGTTATCTTTTTATATCTGAAAACAGAATTAACCATTAACCAAACCTGATATTCAAAGAATACTGATTTTTATTATTCCTCTGTTTACTAATATACCTTTGGTAACCTGATTTAACTAAATACTAGAAATATCAAAATTCTATATTTATAAAAGAAATTTAATTAAAAGAATTTTAAGCTATTCAAAATTCTAAGTCTAATAAATCTCTACACTTATAAACTAGAATTACCTATTTTTATAAGAATTTATTCTATTTTTTATATTAATCTGTTATACCTTATATATAATAATTCTGTTCCTAGATAATATAACCCACTGCCATCTTTTATAGAAATCAATAGCTTAAAGTATTTCAAAGCCACCAAAATTCTAAACTCCCATTAAGAAAAAAGAGATTATAAAAAACCTTACCTAAAATATATTATTTACTAAATTAACTACAATAAGCCAATTAAAGAACCCGCTAGCTATTTGAAAGATATACAGAAATTAATCTACAATTTCCATTATAAATATTCTAATAAACCTAGATTTATCTAAACCAAACTATCTATCTATAAAATTATGAACTATAACTTACTGTTTTATTAAAACTTGACCTAAAGAAAGGGAATAATATTATAATATAAATATATATAATTAATAAATAATAAGCTAGATTTTATTAGACTAATTTACAAATAAAAATTTTATATATCTTCATATTAGAAGATCCTATATTATAACTTTTTAAACTATATCTTAGTCTACACCCTATACCTACTATTCTTAGCACTATTGAATATAGATTCCTGATTCTGCCTATCTGCCCCGTAACATTAATACTCTTTTTAAGAGAATAATTTATTAATTTAATATTAAGATTAGAAATAGATTGATATAATATATATTTTATCAATTTCGAAATATTAAATTTTGTAATAATAATATCTTTATTATATACAATTATTTAAATCGAAATAAATTATTTAAGAATCCTTATCCAATATATATTTCCACACCTATACCCATCATTAACAAACTAAAATAAAATACTGATTAATTTAAATATTAAAAAATTCAATAAAAAAAAGAGAATTAAAATATATAAATATTTTTTAAAAACTAGATATTGATAATAATAAAGATAATATCAAATTATTTATATTATAAAATATAGAATTAATATTATTTACAATATTAAAGATATAAATAGAAAACATAATAAAATAAGATTTAAATTGAAATTTGTTACGAAAGTCACCGTATAATATAACCTTACAAGCACTAATCCCGGTACTCCTTCGGAGTACTCACTCCTATAATTACTAATACTATTTTATTCATTTCATTTATGTGTCCTATATATCTAATTAGACAAGTACCTCGCTCAATCAGGGTATATAAAGAAGATATAATCATTATAATTATATCTTAAGTTAATCTAGTTTATTATTATTCTACATACCTACCTCCTGATTAAAGTGACCATTAGACCTAGCTATTGCCTCCGTGATAAAATTGAAATAAAGATTAATGATATATAGTTTTGATATAAATAATATTTAAATTAAATATAAAAAAAGATATAAAATTATTATAATTTCAATACCTTTTTGAGCTCCAATAATATCAAATTCATTATAAAAAATATATTAATATTTATTGAGAGTATTGAAATACTTCAAAATTAATAAAAAAATTAAAATTATTAAAAATTTTAATTGAATTTAAATAAACACTATAAAAAAATGTTTTGAGAGTATTTTAATATTAATAAAATATAGCAAGGATATCAAAATTAAATAATCCAATAAATTCTATATCAATAGAAATTCTATATTTGTAAATATTATTAATAATATTTAATATTATTAAAATATTCAATTTAGTAATAATTATTAAAATATATTTCAAGAATTTAATACGTATTATTAAAGTGGGGTGTATACAAAATATGGAAAATATTAATTACAACACTGCCCCGCAGTCGTCTTGGGTCCATGGTGTTCGCAAAATGAGTGTTGTCTATAATGCATCTGTAGTGAGTCCTCTAGTTTCATGTTTACTCGAGAGACTTCATCCAAGCATTTGCATGCTAGTTTCAATTGATTATAGAGCTATGAAATCAGCTTTGAATCTGTAGCAAAAGTTCCTCCAAAAAATGAGTATGGGGCCGTGTATAGATTTATCTTGATGCAATAAGGCTATTTAATCCAGGCAATCTGAGATCTATCAGTGGAATCTTCAGAAGGGTTTTTGCCGTCTAAAATATCACAGGCAACTGTACTACTATTCTGGGCGTTTCGAGAGAGCTGAAGATGTCTTGCAGTATTTACTAGCTGCACAGATATGTGCTCATTGCCCCATAAAGTATGTTTTTCTGCTATCATTAATAACATTATGTCTCATAGAGACTGGTACGAGTCATACACACCATTCAATATGCGATATGACATCGGTAGGTGTGATTGACAGTGCTATGTGGCATGTAACATGAAGTAAATAATTATGAAAATGGCTTATTAGTGCTTCACAACCGATTTCAAAGTGATTGCAATCAGAATTAGACTCCACCCATTTTTAGTGAAATGGAACATGGTCGAAAAGTAACAAATCTAGAAAATCCTGTTCATAAGATCTAAGAGTCTTAATGAGAAAATAAAATTCCACGTAATCAGTTATGAGTTATTAGATTATTTCACTGTGATAACACTTCAATCAATTTAATAATTGGATGTAATCTTATTCTTAGATAAAAACTATAGGATAATTGTATAACATATACTTCAGATCTCTCAAGTGCCCACCATATTTTCCGCTTTTTACCCGGCTATAGAATAGGGTAAATACCCAAAGACGCCGAGTAGTGTACTGATGTGCATCCCTAGTTGCAAGCTTGGAAAACATCACAACTCTGCATTGAGCTGATCGCTTCAGTCGAATCAAGTACAATCATGTGTTTAAACTGCATCAGAACGAGATATCGCTACAGAAAGATCCCACGGTTAGTTTAACCTCAAAGGAGATGTCACTGCAGAAAAGTCTCACGGCTAGTTCAACCTCAAAACTGAGCATGAAATGGACGATCGACAGATTAACGAGTAGAAAACACATAAATACCTCACTTGCACCCATTCACTCTTGCTTCTCCAGAGCATTCCAAACTCATAAACAAATACATTTCAAAGTCAAAGATTACAAATCTTCCTTTCACTTCATACACCTTTCAAGATGGCAAGCGAATCTTCTGCAACCGGAGTCGAGCCTCGAGAGTATTCACATGATTTCGATGCAATTACACCTCAATCCACAGCTTGGGTATGCCAGCAGCTTGTCTTTCCCTTCTCTCTATGAGTTACAGCTCAAGATTAACATGAAAAACAGGTCAAGTGGGACGTTAAGGGTGGCGGAGACCGCACTCATGAACCAAACATCAACACCAACTACCATCTCGAAGGTAGTCCGTAAGTTAGGACCTTTCCAACAAACAAATCTCGTTGGCTAACAAGCTGGAAGCAATATTCAAGGTATCGAAATTAAAGCTACTGTCGGAGTCAAATTGATCTGTTGGTCGTAAGTGATCCTCAAGAGTTGTCAGGAATGAGAAATAACCGTTGTTCAAGTGGTGCTCCTGGAAATGGCGCTCCGAATATTACATTTGATGGACCTACCAATGGTAAACACAAGATTGATCCCAGAAGACTTGGGGGCTACCGCGTCGAAGTTAGTTGAAACCCTTTTCAACGTTCCAGTGGACACTATTCGGTGCAGTTTTCGATAGGACTTGCTATTGCAGTGTCACTGAGTAAATCAAAACTTCTCGCTGCAACCTGATCCTGGTTATCATATTGATCTTTTTCTTTTTGATCTCCTCGAATCATGTCTGTCATATCGTAGCTAGTTGTACCACTGTCATTACTGAATTAAATTCACACTATTATTGAAATCTTACTTCCATACACTCCTGATATTGTGCTCGATGACTCTTAAACGAGAGTTCATAATAAGCCAGCGAAACAAATAAACTTAGTGATATCTCGGCAGCTCCACGTGTGGAAAAGAAATACGAACACATTTCCGAGGCGGTGTTGGGTTGATATATAAATACCATACCTTGAGAAAATGAGTTACTACACGGAATTTGGTAAGTTATTTCCATTCCTGCCTGTGTTCTCTCCCCAATTGCAATCTGAACAACTTACTTCTGTTCAGTTGTCCTGTTTGATAAGCCAAAAGATCTATCTTGAAAGGGGAAGATGGATAAACGAACTATCAATTTTAGACATTCACAGCGAGAAGGAACTTAAAAAAAGACAGTTGTGTTTCTCTTCTAAAAATATGACCTGACAGCCGAAGAATATCTTTTCTCTAAGCGCTTCCTCTTAAACAGCCAGCACATCGATAGCCATCCCCCCTTCTATTTCCGCCTGTTATACTAAGCAATTACGACTTGCGAGAGGAGGAGAACCCTTACCATGAGAATAGCCATTAAATTTCTAACATTAATCGCACAAAAATCGGAGGAAATCAGACGTCGTTAACAAAGTCGCGGAAGAGAAGAGAACTTCATTCACCTTCTCACCCAACCAAGCTACATGTAAATTGATCAGGCATCCATTATGCCACTTTATCCTTCTATTCTCATCAGAATCTTGGAGACCTCAGCTCTTTCAAACGTCTGCAATATGGCACAATCTTGCCAACGTATCTTCAGAAGTCGGAACCTGAATTATTATAAAATCTCTATACAATGTAATCATCACATACATATTTACTAATCTCCATCTTCTGCATCTCCGATGCCAGGAATTCTCGTTCACTTCCATGGAGAGTACTAGTAATGATACTGCTGGGAATCACTCAAAATGCGATTTCCTCTTTCGTTTTGTGGAGTCCTGGATATGCCAGTCAGTAAGGGTTAGATACCTAGATACCTCGATACTCATCACCCTCGCTTGCCCACCAACTCGAAAAGAATGATTTTTATCTCATCTTGATAAAACACGCCTGCTACTTAACCTTTCTCACCAAAACACATTTGAGGGATTCGTCTTCGCAAAATACAAAGCTATAATAGCATTTATCTCAAACGCCATTTACACACCCTTACCTTTTCGAACGCCCCCCACTCATCCTTTCATTTGAACTATCCACATGAAAATGGCTGATGTTCAATCATCTGGTGATACCAGAACTCGATACACGATCTCAACCCCCTCTGAGGTTTCCTCATCTTTTTAAAGACTCGAATGGCAGACTTCTTCTAAAGTCCGTACGGGAACTACATACACTAGCCCCTAAAGAATCTTTGATAATCGAATATATGGAATGTATATAGTTGAAAGTTTAAAGGTCTGTTTTGGGTTGAGCTTTTGTGACTTGGAAATAGCTTATCAAAACCTTTGAGCTTTAAACCCTATAATTATAAGCTATTCACAACCAGATAAACTTAACTTTATAGTAGCTAGCTGTAGGATTCGCTATGCTCATCAAACGAGTGGTGATTGGACTAAGAATAATCTCAACCCTCACCCCTCGTTGTCTGTATAAGAACTACAGTGTTCGAGTCTCAATCATGGAAGAGAAGGTAAATACACTCCGGCTGTAGAGAAAAGGACACTGCCACCTCGAAGTAGATATTGATGTAATAATATGAGAATCAAGATGTATTGTTCCAAGCGATTTAGACGACTCTTATCCATTACCCAACGAAGCGAGTACCATCATTCTCCACTGCGGACTAAATCACAATAATGGTGCTGCATTGAAATTTAACATAGATAAAACCCACCGAATCGATATGCCCCCATTTCAACATGGAAATCTGGATCTAGAAGCTCAATTCACTCGCCCGATTTTCTGTTTACCAGGGGCTAGTGTCAAAATGCGCACCGTATCACTATTTGGCGACGCACTATCAATTACTGCACAATTCTCCCATTTCTGCTGCGCTATGTAGCGGTTCTAAAAGCACGATAGCAAATTGCTACTCCACTCCATGTCAGTAGTGCGCAACTCCAGAAGTTGAGAACAAATCTTTAGCTCTGTTTCCCATGTTCCGAATCTGATTCTATTCCGAATCTTCCTTCCTTGATACTGAAAGCCGCTTGAGGTACCTATTCACTTGTCAGAGAGTGGAATGGAGGATATTCATCCGAGCTATCCACTTCAGGGGACTCGGGGGAGAACATCCATCGGAAGGAACATCGGATGACTAGGAAAGATAGTTCAGGTAGGTAGATAGGAGTTAGAGATTTGTTACAGGTGGGTAGTGAGAATGGAAGATGGGATAGGTTTGATTTCCAGAGGTAGATAGATACATAACGTCGGTCTTTTTTTTTTCGTTTAAATTATGAACATGTTAATCAAGAGTGGTTGTGTGTAGGGTTCATAACTAAATATGTTGCAAATTTATTCAAGATAATATTGATTTTTCAGGCTAACATTTGTATCCTGATAAAATCCAAGACTTATAAATAATTAGGGTTTTTATCTGATTCGAACAACGAACCATTGAAGTTGTTCTTTGATCTGAATAAAAATGAGGCCTCGAAAGTATATGAGTCTTGCTACATTGCAATAAGCATGCGCCATGGAAGCAATAAAGTCTAGGTGAATAGGAATGAGAAGATTGTAATGCGATGACTATTCTTGGTATAGTACACTGGTTTCACTGTGCTAGATATTATCAAGTTAGGAGTTTATTCGTTCGGAGAAATAGAGATACATCACTAGACATAAACACTAATACTAGCACTAGCTATAGAATACTGAGTAAAGATACTAGGTATTTATAACAATGTACATTGTCCAAATGAAACGACAAACATCTCTGAACTTTCTACCTGGGGAACTATGTGATCTATCCCCTATCCTCCGCAGGCGAAAATTTGTGCCATTCTGTCCTACCCTCGAGCTACCCAAAGATTCGGGCATCGATTACCAAAACACAAATATCGGAGCTTTCGGCTGACCCTAAATCTGAGACATTCAAACTCTCGGGGGTGACATTATTAGTTGAAAAAATACCATACCCGAATGACATTCTAGACTTTGCCGTTAAGTCAATGCTGAATCATTATACGATTATAAAATTAAACCCCTGGAATAAGTCATCTCAACTTATACCCATCTATCCAGGACAGTCCACCCATCCCGTCGTACCAAGAAGGAGCAACAAAAAAAGAAATAGTTCGTCATCCGGGAGTCTCAGCCCCAATTCCCAACTTTCAGAAATTCGAGCGACGAGCTACGAATCACGAGATTGGAAATACATGCAAGTTTTTATTTACCTCACTACCCTATCTCCACTCTACTCCACTAATGAAAAGCTAGTCAATGAATGGTATGGGATAAGAAGCAAGACATCGAGACACTTGAGACATTGTACTACTCATGCGTTGGGCCCTTGAGCCCTCAAAATTCAATTCGGACAGATTGCATGCAGAATATCGAGGAAAAGCAGCGAATGAATAGTAAGCATGCCAAAAACAGAGTTTGAAACATATATGTTGTCAAACGGTGAGTTTTTCATGCATCACCGTCCCCTCGTCCTTTCCTCCACATTCCATCCACAAATCACCTAGACCTTCACCCTCAACGCATTGGCACTTCCTAAGTCTGACGCACGTGACTCAACGATCTTCATGGCTATCACCACGAGACCAATTTTCGTGGGACTGTCGTACCCCACATAAGATCTTACCGGCCGGGAAACAGTGAGCATGTTCCCCGGTTCGTTGGGTTTGTGATGTTATTAATTGATTTTGATCCAAGTGCGTGGGATGGATTTTGGGGCTTGGAACGCGTGGGTTTCCAGGGTTTGGAAAAGTGGAAAGGGGAGAGACAGTTAAAAGAGGAAAAAGCTAAATGTGAATGGGCAAGAGAGGTGAAGATACTCGTACACTAATAAAACAGCAACCAAAAATGCGGAAAGCTAAAAGAGAGGAGTAGACGAAAATCAACACTAGCACTGGCATTAGCTATAGAATATCGCGCAAAAGTAGTTAGAGCAAAACTTAGCCACGGAAGTATCGGTATCGCTATAAGGTGCGAACTGTGCATGGAGTGAAGAACCGTTTGGATGTGCGCGAACAATTGAATCAAAGCCGCGAACTCAAATTCCGATATTCTAGACTCAAGAACCTCGTTGCTCGTATGCGTATATGCGTATACCGGTATGCAAACTCCCACAAGACCCTTAGAAGATCATTCTCGAAAACTACTCAATGTAGATTGATCCCCAACAAAAATCCAGAAGCACTTGCATAACCTTCCACTGACTAGATCTCAACCACCCGAGCCACCCTCTGTGTTATACGTAGTGATGATGGTGATGTTGATGGCTTAGGTAGCGCATGCATCTAAAGTGATCTGATTGACCAGCTGACTGTTATTTCTCACTAGCTCTGGTAAGTTTTGGCTTCTTTGAATTTAGTCTGGGGTCTTGAGTGTACAACTTCTTAGTTCCCGTTCAGAGCTCGAGTGGCTAGTTGCTAGGGAGTCGTATAGATTAGTTGCGGCTTGCTCTAGGGTAAAGGGTAATATGTAGTGCTCGGTTCCAAGATTTCTGGGCGGAAGGAGGTTATGTTGGTTGGATTGGCGTTGCGAGTGAAGGGTGGTAATTGGTAAGTGAGTGAGGGGAGGTAAAGTAAGCTTTGATTGAAAGTGTGTGGGATGATGATGTTTATCTTGAAGACGGTAGTGATGTGGTGACCTTTGGACAAGCATAAAGAAATAAATTTTCAAATATATGACATGGACTTGAGATGGGTACTCCGTAAGTTGTGGGTAAAGATTGTTGCTGGGCGAGCTCTCGGTTGCTATTCTTTGGAATTTGGCGATTGTTAGACAGGGGTTCCGGGGTTGGGGGTTGTCAGAAGCTTGATCAGGAAATGCAACGAGATGCTACTGAACCCTCGGGATGGATTTGTTTATAATTTACCGTAAACGTGAATAAAGGTAAGCAGGGTTTGGTAAGTACTTGAGTATAGTCGAATGAAATGTTTTGATAGTGACAAGGTAGGACAGCAACTCGAATCCAACTCTGTGCCAGTGTTTATATGCAGAGCAGAGAGAAAAAAGTGGAAAAGGGTAGAATGTCTAATGTTTCTAAATATCTCCAGCTAGTACAAATATCTTGGGTCAGGTCACCTAATTCACAATCGAACTAATTTGGTTAACATTACCATACGTTTCGGTAAAGTGGTGCGAGTGGCATTCATGATGCCCCTCGTCCAATCCACGGACCTGGCCGGAGTCGTAAAGGGATCGAAGAATCAATCATGTTATGACCAGCATGCAGATCTCGAAAAGGATATGGAAATCGCAGATGACGAAGAAAAAGTTTCAAAATGGGTCGAGAAATAACGTTGTGATACGGCAATGTAATTTGGATAATAAGTGGATGGATATATGCGAGGTTGCAACCAACTCGTCTTTTTTCCCTTTCAGGGATCTAATGAGCAAGATACCGGTATGCAAATGGATAGATGATTTCCTTGGGGGCGAATTGGCTTTTGAGGATTGAACGATTGAACTGTGGTTATGTATGTGATACTTCGTGTGTGTGGGAGAGCGCCAAGTGAGAAGTTGTGGTCGAGGTTGATGGGGGTCATGGTTCGGTTGTGATGGAGGGAGGGGCGAGCTTAATGAGATATGTATTCTCGACGTGGTTATATGTTTAACGATGAGTTTGGCATATCGGGTGTAGAATTGCCAAGTGGTGAAAATGTTTCATTTTTTTGGTTCGTTGTGTAAGTTTGACAGTTGAACGGTGAAAAGAGGGGGAAAGAAAGCAAGAGTGGTGACGATGAGTTGTGGCTGGAAAGCACTTCAAGGGCTGACAGCGAGGTAGGTGAGTGAGTGAATTTGTGCGTGTGATGGAAGAAGTCAAACCTTATTGTCGCTTTGACGTAGCATCGAGACTCAAACACTTTAACTAGAGTGAGGGGAAACAGTCTAGAACAATTAGTTGATAATGGTGAACAGTAGTATATCTTCAAGTTTTATGTACTGTTAACGAGGAGAAGGTATGGGTAGGTAGGTGATGGGGGCTTTGTGAGGTTCTTCGAATTCCACTTCATGTCATCTTACATACACGTCTTCTGCTCGTTACTCCTGCAACAGGAATGCCAACGGATAGTACGAGTAGAACCCTTTTGACTCAAGAATCATCCATAGGTGGTAAGAATACATGCTATGTCCACTCCGAATTCCCCAAACTCAATATTGTAAGATCTTAGCTATTTATATAAATATCCACATCGACATCTAGGGTGAAATGACAAGCCCAGCTATTTCATTTCCTTATATCTACCAACCATATCTATGAATATACGATTGTACGAAGACTAACCTCAATGCCAGATACTAATAAATACTAATTATCAAATACCAAATGCCAAATGCCAAATACCAAATACCGGAACCGATGAACCTTCTCGCTCACCCCATAGTACAGAGCTGCATTGCCCTTTTGTCCTGGTCTCGGTAGCTAGAATTCACCAGCTCAGCTCAACTCAATCCAATTCAATTCAATCCCGTTCAATGTTCAATGTTCTTTGTCTAAACTTGGGTATTAATTGGATTTGTTGTCCTTCGTGATATATTTTCTTCAATCCAATTGGTTACTTCCCCTCACCTGAGATCTTATGGGTACCGGTATCCATATCATATCATATCATATCATATCGTAAAACGGAGCAGGTAATCAAGCAAATCAGATCAGATCTACGAGCATTTTTGACACAAGGGTTCAGGAGTCAGGACAAGTCAATATTCTATAGAGGACCTACTAGTGAAGGGGAGATAAATTATAATACCTAGGTCCCTAGGTCGTCTCAAACCCTTGCTCTCAAAAGAAATAAGGGCACGAAGAAAAGAAGAAGGAAAGAAAAGGAAAAAAACATTCGATTCTCATACTCACTCGTTGACTCACTCCCGAATTATACAATTAAATCAATTGGGTGGTATCACGATAACCCAACTCTCACACATTCCTGTGTTGTTGTTTTTCCTCACTTGGACAAAGTCGATTCAAAGCGTTGCAACCAACACCACCTGGGCAGTCTGTACCATAATAAGCAAATAAGCAAATACCTACCTAGTAAGCAAGCGACCTTCCAATGCTCTTCAATTACCTATGAGAGAGAAAGAGAAAAAAGTTAAAAAAAACGGCATCTCAACCTCAGGTTTTCCCGCTTCAAATCACACTCACTCCATACATCCATATACATACCTACCTACGCTACGATATCACTCTCACACCAAAACTCAAACGGATTAGTTCTGCCGTAGTAGGATACCTAGCATCAACCCAGACCACGCCAGATAAATTTATCCCCCCCCCCCCCAAACTACAACCTCTAAACCGTTTTCAAAAAATACTTCCATCAAATCCTTTTCTCCCCTAAAAATTTATAGAAAGAGACATCAATATCAACTGTTATGATGTCTTCTTTCAATATTGATTGCTAGCTAGGTTCATTCCTCGCGGTCGAGTCGACTGAACGCTTTTTCCCCTCCACGATACGAAAGCCTGCGAAGACACGATAACACCCGATCTCAACCAACGAAGACGCGTACAACATCAATGAAGTGGATTGAAAGTCCAAGGGCACCATTCAATAGTCAATGTTGACGCAAAGGATTGATTCTTAGGAATCCTCAATTTATAAACTATTCAAGATGGAGGGAGATCAGAATCAGGCAATGTTAGCACCACCTGCCGTGTCGCATCTGCGTGCAGAGGCCGGTATGATGGAACGATCACTCAGTGCGGATATTCGAGAAGAGAGAGAAGATCTCAGACAAGCAGCAGAAGAAACTCTCAACGTCATCATGGATCTAAGTATGGATGGCACAATAAATTGGGTCAGCCCCTCATGGTCAGATGTTATTGGCACAACTTTGGATTCTGTTCAAGGGAAACCAATCGCCAACATCTTGATTGGAGACAACGACCGGAGTGTATTCACGGATACTCTGGAGGAAATGAAGAAAGATGATTCTCGCAGTTACATTATAAGATTCGCCATTGAGCTGGGTCCGGCTTCAAGGTTATTACCACTAGAAAATCTAGAGCATGTCAAAGAAGGCGAAGGCGAAGGTGCAGCGATATCGCAACCGGGACCTGCTACAATTGATCTAGAGGGACAAGGTATCATGGTACACGATCGAGGATCCGAAGCAGGCAGTCATGTAGGTTCTTGCCATGATCTTTGATCGGAAATGGACAGCTAATATTATGCAGACAATGTGGATGATCAGACCTTGGATAGCGCCACGAGAAATTCAAATAGATCTCGCCCCAGTTATAGTCGAATCTTTAGGTACTGGAGCACAAGTTCTTGCGAAATATCTCACTACCGTTGCAGAACATGGTCTGGATGACCCAGAAAATCATGCCCCGCCATTACCACTTCTTTGCCGAATCTGCGAACGTCAAATCCCTCCTTGGTGGTTCGAAAAACACACCGAGTTGTGCCTCCAAGAACACAAAGCTGAGATGGAAGTACAAATGTGTCAGGATAATTTGACGGAACATCGTCATGCTATTGTTAGAGTTTTGGATGCGTTAGAAGCTCGTCAAGCTCGGCCGAGTGCGGGAGAACAACCTGTGATGCCGACTCCACCTCAGGCTGAATACAAAGGATTACCGATTGGTGCCAACTCAACTACTTCTTCTGGTACAGCTTCTCCAGGGACACCCACATCGGGTAGATCTCGATCGAGGTCTACATCAGGATTTGGTCATGCAAGAGGACGATCCTTCGCTCAAAGGCGACCTCATGCTCGAATCGTCGAATTATTATTGGACCTTTGTGATACAGCCATGGAAATCAACACACCCGCGATCAAAGAACCATCCCCTCAAGCTCCTGGAGAGTTTCGTACACAATCTCCTCAATCGGAATCCCGCATATCTCAAGTTATCCAATGGCAATCACCAAGTTTGAACGCTGTAGATCAAGAAGGCTTATCGATGCTTTGTGCGGATAGTGAAGCCGTTGCGCGTGCAAAGGTTGAAGCTGTCATTCGTCATCGAAGAATTATCGAATATTCAGAACGCATCCGTATGGAATTTTCGGCAATTGTACAAGATTGTATAGACGAGGCTATCAACAAAGCTGCCCGACTTGCAGCTGGTCAACTCAGTGATTCGACAGAGGAACCCGAAGAAACAACACCGGCTAATGAAGAGGGATTTTTTGCAGGTTCTTTTGACGGACCACATGGACCCTCATCACTGGCAGCAGCACTTCGAGCTGCTGAGCTTGGGACGAGCATGGTACATGAAGGTCGGCAATTATCATCTGCTGCCATTTCCTCTACCAGATCTAGCAGTCCTAAAGAATGTCCAACCCCTCGTTCACACCAAGGCGCTTTGAGTAGCATATTAGGACAATCCCGGGAAGCAAGAAGGGAATCAATCTTTTTCGAAAGTGATACGGGTGCGGAGAGTGATGGTAGCGTCAGATCATCATCGGTCATGGGGCGTCCGCCAAGAACGGAATCGCCAGTTTCAGAATTCGGAGATCTGCGTCGACATGCAAGTTCCCGACAACAAAACAGGCGAAGCATGGTTCTCGGTACTGGCACACTTTCACCCCGAAGACAAGAGTCTCCCGTTCGGATGCCACCTCCATCATCCCCATTGAGAATTTCCAAACCCCGCATCTTGCCGATCGCCCACGAGGGTATTGTTTCTCCAACTGCATCGCCGATGCTTCCCGGAAGCGAGTTCAGCTCGCCCGCATTAGTTCCGTCACACCATCGACGTCAGTCTTCGGCTGCTGGATCAGACCCACGCCCACCACCATCGCCCCGATTAAATTCTGTTAGCGCTCCACAAGCACGTGCCGTACCACCATCGATCAAAGATTTCGAGATCATCAAACCTATTAGCAAGGGAGCCTTTGGCAGTGTTTATCTATCGAAGAAGAAGTCAACTGGTGATTACTACGCTATCAAGGTACTTAAAAAGGCCGACATGGTTGCCAAGAACCAAGTCACAAATGTTAAGGCTGAACGTGCTATCATGATGTGGCAAGGTGAGAGCGATTTTGTCGCGAAGCTCTATTGGACATTTTCTAGCAAAGACTATCTATATCTAGTGATGGAATATCTCAATGGTGGCGATTGCGCATCTCTCATCAAAGTTCTCGGAGGTCTTTCGGAAGATTGGGCGAAGAAATACCTTGGTGAGGTAATCCTTGGCGTTGAACATCTTCACAGTCGTGGCATTGTACATCGTGATTTGAAACCTGACAATCTTCTTATTGATCAAAAGGGTCATCTCAAATTGACCGATTTCGGTCTGTCTAGAATGGGCTTGATTGGACGTCAAAAGCGTGTATTGAGCAGCGTAGCGAATGAGTCTGCTCCAGATCTGCTGAAACAAGGTCCTTTTGCCCGAGCTACCTCCATGAGTTCCTCTCGTGCCTCATCATTCGATTATCAGGGCCATCATTCACCCGGTTCAACACCTCAAATGACCCCAGATGTTGGTGGTAGCTTAGGGACACCCTCGTACTTCAATTTGAGTCGTGAAAATACCATCAACAAGGATGCCCGACGAAAGTCTGGCCATAGGAGTGACAGCGGCGGCAGTGATGCATTAACTTCTATGTTCAACCAATTTTCTTTGAACGAGTCCCAAAACCAACAAGCGCTCAATCAAAGAAGAACACCCATTGAAGAATTGAGCGAGAACGAGGCTGCTGGATCACCAGACTTGTGCCTTCAACCAATTACGAGCCACAGTTCTGATGCTAGGCACAGTACGCCACCACAAACTAGTACAGGTATGATGCCGCCTCCAATGGCTCTTTTCGATCCTGATGATAGTAATCGTCGGTTTGTTGGTACACCTGATTATCTTGCTCCCGAAACTGTAAATGGGCTTGGTCAAGATGAAGTAAGTGATTGGTGGTCTGTAGGATGTATTATGTTTGAATTCATTTATGGCTATCCACCTTTCCATGCCGGCACACCGGATGAAGTTTTCGAAAACATCTTGGCTCGCCGAATTTCATGGCCGGATGAAGGTGACTACGATGTCTCAGATGAGGCTAAGGATCTCATGAATAAGCTTTTATGCTCAGACCCGCAGAAACGACTTGGGGCCAACAAAGAAGAGAAGTTTCCTACTGGAGGCGATGAAATCCGAAGCCACCCTTGGTTTGAAGGCACTCAGTGGGACAAATTACTCGAAGACGATGCACAATTTGTTCCCGCTCCGGAGAATCCCGAGGATACCGAGTATTTTGATGCGAGAGGAGCCACTCTGCAATCTTTTGCGGAAGAGATGGAAGATCAAGCATCTACTCAGCATCCCACACCTGGTGCCGAATATCCCGAACGCCCTCATGATGCTTTATCTCGAGTTCGGAGTCAAGTCAATAACGTCAAACGAGGTTTGATGCCATTACACATCCCACCCCACGTCCGAGATATGAAGAGCAGGCGACTGAGCGAACCTGTAATAGCAGATGACTTTGGCAATTTTACTTTCAAAAACTTACCAGTTCTAGAAAAGGCAAACAAAGATGTCATTCAAAAACTACGACAGGAAGCCATGTCGGCCACAAGCAAGCCAGTTGTCAGTCCTGGCGGTGCTAACAGTGTAGTCACATCCCCAGCTGCATTAGATGGAAACCCTGTATTGCCAATGCCAATGCCAATTCAAAGAACCTTGTCAAATGCTAAAGCTACTGCTCGACCTTCGTCTCCTTCTGGATTTAGTCAAGCAGATGCTTCTCCAAGTAGGGCTTCACAACCTTCATCACCGTTACTTGTCTCATTTATTGCAGGGCAGAATAATGAAGCTAGACGTAAAACTTCGAGCAATTCCTCGAGCTTATCACAGCAATCGAGCAACAACCTTGCACCACCTGCTAGTTTTATGGATGGGCCTAGAACATCGCCTGGGCTTCATAAGACCACGAGTTCTGCCGCTTCATCGCCTATTAAGATACGTGGGTCTGCACCTCCACCACTTTCATTATCATCGCCAGCAAAACCACCTGCCACCCCCCGACAAGGTAGTGGTACCTCATCATCATCTAGAGCTCGCTCGCAAACAGTTGGATCACAAGAAGGAAGCCCTTTACCAGGCGAGTTCTTATCCCATCGCAAGCGACGAAGTCAAGTATTCGATATGTCACCTTCTTCTTCAGACAATGAAGGAGAAAAGGCTAATGCATTACTTCGCGTTCAACGTCGCCGTCAAAGCTCAAGGCGGATGTCCCAGATTACCTTATCTGATGGTCCTGCTTTTAGACCTTTGGATGTGCTTATCTGCGAAGATCACCCAGTATCACGAATGGTAATGGAGAAATTGTTGGAGAAATTACGTTGTCGCACAGTTACGGTGTCAAATGGTGCTGATGCATTGAGATATGCCGTCAGTGATATTAAATTCGATATTATCATGATGGAATTCAAATTACCTCAACTCAATGGTGCAGATGTGGCTCGAATGATTCGCGAAACAAAGAATGCCAATTCTCAAACTCCCATAGTTGCCATCACTGGATACCTGAAAGAACTTCAAGCACCTCATCAATTCGATGCTTTAATTGAAAAGCCACCGACAGCGTCGAAGCTCACCGAAGTCCTTTGTAGATTATGTCAATGGAAAGAGCCTATATCAAGTTTGAACTTCTCTCCGGCATATCCTCCACCGTCTGGTCTACGCCAGGAGAGCTTACGTCTTGAAGACAGCCCTACTTCTGCTTCGTCTGGTTTTGCACATATGCCAGCTGGTAGTTTTAGAGGTTCAAGTCGCGAAGATTCTATCAGCTCGAGTCTTTTCGAGGATACCGAGGCTTTTCCAACTGATGATCTTCCTGTTGTCATTAATAGGAGGCCTACAGGCGATTGGGATGAGACTGGACTTGGTATCAGTAACGAAGTTGACATGATTGAAGATAATGAATTACCTAAACTTCCGCCACCCAACCTTCTTCCAAGCAGCCCTTCTCCAGTGCGATTAGAACACCGTCGAAATCTTTCTCGCCAACGATCATCTGAAAAAATGAAGGCGAAACGGGAAATTTTGGAGAAGAACCGCCATGAATGTGCAGAATCTGGTGATGATGAGGATGAAGTTTTGGGTGATGTTGCTGTAAGAGAAAAGACCAGTCCAAAGGCTACCACTTCTCCAAAAACACATCGTGGCTCTAAGCTTGGTACAGAAATGATGCGTACGAACAGTCGTGGTAGTGTTGTGTCTGGGACTGAAATGTTGAGTTCTGACTCAATTGAGCCTCCACCTACCGTCACTGAAGAAGCGATTACTTCATCACCAACGTCAGAAATTCCCCCAGCATCCGAGATTTCTGAGGCCACTTCAACACCTCCAGGTAAATCTCAGGGCACCGGCGATAAAGAGGTTGATTTATTTAAAACGCCAAAACAATCACAGTCGCAATTCTCATTTATAGATGAAGAACATACTCCTCGGCCTACTTCAAAGTCATCACAAACAGTTATCGATGGTGATTTCCTTCCTACGCCTCGACCTACTTCAAAGTCATCACAAACAGTTATCGATGGTGATTTCCTTCCTACGCCTCGACCTACTTCAAAGTCTTCGAAAATGGGTGAAAACGACGATTATCTTAATGTGGGTAAAAGTTTAAAGAGAGATCGGTAAACCTTATGTGGTAACTTCTACTGCAAACACAACTCAGCTTAAACAAATATTTTCTTTTCAATGTCATATTATTTGCCTTCACCAGGCACATTACACCTCTAACAGACTTTTTTCTTTGTTCACTTTGTTAATTTTATTCGAAGCGTACGAGCTTCTCCTTTTTGCCTCTTTGGACTCGACATGCCGTAGTCTACATTAACTGAACTTCATGACTCAAGCGTGGCGTTTGGGAATGGGTTGGGTGGGAGATTATGCATATCATAGGGCGTTTTTTTTTGTATTTTTGGCACTCTTTGATCAAATATGAATGGGCTCGACTTTCACAGAGCAGATCGGATTGTGGGTTGATTGATGTTTCTTTTGTTAAGGATGAGGGGGATGGATGGTTGGGGAATTGGGGGATAGGGAGAAATTCAAATGTTCACGCGGTTAAGTGGTCAATATCTTTTCATTTGACGAGAAGAATGAGATAAATTGCTGCCACTGTTACATCTGCTTGGGACGTCAATAGCTGCTGACAAGGAAGATTTTGTAGATTTGTTGGGTTTTGGAAGAGGGTCGGTGTGAGGAGACGGAAGGGGAGTGTATCGATGACTGAATACATCGATTGGCGATGTAGACTGGGAATTTTACTTTAACATAGCCACACATAAGACACGAGGAATACATATGAGCATTGGCATTAACAACCACTAATGAGCTTTGTTAAGCCTGAATATCATTATTTGCTTTGAGGAATACGAAATTTAATGGTTGGTAACAGCGTAGAGGATGATTTAATATTGTCGTTTCTACCGAAGAGGTAATACAGATAGTTTCTTAGGTAATAAGCATTAAATAGCATTGGTGGCAGAAATTGTATGAGATATAGGTAGGGTACGAGAAGATTGCATGATTAGTGGAGCTTGTTTACTAATACAATCATATTTCTCTAAACCCCTCTACCATAGTTTATGACACACCCTATGTCATTTATGTATTAGATACCATCCTAGAGTGTTCATCAATACAAAACCCGCTTCGAAGTTATATTCCCCCTATACTCATAGATAGTTCAAAGCAGCCCACCTCCCATTAAAACCTCTAAACTAGCCCACATACCAATCCTCCATCTAAGCACCACCCATAGCTGCGCTCATGAAAAGCTTCTCCCTCTTCATCAACAAACTCAACACTACAGTCAACGCTCCCGCCGTAATAACCATAGCATAAGTCTTGCTCATACTCTCCACAATCGCCTGAATGACCTCCTTTTGCTGCATCTCTGTCAAATTCTTCACAAACTCACTACCCGCCCCCGCAATCGCCTGCTGAATTTCCGCAGCCGGCAAATCAGGCAGAATAGCTTGGATCTTCTCCTGACTTCCATTTAGGAAGACGGAATTGGCAATCGCGAGAGCGATAGTCACACCGCCTACTTGTGCACAGGTGATGAAGCCGACGGCGGACGAAACGAGTTCTTCGGCAACAACGGCTTGGGCCACGGAGAAGGAGGCTTGAGCGAATAAACCGACGCCGAAACCGATAAGGATGGTGAAGCCGTAGATTTTGGCAATAGAGGTATCGGGGGTGACGTCAGCGAACATGAGGGCTCCGCCGGTGAGGACGAAGACTCCACCTGCAGTGTACCATGGCATGTAGTAACCGTATGCGGAAAGGATGGCACCGTTGGATATGACGGCAAAGATCATCAGGATGATGAATGGCAGAAGACGTACGCCTGCTTCGAGAGCCGAGTCGTTACGGGTGAATTGGAAGAAGATTGGAATCATATAAATAGGGATGAAGATGGCGGTTCCTCCAGCAGATGTCATGGCGAAAAGAATAAGCATTGTTCTGCTCTTCAAAAATTCAATAGGGAAGATTCTGCGGCTGGTCGTGGTGAAGATGGTAAAGACTTGTTGAATGCTGAAGATAATAAACAAGATACCTGAGCAGACGAATAAACCGATGATCTTCCCAGAGTTCCAGGGGTAAGTCACACCGCCGAATGAGACGGCCATGACACCAGAGACAAAGGCTCCAATAATAAGTATGCCACCGAGGTAATCAACCTCTTTTGCGCGATGGAGGAGTGGAACACCCGGGCGGGGATCATAATTTGGTAGGAGGAAAAGGTAGACTGGAGCGCAAGCTGCGCCAATGCAAAGATTAATGTAAAAAGCCCAACGCCATCCTGCAGAGGAATCTGTGAATGCACCTTTGATATTGTTAGTACACTTTCCTCGTATCAGTCAATGAAAGGATGAGCATGAACCTACCTCCAATAATCGGACCAATTACAGTGCCTAAACCCCAAGTCATTCCAGTACCTCCAATATAAAGCGGTCTCTCATGGATAGTTGTAGAAGCAGCAAGTAGTGTCATAACACCCACATACGCACCACTACCGCCGAATCCACAAAGTGCCCGTCCAACAATTAGAGCAGGCATATTGGGAGCACCACCGCACAACGCAGAGCCAGCCTCGAAGATAATAATCGAAAAGATATATGTCCATTTCGCATTGAACTGACCAAAGATCTTTCCCCATACTAGATTTGTACTAGCTGCGCCAATAAGAAAGCCCACACTAAGCCACGAAAGTTTACTAACATCATTGAAGGTAACGACGATATCAGCTTGGACAACTGCCACAATGGTGTTATCGAGAGCGAAGAGAAAAGAGGATGAGAGTATTGCGGCAACCACCAGGGCCCACCTCCAACCTGTAATCTCTCGTACTGGAGGAGCATCCTCGGTTTGTTCAACTTGTGCTTTCTCTTGATCGATCTCCGAGATGGATGCCATTTCAGAGGAGATGCCAGTTTGGTTGGGTGGAACGTTTAGAGACTTTTCTGAAGCAGCAGAAGAGTCTGCAAGTTTCTCTGATGTAAGATCCGACATTGTTTGAATCTGAGCGTGTTAGTCCAATACATCTTGATATTTCTAGCAATGAAACATAACTCACCTTTCAGTTAAAGAGTTAAAGAGACCTTCTGAAACTATGTTGATAACCACCTACCATACAGCTCAAACCTTCAACATGGAGATGGTCACACAATATATAAAATTTCAAGGAGAGTCGTGAGGCATGCTTAATCTTGGGAGACAAGGGTCGGACAATGAAGAAAGAAATACTTGACTGTGCTTCATAAGCCGTGAGATTCATGAGAAAAGCTTTGCCGTTTTAGTCGGCATGACTCTTAACTTCAAGTGAGAGTTCTAAGAAGCGTCTACTCAGCGTCAATATCAATGTTCTTTTCTCCATAATAGTTCTGAAATTGAGCCAGTTGCCATCCAAACATGGGATTAATCGTCGTAGAGGATCAAGGGTTAATGCATAGTGCTTACACTGGAAGCGACAGACCCGCAAGGCCATGGCTATTGACCTACGATGAGCTAGGGGGGAACACAATCAATATCAAGTTACCAATTGACCCAACTGATCGGACTCCATAGACTGGAAATAGTCCGCGCGGAAGAAATATTAGGCCGGAGGTGATACCGGATTTAAGAACAAACACCAGAAGTGGAGGAATTAAAAGATATCTGATCGGATTTTGGGCTATATCCGAAATGCGGAGGAATTCGGCGGGAGGATTGAACAAAAAGAAAGTAATAATTAAGCAAAGCTGGAATAAAAAAGATGCTTTCTCAGCAGGCAGCGGCTACGTGTCTAATTTTGGCTGAAGAAATATCACTTTTGCATTTACGATACAACTTCCATCACTAGAGGCAATTTCGCTGGAGCCGAGTAGGGCTGACATTCATATCAGGACCAGATCCACAAAAGATAACTCCATGAAAGTCTCCTTGGCACGTGTGTGAGCGATATCGTCTTTTATTCATACTTCCAATAGCTGTGATACACATTTTCATCTGTGGCACTATTCTTGATCGAAGATCCGTACAATGTCTAGTAAGAGTTCTAGCCCCTGCTCACCGCACATGTAACGCTTTTCCGGCTAAAATATAAGATTATTCACCTTTTCATACCCTAGTTTATTTACTATAATAAAAGATGAAATTAAAAATTATTTTATAAAAAGATTTAAAATTATTGAAATTACTCGAAAAAATATACTATTTATTTTTAAATATTTTTATAATAGTGTTTTAAAGGGTTAAAGTTGAAAATTCGAAAAAATTCGAAAAATTCGCTTATTTTGTATGGGAAAAGCGTTACAAGTTGAAAATTCGGAACTTTTTCAATTAAAAGCTTATATAACTTTTCAACAAAAATGATTAAAAATAAATTAGAAATTTTTATATATAGAAAATAAATCAGATTATCTATTAGCAACTTATTTCAATTTAATTTCAAGAATTGTATTAATTATATAATATTTTAGTTTATATAGCAAAACATGAATTTTGCAGGGATTATGTCACAAAACATCACGGTGTGCGGTGAGTATGTTCGATAACTCTTACATGACCTCGATTCTTCTGCCGGCACCTTGATTCATCGTCATTGCTAATAGTTTCAAACAATCAGGCGCCAGACTTTAGCATGATCGAATTTCCCAATAACTGTACCAGCAACTTTGTACGTAGTTGATACGTGTGTTGACTCCACGCATTGTTGCTGACTGTGTAGATAGATTTCTGCGGCTCGTTGTGAAAGTATGTGGGGGATGGGTGGGATCATCTCATTATCAGCGAAAGAGGGCTGAAATGGGGGGGGGGGGGAGATTGTGTGTTGCCTTGGTAAATAACCAGAGAAACGAACCCAATAGCTTTCAAGATTGCATTACAGCATTTCAAACATGGAGAAAATAACGTGAAATGGGCATCAGACTCTCCACTAGAAGGGCTAGATTGCTCAAGATTCTTTAGATATGACCCTTCGTGCGGAATTCCGCAGCTAATTAGATTATCGCTACCATGCAATTGGACCTTCATACGCCAAGTTTGTAGGGATTCATTGGCCATTGACGCTGGGAAGGAAAATGTACGTGTTATCATCTTAAAAATCACGTCAGCACTATCAAAAATGACGGATCCTTTTGTTAAACTCAAATCCAGTCTGTTATTCCCTGACTTGAACCTCTTAGCTACGACATTGATCTGCCATTGATATGCCGATTTAATAAATTTCGAACGTTCCTGGAATTTGTAATTCATTCGATGCCAAAATCCAGCCCAGATGTGAATCAACGCGTCCATTATTTCCTTATCGCCCTCCTAAACAGCCAACTGTGCTGGAATCTCATACTTCTTTTGAGATATTTTGCTTCTACGAGAATGTGAGCCATTCTTTGTAGTAAGGCGAATGTCTGAACGTCGAGGGTCTGAAGGCGTTGGGTATTTTCAATCACATCTGCCTTGTACTACCCCCACATTGTCCCGGATCCCCTTACACACACATCAAGTCCTGCACTTGCGTAGAAACCCTCGACTTTCAGTTGTATATTTTGTACTCCTAATAGCAGTTCTGGTATAATTCCAGCGTTGTGAGGAAAAATAAGTGAGAAGGACGTTCTGCAGATCGAAAAATGGGTGGCTTTTCTAAATGAGCCGCTTCGAAGACTCAGAACTCAAGTCCGGCATGGCGATTGACATCATGTCGGCGTATTTCTCTACCGCCAGGCCAAATGATAATGTGCTAATATTGAGCGTTGAGGCCGTCGTTTGATAACAGGAGGATACGGGTGAAACCGCTTGATCGAATATTCGTTCTCCATTTGGACTGCCGTAAAAGCGTAGCAAAGCCCTTCTGAGGCCGAACCAATACTAGCGATGAACGATTGAGGTCCTAGATCGCATGCCTTTGTCTTTTCGCGATTAAATTTTTGGGCTGTCGCCCCTTAAGCTTCCGCTCATAGAGCTCTTTGTAATTAGCTTCAATTTATACTATGAGCATTCACCTAGGGTAATGTTCGTAGTAAATGATCATTGTCTTGCAATGGCAGACAGAAAAGCTGGGCATCATATTGTTGAATCATAGCTTGTTTGTGAAAGCAATTGTTTGTTGATGGAAAGGTACCTACCCAGTCCAGTAATACCTGAACGAGCTGAGGTAAAGTCTCCAAGGTGGGGTGGATAAAATAATCACGTGGCTTCTTATCGATTTAACATCCCAGGTGCCGGTAGTTCTAGACAGATGATGAAATACCTATTAATAAAGTTCAACGTTCAAAGCTTATCATCTGCCGATGATATCCAAATGTAACCTTCCCTTTTGACCTTGTTATGATGGAGATTATTTCCTCTTTGGTAGAATTCTCAAATCTTTTCTCCAATTGTGTTCAATGTCCCCAAAGCCCGATGTTTTCCCCTCATTTCATATCTCTTGCCCCTCCCCATTGATGAAGAAGAACTGATAAGAAATGATAAGATATGATCCAAGAAGCATATACTATCATCGTATTATCAAACTGTATCGAACATCTTCAAACATGAGGGGCTTGAGAGGGGAAAGAGTGATGATAACACTTCCATTCATAGTCAATTTTGTGGACTAGTGATGATCATCAGATAGCATAGACCTCATACGTGCATGGCCTACTTTGATGTCGTCCAGTATTTGTACTACAGCTCCATCACGGTGATGTCTGTAACCTCTTCATTTCTTCGTTATTCGTTCAATCAAATTATCACCATACATCACACTTCTTTTTGCCGACTGCATCTTTCACTCTCCGACACCATCGCCAATCAAACATTTCTTTCGTTTGTTTATCACTAGTAATATTTGATCTCTTCTTTACTTGGGACAGTCGAAGTGTGAGTGACTACCATTAAAGTTATCATCTACACTATGGCGGACCCAATCGATGAGAAACATCAGTCTACCGACTCTGATGATATCAAAAAGAAGTCACAAGACTTAGAGCGAAATGTTACCTTGGGTGAAGGAGAATTGCAAGATCCCATGTTCAAGCATGCTGATCCCAATGACGGCGATGAAGCGCTTGAAGCTTTTGCTGGACATGACGGTGAAGTTATTGTCATGACGCCAGAGATGGAAAAGGCATTGTTGAGAAAAATTGATTGGAATTTGATGCCGGTATGTCTCTTATCGAATACTTCCCATCGGAGTACTTATCATACATTCGCAGATGCTCTGTGTTGTGTATGGGCTCAACTATCTCGACAAAACCACACTTTCCTATGCGAGCATTATGGGGATGAAAACCTCGCTGGATCTTAAGGGTGACAATTATCAATGGCTAGGGTAAGAACTTTCTTAGTTCGGGTTTAATCGCTTTGAGAAATTTGTTGATTGATCCATTGTACAGATCAATGTTCTACATCGGCTATTTGGTCTGGGAGTATCCCACCAATCTTCTATTGCAGAGATTGCCACTCGCTAAATGGTCATCATTCAACATTATAGCTTGGGGTGGGACCTTGTGTTGCATGGCCGCGACAAGCAATTTTGCGGGTGCCGTCGCTGTGCGCTTCTTTCTGGGAGTCTTCGAGGCTGCCGTGACTCCTGGTTTTACCCTTTTTACATCCCAGTGGTATACGCAAAGAGAGCAAGGCCTACGAACTGGAATATGGTTC
This sequence comes from Botrytis deweyae, assembly GCF_014898535.1. Classification (NCBI taxonomy): domain Eukaryota; kingdom Fungi; phylum Ascomycota; class Leotiomycetes; order Helotiales; family Sclerotiniaceae; genus Botrytis; species Botrytis deweyae. The sequence continues at coordinate 51,158 of NW_024066224.1, read as the reverse complement.
AGTTTCAATGGTTTCGCTCAAATATTTGGTGGTCTCGTCGCTTACGGCATCTCAGTTGGTGTTAAAAAACACGGATCAACCATTGCTTCATGGAAGATTGTTTTCTTGGCCATTGGTCTGTTGACAGTAACTATCGGTTGCATATTTCTATACTTCATGCCGGACAATCAATTGAATGCCAAATTCCTCACTCCGCAAGAGAGACTTATGGCTGTTGAGCGTATTAGAAAGAACCAACAAGGGGTGGGCAATAAACACTTCAAAATGTATCAATTGAAGGAAGCTCTTGCCGATCCGGTAACTTGGGCGTTCGTATTTTATGGATTAGTAGCAGATATTCCTAATGGTAAGAAGGATCTCAACGTTGAATGCCGTTCGGTTACGGTCAATTGAAACTGACAAAATGCAGGTGGAATTTCCAACTTTTTTTCCCAGCTCATCGTTTCATTTGGCTACACTCCCGACGAATCACTTCTTTATGGAACTCCGGGTGGTGCTGTCGAAGTTATAGCCCTCATTGCATGTGGTTATCTTGGAGATAAATATGGACACAGACTTCTGATCTCCATATCTGGTCTCTTGATAGCGATGCTAGGCATGATACTCATAGTTGCCCTCCCTTTATCCAACGACAGTGGTCGTTTGGCGGGCTACTACCTAATACAAGCCTCACCAACGCCGTTCACTGCACTTCTCTCCATGATATCGAGTAACGTCGCAGGTTACACCAAGAAAACAACAGTCGCAGCTCTGTATTTAGTTGCTTATTGCATAGGGAACATAATCGGCCCCCAGGTATTCAGACCAGCAGACGCGCCACGGTATAAACCAGCGGAAATAACCATCATTGTATGTTATGGAGTGTGTGCCCTGGATGTGGCTTTCATTTCTTGGTACTACAACAGGATGAACAAGAAGAACGAAGCGATCAGAGCCGCGCCAGGTTACAAAAAGCTAGATAAACAAGAGTTTCTTGATTTGACGGACAAGGAAAATCACGAGTTTGTCTATGCCCTATAATTCTATTAAGGTCATGATGCCCTTGAATTCATATTCAGTGCATAGACTTTCAGCTCCAGTCTCATTTCATTCTTCTATTGCTTGATATCTTTGGAGACGTATCGGGGAAGAAAGATAGAGCGTATACTTAATCAGAAAGAGCAAAGACAGAAGGCCAATTTCAATAGGCTGAAGGAAAGCTACGACTTAGTGCAACCTACCATATCAATTGGCATTGGTCACTGCTTATGTTGGGAAAATTCATAGGAGTTAGACAACACACAAACTATACCAGTGTACCATACCCGTGCGTGCATCTGCCAAGAATCACCTCCTCGTCCGATTTTAAGCTTTTATGCCAGCATAATTGTACCTCGGGGCTTCACCATATTAACGAGAACAGCCGTTAAGATACAATGGAATGTTACCATTCATTGCATAGAATCTCGAATCGGGCACAATAATTTTCGCTCAAAGTGGGAAAAGGTTGTTAGCATTAGATACTCATGTTGACGAATTAGCATCAAGATAATGTTGCAGCCTGTGTTTCGGTGTAACCCCATAGAGATTATAGGATCTGTGAAAGTCGCATGAGTCTGAGTAGTATTGGATCCTAGGTGGAAATCATCAATAAATTTTGCAAAAGGAATCCGGGTCTATTCTTCCATCTGGGCACTTGGTAGGTTTTTCATATCACGCGGCGTTTTGGTTTGGGATTGGGATGACTGCATCGAGAAGGAAGATATTCACAAATACTGGGCACTGAAATAGATCGAATCATCTAATGGACTTGGATAGGGGAAGAATAACCACACTAGGAAAGTCCTAACGAAAGAATTTCACTTGATTCTTTCACTGTGGCCCCGGCGAGCCGTAGGTTCAATTCACATAGAAAATTGAAGACCTAGAGACATGCAAATGTTCAATGTTGTACAATCTTTTCCAAATTCAACACAGGCTAGAACTCCAAAATGTTCTAAAAGTGTGGAGAAATGAACCACTGGCCCGGTACAACGCGATCAACCACTGTTTCTTTGAAATATGGAACGAAATGCTTTATGTCGCGTACAGGGAAATGATCCATGTAACCATGTGTTTAAGCTCCAATTGAGCATCACCTCAACACTGATGCCGAAACCATTCCTCTTTCAAACAATTTCTCCGAAGCTTTAATTCTGGCATTCCCAAAAGAATTTTCCGCTCAAACAGTCTTTCAGATGCAATTGGACCGCATACGACAACATCTTGTTTCTCGTGTCTTCTTCAAGAGACATTCGTACCTGGAGTATGATTTTCTGATGCCAAGTCGAACCAGTGGCTTCGAACAGGATACCTGAAAAGGCGTCGTTAATTCAAGCCTCAATCAACTAGTTTTGGGGTTGGTAGGACCTGGAAGCGGACTATGCTTGTTTGGCGCAGTATCAATCATGCCTTTTTGGTGGATTTGGACAGGGGGGTGGATATCATCCAATCAAAGTTCTCCAATTGATCGGGCATCTCGTTTGGATAATATATCTACGAGGTACAAACCCTACTCGTCTGCATTTTACTCCTGTAGGCCGGCGAAGTGGTAGTTGGCCCCCGGAAATTTCTTAAAAAATGTCGGATAATTAGGTCTATAGAGAGGAGGATTTCAGCAGTCATTGGCATGCAACTGCTTTGTGCAACTTACCAGTTTCCGGCATTTTACTGTCTTTGAAAGGATCAATGACTAGGAGGGGTAATTGTAATCCACTAAATCTAGAATTTGCTAAATGCATCCCCATGCTCGTCCAGACTTTCGGGCAGGATGGTCTGTCGGAATATTTACCAGGCACTTCACCCTTTACCATTCCTGTCACTTTCTGAGTATCTTTGCTAGATCGTTTCGAGATTTCCCCGGTAGATACACTTCGAAACCCCAGCACATACATATTCAAAAGCTGGATGCCTACCCCATGCCTGTAGGCCGAAAGTAAAACGCATAACACACATCTCGTTTGATTTATTGATATGCAAATCATGGATACCTGTATGATGTATCTTTTTTCTAGTAATCTAAGGCTGGTGGTAGTTCTTTCATCTAAGTTTTCGTGTCCTTCGACTCCAGACTTTTCCCTCGTCATTAATGAACGACTATTTCAGCCTCAACCAGCAACTAAAATGCATTTTCAAGACAAAGTGCATCGTAAGACATTGGGGATGTGACGATTTTGAGTTTGGTTTTCGTCAGTTAAGATTTGGTATTGGTACTGGAAAGGAGAGAAGAAGATATGCATCTTCCTCGATTCATTGCCGCAGCTCTGGTAGCAAGACAATCTGTGATGGTGTTGCCTTCATCATATTGTTCTCCTGACTGCCGTAAGTTTGATTTACTGTTATCAGATATTGTAAACAGATCAAGATAGCATTGGAGTAAAGGAGGTCACAAAGCTGATGATCATGCAGCGACATGCAGAATCGAAGCGTTGGCATTCAATAGCACGACGTCTTGTGCAGAAAACTCAAAATTTATCAACAGCTGTGGAAACTGTCAAACTTGCGTGCTGACCTATTCAATTGAAAATCCGGACGTCAATACCGATCAACAAGAGATAATACCTCTCATCTCCACGCAATTGAATAAATGTCTCCATACCCCAGGGGAAGGGGAGATACAACAGTACGCATTGCAAGTTTCAAATTTAACAGCTTTGTATTCGCGAATAGTTGGCACTGGGTCTTCCACGACTTCTGGAGCGACGGCAACAAAGACGAGTTCTTCGACTACGACTGGACTAGTTACATTGGTGACAACGCCTGTTAGTAGTTGGTCTGGGAGTTTAATGAGTGATTCGGGGGATTGGACAACCGTTTTGAGTACAGCTACTTGGGCAAGTGCTTATTTTAGTGCGCTCTCTGAAGGTATAGAACTCTACTCTCTTTCTTTAATCTTAAGTCATCTTGATAAATGTATCTTACTCTAATTCTAAAAACAGCATCGATATCTGCCATGAAAGCATCCTCGTATTCCAGGGCCTCCATAACCTCTATTTCATCGACTCCAACCTCAGATTCCATATCAACATCAATTCCTACCCCAACTCCAGCCACGAACTCCGAAACCAACACTACTCTCAATTCCACTATTCCTCAGACAAATGCCAGCACCACGGCCCCTTTAAACAAGACTTGGATAATAGGCCCCGTAATTGGCTCACTTCTCGGCATGTCTACCGTGTTCATAGTAATATTTTTCACTCGTCGCAAACAACATCGCGAATTTCTCTTTCAACAACATCTTCTCCGCTCACGCCATATCCCAATCAATATAGAACCCTATAAAAAGTTCGGCGGTCTTCATAGCCCGGCAAGTACGAGCAGTCATAATAGTTATGGTGATGGATATTTGGGAACCGGAGGAAAAGCGCAATTACACGGAGAGAGTATGGAGATGAGAGAGTTGCAAGGGAGAGAAGTAATGGCGCCCGTGGAATTACCGGCTAGGGAACCGGTGGGGAGTGAACTGTTGACACCGATTGGGAAGAATTTCAGGAGGAAGAGGAAAAGGGAAGCGAGTCCTGTGTCGCCATTGGTTTCAACGGGACTTGAGGATTTAGGCGAACAAAAACATGAAAAGGAGGAGACGGATGTAGGGACTCTTAGTATACCGCGGATAATTTTACCAAAAGGAAATGCCAATGAAGTAAGAGACGAAGGGGAGGAAAGCGATGAAGACGAAATAGTCGAGGAAGTCGAATGGCCATTGCCATTGAGTCCTTTACAAGCATTGTTCAAAAAGACAGAGATGAGGGATGGGAAGGCAGACGCTGATGAGGTACGGCATGAGACTTATTACCATCCCTGAATAAGGCTTGAGGTGAACTACCGACAGCATGAATGAAATAAAATCAGAGTCTCATGAGGAGCGAACTGCGGCTCAAAGCAGGCGCCACATGAAATTCAGATCTCTCTTGGTCCTGGGTCCCGCCGATGAGTCCTGAATCATTCGATCCAACAAAGATTTAAAATCGGAGGGAAGGATCACAGCATGAAGAATGTTAATTGCTGGTCATCTCAAATGCGCGAAAATCTCAATATCAAAGATTTATACATACCGAATCTCAAAATGTTCGATCATCCCGAAACAGGCTTCAGAACATAACAAAATGGACCTTTACACACGAATCGGCTTGAAGCAAGTTCACATGCCATATACTTATATCATGTGACATACCAACTAGATACAACACTTCCACTAATACCAATACCCAATTGCATAGACGCTTGCAAATAATGCATTTTCCATGTCACAATAATTTATGTACCAGTCAAAGGGAGCAAGAGAGTGAGCGAATCAATACCCCTACAGTATCAGTTTTTCGCAACATTCTCACGGTGGGAGTGTTCGATTTGGCTTTCTTAAAATTTCCCATATGATGAAACGAGACGTTAGCCAATAAGAAAATAAGAACCTGCCTTGAGTTTTTGGTGCTTTCGTTCGTAACTTTGGCTATCTGAGATGATGTTGATGAAAGCTTGCAGCAGGAGTGAGATAAGCTGTTCGGCAATTTTTGTTGATATCAAACGAACGAGATGATGCACAATTTAATAATGAAATATAGTTATACTTCTGTGAACCATTTCACTAATTCCACTCACTCTACTTATCGACTTTTATCAACTTCAATATGAAAGGTTAGAATCATATCATGTGACTAGGATCCATTAGCCACCTCATCTCCTTCCCTCTTTAAATCTCCTCAAAAAACTCCCCCAACAGTGCATTTGTCTCATCACTCTTCTCTAACTGAATCCAATGACCACCTTCCCATCTTTCAACTCTAAAATCTGAAATGTAAGGTTTCATTTGCGAAGGAAAATCGGCGCCAGAGCTAATGAAATTGGTGGACGTTATGAGGAGAGTTGGTTGGTGAACGACTGTGCGCTCTTTGGGGATTGCTGAGTGTGGAATTTAGTTTCAGTTATGAATTGAGAGCTAATACAGAGGAATAAAAAGGAAAGAGGGGGAGGAAGGATGGAAGAAAAGGGAGGGTGATAGTACCTTTATCGTCATCTTCGTTAATCCCATGAAGTTGCATAGTATACCAATTCTTTGCAGCACCAAAGCCGCCATTTTGGGGCGAGAATGTATTTTTGAAATGTTCCACGTCCTGATTGTGAGATATCTTTCAGCATTGATCCTTGCATCACACTTTTTGCATAAACATGAACAGATTTATCTTCACTCACCTCACTCGTTACAAAATGCGGATATGGAGCTAACATACTCCCCTCAAGCCATTTGCGAAAACCGCCAGTGGCTCCCATATGTTCTTTGCCTAGCTCATTGTCAAGGCTATAATACAGGGACATAACAGATTCAGGCTATGTTGATTATTTGTTAGAACTTTGTCTTTGGCATAACCGGACGCGGGGAAGATTAAGAAAAATCCTAAGATCTTACATTGTTGTCCAACAACTCTGTACTATCCTCCTCATCCATCAAAAAGAAATATCCAAAGATTTCAAACCCAGCCATCTTCTTAACTTGAGCATTGATCATTTTCACCATGTCGAAATTGAAAGCCGGTCCATCAGGTGCCTGGTATCCCACATCTAGAAACACTAATTTCTTGAAAATTTCCGGATGATAGTTCACCATGCGTGAAAGCATAGCACTTCCCCAATCATGTCCTACACCCAATACTTTATGAGATTCAGAAATGGAGTGTAAAGACAGAATTTCATATAAGTCCGAGGCCATATCTTTGAACTTGTAGGAATGGGCTGAGAGCGGTTTGGAGGTGCCGCCAAATCCAAGAAGGTCAGGAGCAATTATTCCATAACCTTTCGCGGAGAAATAGGTTATTTGATGGCGCCAGTCATATGATGAGGAGGGAAATCCATGGAGAAAGAGGATATAAGGTTTTGAGGGGGATGAGGGCTGAATATGAATGTACGAGTAGGTAAATGAGCGGGTGGTGGTATGGGTTTTTGCTGGGAAATTTGAAGATGCCATTTCGTGAAAAGTGTTCAAGTTTGCCCGGAGAAGAATATAATGGCAATTATTCTGAAGAAGACGTTGAATAAGTAGGCATATACATATACTTATTGTACGACATCAACCTCTTCATGCATGGCCAAATGATATATCTCCGGAAAGTGTTCAGGCGTATGTGATTGTGATTGGACACGGGGCTCGTGTCACCCAGAAAACCCGAGTGGGGTTATCGTGGTTCGGGTTTCAAAAGAGCCCGGAAAATCAAGGGTATATGTGGGGAAGGGATTTCCGAGGGATTTGGTGATAGGAAGGAGGAAGGTGGATATGTACCAAGATATCAGCATGTCAGCATGGTATAAATCCTTTATGTGGATGTCAGTGAATGAATATGTTAAGTAAAGTGGAGTCAATTGTCAATACCAGTATCTGTGTATTATTACAGCATCCGAGATGCATCACACTCTTCGATTCCCGCGGAACATTGACTAAATTTTTTCAAAAAGAGTTGGGATACATATCCCAGAGTCCCATGTAATCCTGCGACCAAAGATCTTCCATCTCCATTGGCATGAAAGCTGACATAGAAGCCATTTGATCTGTCTCTGATATTGGCTGTTGTTGTTTTTCTTGGAAGTCATCGATAGAGTTGGAAGTAATGGTAATGGGCGCATTGAATCCCGGCTTACGATCCACCCATGCTTTAAACATCTTCATGACCTTTTCTGAACACGTGAATATGTTTTCGGAATCACTATTGGTTCTTTCCCAGGCGGCCTCAGCTTCTGATTCTTTCAGACTTTGTCCTAGCACATCCAAGATTCTTCCAGGCGCACAAACCCTCCTGACCATGTCGGTATCCCATGCTGGATCCTTAAGCACCGTCAAACGATATAAAGGGAAGAAAACTCCCCCGAATTGTTTCCATACTGGAAGTGGTAATCCTATAAAATGTGAGGCTGGTGAGTTGAGGAGGATGTCGAACCAAGATCTTATGGAGTTGAGACAGCAATGAAGTGATTCTATTCGAGAAAGTGAGGAATCTATAGATGAAGCTTCAGTGGAGTTGGGAAGATAGATAGCAAACTCATGAATCATCACTTCCGCGCCGTAAATTTGAAGGTTCAAGGCTCCTTGGAAGCTGTTAGCACATAGTTCTAGGAGTGAACTCTCTACCTCCGAGGTGTACATACTATTTTCGTTCAAATGCGACGGTATCCTTTTCTTGACCTCCGCTAGTTGGGATTTGAGAGTTTGGATATAGAGCATAATAAGAGTGGAACTCCCAGGTTGGTCTGGTGTGCCATCACGGATGAGATTTATATATGATTCTGCCGTCTTACGCACAACGTGTTGAAGTCGCACCTGGTTGATTAGAAGCTCATCAGATGAATCCTTTCTTTCTTCTAGTTTTGATAAACATTTGTCAAGATAAGGACACCAGACTACGCCTTCCAATTTCTTGTGGAAGGTTGAAAGACTAGAAATCTTGGAGTTAGCCTTGATCGCTTTAAGCCTGCCATATCAGAGAGGATCTTTTGACGAACGTTGAGGTTAGGTAGTAGCAGGCTATAACTAGACGACGATGCTCCATATTTCGAGTCAGTGGTACCTCCATCATTTCATGATGACGAAATTCATGTTCCAGGCCCAGAATATGAGACTCGTCACTAGTAGGTTGATGAAGTTGTAAATCAATCACAAGTGTAACGATAAGATTGGAAAATAGAGTCATGAATGGCGCGGTTCGTATTTGATACTGGCCCCTAGAACAACGGTGAGTAACATGGGTTCAGCATTAAGACTATAGCTTACCATCCAACAAAACAAACCAAACCCAGTAACAGATCTAAATTTCTCTTTCCCTCCACAACAAGTTCCCGGGCTGCAATTTCTCGGATTATTTTGCCAAGTGTAATTTGTCGTTGGATGACCGTTGATGACATTGTCATAATACATAACCAGAAGAAGGGGCGCTCTTGTCGCAACTGGCGGGCAGTCATGCCATCTTGAAACTGTATAAATGGGAAATGGGGAAGATTTCTAGTACAAAATGAACGGAAATATATTTCTGCTTCTTCTATTGATGGTTCCGCACCCTCTGGTAAAGTGTATGGATACGTTGGGCTTGCGCTCGATGCTGGTGTGGGAGGAAGATGAGCCGCACCTGAATCAATAGGTGCAACTTCATCGGCATCTCTCACCGAAGTGTTCACGGCAGTAGAATGTAAATCTGATGCATGCTTATCAGAGGTTCGAACTGTGAAACTGTTGAGGGCATTCTCGACAGCTGGATTATTCGGCGAAATAGTCCGCAGTAAAGATACAAGCCCGTCTAATCTTTGCTCAAGACGTTCTGCAGTCACGCGTGGTTTTTGTCTCCGTTTCACCGGAGCAGTAACACATCCTTTTTTGAGCCTACCACATCTAGACAAGTTAGTCTATGGAGACAGAGGGACTTCGTGATAGAGATACCTCTCACAAATTCTTTGGTCACTACCAAAGTTACATTTAGTTTTTGCCTTGGCACAATTGAGACAAGCTCGTCCGTAGGGACCTGAACGTTCCGTTTCCGTAGAGTCTGTCATTTTTGATCTTAAATTTGTTTGGGATGGGACAAAAAAGAAAACGAGAGACAAATCATGGGGATGACGAAGAAAGTAATTGTTAATTTGTTACAATGGACAAGAGGGACGCTGCCGCTCGGGACAGTAAAACTCCCGTGTCCATCGGAGATCGGGGTTTGAATCTCCGGGTTTCTCTTTTCTTTTATCCAATCAGCGGTCGTTCCTCATAGAACCATCCCTCGTTCCGAACTTCAATTTCTCAGTGACACTCAGGAACTAAAGATATTCAAGTCAACCTTGCGCTCATTATAGGGTACAGATAATAACCTTGGATATGAAGCTTTACCAGAATGATAGACCGGTAGAGCCCATTGTTTTGGACGCAATGTAGACTGTAGGTATCAACTTGTGAAATAAGTAATCGGTCTTCGCTCTTGGGATTTTGTCTCCTTCACAAAGCTCTCTCTCTCACACATGTGTCTCTATCATAAGCTAGGTATAAAACCAGAGCGATGCTATTCGAAGAAGTCATCGTAGTCGGGGGTGGGTAGTTTTACACACAAGCCGCCTCTGAGCTTCCAGAGCCCCCTTTCCCCAAGCAATGCGTGTCAAGGCGAGCCCTATGTGAATTTCGCCTGCTTTTGGAAAGTTTTTGGAGGAGATTACTTGATCCGTAATCATATTTAATAGTCACTCGGTCATCATTTCTCACTGCCAATGAAGGCGAAGTAAAGCACGTTGTCCTCCATTCATCTTACACTGTCCAGACAAATCCAAAATCTGAAGTTGGAATATCTCACAAAAGTTTGGAAGCCGTTGTCATCGCCTCGGAATTGTCACAAATCTTTGTCCTTGCAGCTCCTCTCTGCCGGCAAAATGATTTTGAATATCCTAAAACATACTTGCATCCATCTGTTAAAAGACGGGACATTGTAAGCTGTGGCGGTTATTAGCCTCGTACTACCATCGTTAGTTGTATGAAGATCTTGACTGCCTCCGATTCAAGCACCCAGCGAGAATGTGTTCCAATCACCAATTGTAAAAGATAACGAAAAGGCAAGCACCCTGTTGAAATGGTCCTTCTCTTCCTCAAAGTTTGTGAGGTAAAAGTATATCAGGCGAGAATTTCAAGCTGTCTAGTTGATCAACTGATTGAATGGTTCATGTTTGCTGATAGGAAGCCAGTGACGATTCATTTTTCGTGTCCATGTCCCAACCGGTTCGAAAAGTGGGTGGGATGGAACTCGAATTAGTTCTTGAGCTTCTAATGTTCTAGGTGAGAACGCCAAAGAAACCCGAAGAAAACTCTTGAGCAATTAATCCCTTCGTGTATGACTTTCACCTCAATTGCATCTGGAGGATCCAATCGTCTACCCCTTATTTTGAGGATCAATAAAATACTGGCATGCAACTAAATGTTAAAATATGAGGTTTCCCATGGACAAATTATTCCGTAACCCTTTCCAGGCTCTCTGTGTAGAGAAGAACCCCCACAGAAATATGAACAAGACATGCACCGTTACCCCTCTTTGCCCCCACCAACCCCGCATACTGTGCTAGTCCATACATACCTGCAGTCGTCGATCACACGTCACGTATCTAATCATTGTATCCATATAAACTAGACGGGTTGGTAAAACAACTACATCTTGTATTTCAACCATAATTTCATAGTATCACAAATTCTTAGAAGCTAGTCTTATAGCCTCAAAGATGTCACCCTCTTCGTCTCCACTACCCCCAACCCCATCGTTCTCCTCGCTCCCTCTCCAAGCCAGTGGCCCCCGCGGCAATGCATGGGGTCTACACGGCCCTACCGACCAGCTCGGATGTCTCAACCGTCTCACTCCCGAAAACACCATTGAAGCTGCCAAGGAAATAAAATACGGCTTTCGAATATCTACCGACTGGGCTTTAGACAAACCCAAAGTTCCCTGCTTTGGACGTGTACAGTTTGAACAAAAAATCATACATAAAAGTCCAAGAACTGTGAATGATGACGTGCTGGTATTGAATACACAAAGTAGTAGCCAGTGGGATGGATTTAGACACTTTGGTTGGTTCTTTAAAAACAGATTCGAAAATTGGTGAATGACTCTAATTGGAGAATTTATACAGGATATCAAGACGGGAAGGTTTACTTTAATGGGTGCACCCAAGAAGAAATCCACAATTCAACACGAAATGGAATTGACGGCACGTAATCTCGCACAAGGCCCCTATACACACGGTTCACCTGCTGACAGCCTCTGCTTGTAGTCTGGGTAGAAAATGGCGGCATAGTAGGTCGTGGTGTCCTTCTTGACTACGCATACTGGGCCGAGTCCCAAGGTCGTACTGTCAACCCTCTAACAACAATCAAAATACCCCTATCTGAGATCAAAGCTGTGGCCGAAGCTCAAAATGTCACATTCCGTCCAGGTGACATCCTCTTTATTCGTACTGGTTACCTTCGTGCTTGTAAGTCTTTTCCATACTCTGATAAAATTGATATAGAATCCGAGATTTCCAATAGTCTGGATTTCAACCCGGAAATCAAATAAGATGCTTTGAGTTTCTAAATCCAATTAGAATAACTTTTGCAGATCGAAATCTTCAACCCAGTCTACAAATCCAGACTATTGGCCATTAATCCCCAGGTCTATTTGTATCATATAGAATACTAACGCTTCTCCCGTCTTGTTCAGTTGAAGCTCTGTCTTCTTCCGAAGCGGCTACCCTCGCCACCGCTTCCCAAATGACAGCAATAGGCCTTGAGGCCTGCCCGGAAGTACTAGAATGGCTATGGAGTCATGAGTTCTCCGCTGCTGCTGGAGACCAACCCGCTCTAGAATCTCTTCCTTTTGACCTTACAAACCAATACTGGATGCACGAATGGCTCCTTGCTGGATGGGGAATGCCAATTGGGGAGCTATTTGATTTGGAACGATTGGGAGAGGAGTGTAGACAATTGAAGAAGTGGACCTTCTTTTTTAGCAGTGTACCTTTAAAGGTATGTTCATGAGCTCTCTTAGCATGGTTTATTGTCTTCACTTTAGTGAATTAGATTGCCATTTCATTTGTAATGTGTTGGAAATCAACCAACTTTGGAGATGCATATCGGTAAACGAAATTCACAATCGATGCCAATGCTAACAGATGACAAGGTACCGGGAGGTGTTGCGAGTCCTCCAAATGGCGTTGCTATCTTGTGAGGCATTACTGTATTCAAAATAGCAATCTGCTCAAGTCATTCGATTTGGTCCTGTTCATGTGTCGGAAATCTTCCTTGGAAATGAGAGGAACAACTAGCTTATGATCAATCTCATCACCTGCAAGATCCTGCAAGAGACAGCACAATGAAAATGAGAACTTTATTGGAAATAAATTTTATGAATAGTGAATAGACGGCATAGAAGCTCGTTCTGAGCATGATGTACCTAGGTAGTAAAGGAAAAACGGGTATCTATATTTCCATGAGAGTGATTATAATCTACACTAATAATACCCAATCATCATACATCATGCATCGCGCTGGGTTGCGCTGCACCCATTAAAAAAATCACCCTCGAATACGAATGTAACCTATAACAAGATTGCTATGACAGAGAATGTCTAGCTTGGAGACACGTCGATTGGGTCCGTCACGAACCGAGCCTCCAAAGCATCCCGTACTTCAAATTCCTCGAGTGCGGCCCCAAATCTACAATTGTTAGCTCATTCAGACCTGATATAAAGACAAAGAAACAAGCGCACGTACCCGTAACATCTGACTTTAGGTAAAAGCTCTTCACTCATGTTCTTCAGGTCAACATCCGTCAATTCTAGAAATCGTGGATGTCCCAATACCATACCCCATGCCATAACCGGTGTAATCTCTCCATTCAAGTCCAACCTCTTACTCAAATCTAACAAATTAGCTAGATCGCTCTTGCTCAAGTCCCACGTCTTTTGTTTTGAAGGAACCCCATTCATTTCATCTGATTCATGACTATGTGGCAGACAGTGCCCAAACGGTATGTCTGGGTGCATCTCCATGTCTGGTTCTGGAGGACATGTAGCCATTAAAGCATGGCCAGAGAAAAACTCTCCATCAGCATCGCTGGATCGTTCGACTAAGAACTGCATGTGGTCCATACAGGGTCTCTCGAGTCTGATATCAGTATCTTGCCGTTAGCTATTGTCGGGGAGGCGATAAGAACGTTTTGGAGGAATCTTTGCCATACGTTAAAACAAAGTCAATTCCTGCTTGATCATAATCCACACCTTGAACTGGTTGATGCGCCATGCTGCTATCATTTCCATTGTAAAATCGGTGCGCTCCTCCCAGTTGAGGTGATCCAGCATCGTAATAGGTACTGTTCGGATTTGAGTTCGAAGAGTGGCTTAGAGGTGGAGGACTGAATGATAAAGAGCCTGGCGCATAACTGCCGGCCTGACTATCACTCGATTTATATCCTAAACTCGGATTATTTGTGAATTCGTCGACTCCTCCGCTGCCGTTCCACGATATACCATGTTGTGCGAGGAGTTTCTTTAATTGTCGATTTTCTTCTGCGAGGGATTGTTTGCTTTGAGTGACATTGCTAAAATTTTCTTTTAATCGAAATACTTCTTGCTCTAAGGCTTTGATGTATAATTCCTTGCGCTCACGGTGGGTTCTAGGAGAGATTAGTGAAAGTCCAAATCCTATTCCTCATACCAGCATACCTCTGAGCTTGTCGATTTAATTCCTGCCTCCTTGTTAAAGCAGGTTTACTGTCGGGTTTGGGTCCTCTTCTTTTCGGTGTCGAGCCATCGACTGTTCTGAAATTTAGTTTCCAATTGGAATAAGTTGGGATGAATCTGGAGAATCATACCCCGCGTAGACTTCTTTTCAGTGAGGCCCTTGAGGAAACTCAAACTTGACGAAAGAGGTGATTTTCCTGCTTCTGATTGCCCACTGGCATAATCGCAATTTTCGGTTTCCGCGGTAGACATCGTAGCGCAATTTGATAAAGTTGAGAAGAAATCAAAGATATGCCTATCTTATCAGCGTTGTTGTTGTTGTTGTTGTTGTAGATCTTAAGGTGTGCGCGGAGAAGCAATGAAGGGGCGAGGTTGTCGCAAGTTGGTTATTGATTGATTAGCAGCGTGGCATACCTACAGTTACTCGATAGTATTCTCTGAAATTGGATTGAACGATTATTGATTATGTTAGACCAACAGTTTCAATCTTTATTCTGGAAATTGTTCGCGGGGCAATGGACATTCGAAAGCCAAGTTCAATGATTGGATTGATCGAAAGAACGGGGCCGATAGAGATATCCCCGTTATGATGTAGGTATTTCTATATTGACTTTGCAATGTTTGGTCGACGCGATCAAGTCTCTCTCTTGAAGATCATTGAGGACTTTTGGACTTAAACAAGGTCAGCAATTCAGGAAATAAGTCAAGAATCAAGAACGAATACGCAAACGGCAGCCGCGCACTGGCTCTCGAGACGGGGAAGGTACACCACTAGGTATGCTTACATACTTCGTCGGGACATATGATCTTACCCAGGTAGGTAGTAGATCCACTATTAGCACTTGGACTGTGCTAGAGGTCTGGCCAAGGAATTCGTATTCCATAAGAAACTTTGGATATCGTGATTAATAAGTACTGGCTAGTAATTCCGACTACGACTACTCGTATGTACGTACGATGGGCTCGATGAGTGACGAAGTGGTATAGTGCCGAGAGGACTCGACGTTGTATTCGGCAGCAGTTTGTCCTCGATGCATATGGTCAGACATCAATATCCGGTAGAGATCATCCAATATACCGACAGGGCTGAGAGTTTAAGGAGGGTCGGAATGGTTATGGGGGAAATATAGGAGAGAGAGAGAGATGTATTTGGTTATCGATG
The DNA here is from genome assembly GCF_014898535.1 of Botrytis deweyae. Classification (NCBI taxonomy): domain Eukaryota; kingdom Fungi; phylum Ascomycota; class Leotiomycetes; order Helotiales; family Sclerotiniaceae; genus Botrytis; species Botrytis deweyae. The sequence goes on along the minus strand of NW_024066224.1, from coordinate 35,764 downwards.
GCAGTCGTGATGCATAGGTACCTATACCTATGATTGACGCATCTTGAACGTTCAACATATATGATGGCTGAAGTTGACCGCCACGGCTGAAAGGGGAGGGAAGTCGGAAGCCAGTCGTTCCGGCAAGTGCCACTCCGTGATTGGAAAAATTGGTAAAGTTGGTGTGGCGAGCACTTCTGCATAGTCTGGTCGTACGGAGAAGTTCTTAAACTTCACATGGCTACAAGTTAGGGACAAATTAGGGACAAGCTTGGGAGATGCCCGGTGAGCTCTAAATTCTGATTATGAATTGTACGCGAGGTCGAATCATCTATCTCCGGGCAAAACTGTCGAAGATGCTCACATTTGGATTAATATTCTCCTTTTCTATGTGTACCGTACCTAGTCTTGAGTGGTACAGGTAGTTAGGTAACGATTCTATCTCCGGCCAAAAATGTAAAGATGCTCACTTTCTTCATAAACTATCCATCGTCCTCGTTTGTTATAAATCTTGACCTTGATCTTCTACTCGTAAGGTTAATTGAACGGTGGATTGGCAAAGCATCTCCACATATAGTATACAACATCCCTGAATCCACCTACGTGATCAACATCGAATTTATTGTCCCCTCTCGAACATTTCCATCGGCGCTCACATCTCACGCGACCCAAATCAAATCCCCATAAATGCATCTCATCTACCTACAAGCACTCGACGCCAAGCTTGTGGAACTGATTTGAGTAACGCTTGGTTATTTATGATGCCCGTGTGCTGAGCTCCATATTTCCATGAGTAAGCAACGCAGAAGTAATGAATGAGGTTTGATTTTCTCTTGTGATGTGTTGTCTGCCCCTCATTCCTAGTGTATGAAATTTCAAGACGACCACCATGAGTCTCGATGTTGTATACACGAGCATTCGTGGATTTCTCATTGTGTTACCATGGGCCCTCGAATTGGTCCTCATGGACCTCATAATCTCTTTCCTCTTACCCGTCAGTTATCTTTTCCCTAATTGGGTATACAATGCGTCGTCGTTCGTCGCCTTTACAAACTGGAATTGGATCCAAGTCATTTTTGAGGTCTTCAATGGAGGCAAGATTACCATTTCTGGCGACACTCTTCCGGAAGGCGAAACCGCGATTGTCATTGCAAATCATGTCAGTTGGACCGACTTCTATATGATTCAAGCACTTGCTATCAGAGCTGGCATGCTTGGGAGGTGTAGATGGTTTGCCAAGATTGAATTGCGATGGGTTCCATTACTTGGATGGGGAATTTGGGGGATGGGTATGCCCATGGTTAGTAGAAATTGGCTGAAGGATAAGAAAGAGTTGGATCGAGTTTTTGCAGGAGTTGTAGTAAAGAAATGGCCACAGTGTAAGCTATGCGTGCTATCTACCCCCACTTAAGGTAATTTGGCAGTGCTAACTTATCTATCATCCAGGGCTCATCAGCTTTAGTGAAGCGACACGATATACCCCCAAGAAATACGAAGAAGCAAAAACATGGTGTAAACAAAACAATCGACCTCTCCCCAAGCACCTTCTGTATCCACGAACCAAAGGCTTTGTCACAACAGTGCAGCACCTGCGAAAGGCTAAGCACGTCAAAGCTGTTTATGATATGACGATTGCGTATTCACATCATAATAAATGGCATCAAGCACCAACCATTTGGGAATCTCTTAGTTGCGGGGACCTAAGCGGAAAACGAGGATACAAATTTCATGTTGAAGTCAAGCGATTTTTATTGGAGGACTTGCCAGAGACTGACGAAGGATTGGCAAAATGGTTGGAAACTAGATGGATAGAGAAAGGGGAATACTTGGAAGAAAAGAGGGAAGAATGGTCCAGAGTTGGTAACGGACATAAGCCAATTACGGCATAGTTGTCGCAGCAATGTTTCTATCTTTTCTCTTGTTTGGGATGTCTAGCTGGAGTAGATTAGACGAGCGCATCTGTTACTGTTTCTCTAGATTAAATTCTCTCTAGATTGAATTCGCTCCAGATTCTGAGATTGCTTGTAATATTTTTGCATGCAAAACAATTGTGGAATATTTGTTAGAGTTTTTAGACAGGATAAGAAGCATTCCTTTGTTCCCGCCAACACCAAGCCTCGAGAATATGTCCCTCAATCCCCGCACGCAAATTATTTCCCGAACACAAAGAAAAGTGTTTCCAAAATGCTTTCTCAAAACGTTCCATTCCTCACATTCCAAAGCATTGGGGAGTGGTGCTACTTATTGTGCACTGAAATTGGAATAATCAGAAGTTAACAAAGGTATTCATGCTTCGTTCTCAATTCTGGAGGCAATCATATATTTCCCAATCAATCAAATATGTCTTTCCTCATTTCCATTTCCATCCAATTCCTAATCTCAATCTTTTCAAAGATCTCAGCCATCGTCGATCACAACCTCAAACAGTATACCGAGACAGTCAATTGACTTCAGCACATTCTCAAGCATTGAATCACCCAAACACAATACTCCTATATTGAAAGAAGACAAAATGCCAACAGGCGCACTTTCAATATCTATCCCTGACACACCCACTACTCCAACAACAGCTACAAAACACTCCGCTACTCGCCCAACTTTCTTCCCTACAGTTGCTTGGTGGAGACTTTTCCCAAAGCCAAGATTCCCGAGCTATTATTCCTCGAGTTATAACACTCACGGGTACAGAACTGACACTCATGACGAAAATGGAAGGACGACAATGGAAGAAGGCTTATTGAGTGACGGCGAAAGAGAAGATTATGATGGGATGATTCCTAGGATTGGCATGCAAAGTGACTCAGGTTCCAGTTATTGGAAACGGGTCAGTGGTGAAGGGCGGAGGATGGGGAGGCTGAGGCTAACAGTGGAGATTTTGGGTGCTGTCGGAGTTGTTGTCGCAGTTGTTGGGTTAGTTCTCTTAGTTTTTGGGTAGCAATAGGAGAAATATATACAAGGCTGCGGGATGTGAACTGGAACGTGATTGAACTGATGCCCAGCGGTGAAGGGTGGTCAGCAGTTGATTGGGATAGCCAAGAAGTGAGAGAGATGTCGGAAAGAAAGGAGTAGGACAAGCTGATAAAAAGTGTGATTGGATCAATATGATGCCGATGCATACAAAATATATGCTGGGACGAAATTACGTTAGATTTTTCTATGGGAAAGTTCTCGATATAAATACTGTTCCCCATTCTACTGGACAACCAGCTTCCAGTATTAATACTCTGAAGAAAGTGAAAATGGGATAAAGTCAATCTTATCATGAGAGCCTCCTTGGGATTCCATACAAAGGCTATTCAGGACGAACTATACTTGGAATTCTCTGCCCAAATTCTGCCACTTCCTCCAAGATCACCTACTCATTACTGGCAATAGCTTGATTGAAGAGAATCGATTCCAACCTCCAGCGTAATGTCTTTCAGAAATATTACTGCATCTTTCTCCGCCTCACCTCAATATTCTTGATTTGGATATTCTAGCCAGTCCTGAAATCTAGATTTGGTTGCCCTCGTAGATCTTTATCGAACTTGACTCAAACCATCATTCACCCATATTGCACTTATATCTCCCGGGAGGCGATGACATATTATTTTTGAACACATTTTCACCAACACTTGTGGTTCGTTGTCGTATAATACCAACTTGTGAAGGCGTTCTCCGGGAGTGAAAAATGGGAAAAGAGGATTGTGATTCCAATCGAGGCTTTGATGTACGGCATAGTGTTCCATGTCTGTGCTTCGAACACTTATGTATAAAGTGCTTGAAATGCAAGATATTAACAGGGGCCGTAGAGGGATAGAAAGTAACTGTATAATTTGGAGAATTCGTAACCCTTGATTCGTTTTCAATATTGCGAAGCACAAGAGCTCAATGTCGTCGAGTTGGTTGCACATTAGCATGCTTCTCCTTATCAGAAAGTATTCAACAAACCATATCATAAACAGCGAAAAACAATTTTTGCTGTAAGCTCGAAGCCTGTGATCTCCGTGAATCAATCGTCTTCCAAGTTTTATGGTGTGGCTGGAGTCATGCGAACAATGGAAACATTATTTCCTAATACGTGTTAGCCTAATCCGTCATCCTTCGCGATTTTCAAACGTAGTAAGCACTTGTATTCTCAACAATGCTTTGGAATCATTGCAGGATAGCCATTTTTTGATGTGAAATCGTCCTATCACCATGGTATGTATACACAAGATGCCAATATCAATAGTAAATCGGCTTCTGCAGCATGAAACTTTGGAATCACAATAACTTGATGCGATATTCCTCACATAAAAGCTGATTTAAAAGAGTAAGATCATCATTAAAATGACCAGGCTATGGAAACAAGTAACTCTGCAGAGTAAGTATGAAAACCATGCAAGCTGTTGGAAATCAGACGAAAATTGCGAGGGTGAAAAAGCACCTCAGTGTGATTTGCGATGATATATTAAGTGACCGCAAAACGGCCTTTAACAATTCTTTTCTCTTTTCAAATTCAAATCAACTCTGGATTCTCATTCACAACTTATAAGCAACATTTAACCCAAGTCGCTACAGTTTGAAAGGACGTAGTCCCGAGACTCTGAATCCTTTTCTGTCTTTCAAACCATCCTACACAGCTCGGCATCTCAATAATCTCCCCTGCATCTCCCCTATCAGGATCAACCCTACAACAGATTAACATACCCCAAGGTCGACCTTGACCATGCATCTCTTTCGAACCTTTCTCCTCACTCCCATCATTCTTGCAGCTTCGACAATCACTCGACATCATTCTCGAGACGCAGCAGCATACTTTCTTGACAATAATCCCAATGGCTCGACCATTATTGCTATGAGGATATCCCGAGAGGATGGAACTCTTTCCCTACCTACTCGAACTTCTACTGGAGGAAAAGGGATGCTCGGTTTAAATGCTCCAGCAGCAAACTCAACCGTAGCCCCTGCACCTGGAGATAAAGGTGTGAATCAAATTCAAAACAACATTGAAAAGGATGTTTATACTGACTCTATGATGTAGATACTTTGTTTGGTCAGAACTCCATAATTGTATCAGGAGACGTAAGCAAATTCCAAGATATAAGAGAATTGGCTCACGAACTTTAACTGATATGAACTAGAAGCTCTTCACGGTCAACACTGGAAGTAATACACTGGCTATGTTCTCAATTGACTCGAACGATTTCTTACATCCGCGTATGGTTGGTAGACCGGTGGATACCATGGGAGAATTCCCAGTCGCCGTTGCTTATTCGCCAAAACTCAAGACTGGTGAGTCCTCGGATACCTCTTGATAGAACCATTCACATACAAGAGCGAGTTGCTGATTATCCCTTAGCTTGCGTACTAAATGGCGGTGCCGTAGCAGGAATATCTTGCTTCTTGACTCACTATAGCAAAGGGTTATTAGCCATTGGATCTTTCCGACCTATAGCCTTGAATCAGTACGCATCACTCCTTCTCCAATTCTCACTCATCTAATCCAATTATATAGAACGACCCCACCCGTCGGACCTGCCGGGACTGTCTCGGATCTTCTCTTCAACCCCTCTCAAACCACCCTCTTAGCGTCCGTAAAAGGTAACGGGCTTGCTCCAGGCTCATTCATCGCCTATTCTGTCTCCCAAAGCGACAATAGCATTTCCAGTATTCCCATCATTTCCAAGCCTCCACAAGTCCGCTTGAACTTTGGCATAAGTTTTCTCGGCTCTGACCATCGACTTGCTGTCTCAGATCCTGCGATTGGCGCATCGCTCGTTTCTATTTCGTCATCCTCTATTGTAACGTCAGATGTCCCGATTACTGTTGCTGGAGAGTCAGCAGTTTGTTGGACAGAATACAATAGGAAAAGAGGAGAACTTTATCTGATGGACGTAGGTGTTTCTAACATCACAGTAGTAGATGCGAAAACGGGGGCAATCAAAAAGGGGATCCAGCAAGATGATGCGGGGCTGGGGAGTTTGGATGCTAGGCTTGGAGGAGACTTTTTGTACGTGCTGAAGAGTGCGTCGGAGATCAATGTTATCAAGACATCGGGTGGAAAAACTGTCCAGAGATTCAATTTGACAAATTTGGGAAGTAGACAAGGGTTTGTGGGGATGGCGACTTGGGGGTTTGGTCAAAACTAGAGGAAGGATGTGGATAGTAGGAGACGGATTGTTGGGTTAAATGAAAAGAGTATGACTGTTGTCTAATTTATTGTTTAACTTATGGATTGAAATTTTTGGAAATTGGTGGACTGACAGCAAGAATTTTTAAAAAGATGGTTTGTCTTTGAACTGCTCATTTACCCCTTCATTTGTTCCGCTTAGATGAAGTGAACTCAAAGCAGCCAGAACTCAAAATGCGGGAGATCACATATTCTAGCCTCAGAATTTATTTTCACTCGAAAACCTATTGAACTGCAGATTTGATTCTAAATTTATTTTTCGATGGCCTTCAGGTATGCAAGCCAAGGCCAGCACTTCAGAACACACAGACCATTCTCATTCTGATTTTCAAGGATAGGCGCTACCATAACACCATGAATCTTATGGTTACGACTTCAGCAGAAGTTGCAAGAAACGAGTCAAGATTCTTATTGTGATAGACATCCCTTCTGTTTATGATGTAGATAAATACCTGTAGGTTTTTGTTGAATACAAAGAATGCCTAGAATTCTCAATCGATTCAACGTCTTGGGAATCCGAAAATAGAGCAGCCAACAGTGATCAGTTCAGGGATTACTCCGAACTCTTCCTCCAATGTCTCAAAGTGACATCACGTCTCTTACTTGAAGTTTCGTGTTTGATGATTTTTTGAAGTATAAAGCAAAGGAACATGTGATTCGGACTTCGGAAGCAATCATTAAGATTGAAACCGCTTGTATACCACGTGTATACGTACTTATCTGCATTGAATTTCCGGGGATTCCGGCATCAATGCCTCCAAAGTAAAGAAACTTTCGTATACTCGTTTCTGTTTGTTTACCAACAAGTCCCTTGTCCGTAAGAAAAACAAACTATGCCGGTAGCTTCCATGGCTTTAACGCCATGTAGTAACTACCTTGCTCCAGAACAGATGGAAGTGGAAGAGAATGAAAAAAATGTGATGAGTCTAACAAATCAACGCGTCCAATTCGTCAAAACTTTGACATCGCCACAGGGTCTAGGATGATGAGTTGGTTGTGTTGGTTGGTTGGCTCGCAAAGGATCTCACGTAGGGATCGATTCTATACGCGGAATCGATTCATTTCGAAAGAAATTTGAATCTTCATCTCTGAATACAATACAAGACACCACCATTTTCAACTTTCGCATCACTTAGACCAAGTACCATATCATCTCCTGTGGGGTTCACAGATTGTCCACAATTGCCAACCGATATCTAATCGAACGAACTCTTTTTTCTACAAAGCTTCACGAAAAGTTGGGTCTCCTTACACTGACAGCAAGCCACAACCTCGTATTAGAGACGGATTTACGGGTATCAGATGAACTAAACCTTGCAAGTCGATAGATACTATTTGTGGTTATAGGTTCAATAAGTAGCCGTGGGCACCCTTTGAAGATCTTCGCAAATCAATCCAAAGGTCACCATTTCCCTCACTTTCGTTCATTTAAGCTACATCATACCAGACATTTGAATTCAAACTTCACATTTTGAAGGGTTTATCTTAGTTGGTAAGTCAATATAGAGTACGCGAGTATGTGCTAGCGACTCATTTATTTTCAATTCTCATCTAACTAACTGTCTGTTTTGGCGGGGTGATTGATAAAGCTCCAAGCTTTGGAAACAACAAGATTATCATCAATTTGCTAACAGCCATCTAGATCTACAGTCTTTTCCAAAGATCGCGACATCCTCACATCCTCACATTACCACAATCAATTTGCACCTACCTTTCTCGACTTTGCCTCATCGGTTCCATCTTGTAACAAAACATCAAGTTTCGCAAAAATGCTTCAGACACTCGTAATTGTTCTCATCTGCATCGTGGCCGTCATTGTTATGATCGGTCTAGCCGCATTGATCAACACGGCAACAAAGAAGACGGGACCTAACATTCCTGTCTAAGATGTACAATCAGGAACAAAATGAAAACAATGTCTTTCAAATAATTCCTCTGAGCCACGACTATTTCAAAGTGAAAAACGACGCTTCCAATCATCTCCTCGTTTCTCCCTTCACATTTCGATCTCAAGGCATGATGATCATGATCATATGCCATACATCAATCTTCTTCGTTCAGCGGCTGTCACGATATCATGTGGGTAACGGGGTGCGAATATGTTTCTAGGGCTCTGGGGTGGTGGAAATAATGGCGTCAATAATGGATATCCGGCGTGCTTTTTATGTTCAATATGAAGATTGAGAAAATCGTATCTTCATTTGCATTTTGGGGGACTGCTGGATGAATTCTTCTGACTGGACGTCGGTTTCTTCTCCAGTGTTGGATAAGTACAAATGTTTGGCGTATAGATTGCTACATGGCTGGCAGGCTGGGCGAGTTTGAATCCCAGCATACCTCCTAAGCTCATTGAGCTCCACGATGGTCCCACGTTCTAAAGATTCATCAAAAATAATTGATGAGTCTGGGGAAAGGGCATCAACAGTTTATGGAAGCATGTAGGATGGAGCAATCGGAGATCGATTGATACATGAATGTATATGCTGTACATGATGACTAGATGTTTCCATCTTACTTCAACCTTTGCAATGGAACTGTCTGCTTACTTTCCACTTTGATGAGTCCACAATAGCCGATTCTTAGAATCCAATTGCTTGAAAATGTATGGAATTCCTACTGGTACAAGTGTGCCGATGAGTTTTTCAATTATTGCATCATCGGTTCTATTCATAGAAATATCCAATGAATTGCATCCCGAATCATTAGCCATCAAAACATCAAAACTGACAGTCAGATCTACTGTTTGATCATGCAGTGGCCTTTTAAATGCTGCCATTAAACTTAAGTGCACTCTGCCTCAATGATATGCTTGCCATCGGAACCAATCTCTAAATATCACTTTCGTTGTCATACTCCTTCCTACATTTCTAATCCCATACATGGGTTCGTGCAACTCGACAGATATATGCATAAATCACCTGATTTCACAGGCGTTAAGAATCGTATGACATGAACAAAAAAGTGGTCTTATATCTAGCCCATCAATACAAAGCCGCTCATTACAACGTCAATATCTGCACTAAGGAAATCGACTCTTCCATCCTATCCATGAACTTAATTCATAAACTCCCTACTATCTTTCCCATAATCATAATTTCTTTATTTTTGAAATACATACTGTCTATTTCCCACCAGTTTTACTTCAGCATGGCCCAATGGTATTCTCGAAGTGGTGAAAAAGTGGCCATAGTAATTGGATCCGGGTTAGCTGGTTTGGCTGCCTCCTCCCAAATTCTCTCACAAAGTCATGATATCAAAGTTTATCTTCTCGAACAAGCAAGTCGAACCGGAGGAAATAGCATAAAAGCCTCTTCTGGAATAAATGGTGCAAGAACATCGTTTCAATTTGCATCGAATCCCCCCATTGTAGATAGCGTCGAGACGTTTTATAATGATTCGATCAAGTCAGCAGCGGAAGCTTTGCGCGTTGGCGGCGAAGGGGAGAGAAAGGAAAGGGAGCGTTTGATTAGGGTACTAAGTGAGGAGTCCAAGGGAGCTGTTGAGTGGTTGGGCAGTAAGGGCGTGGATCTTAGTGTCATTGCTCAATTGGGAGGACACAGTGTTGCTAGGACGCATAGAGGAGGTGGAAAATCTAAACCACCTGGAGCAGCGATTGTTGGTGCTCTTTTAGAGGAATTGAAAGGAAACGACATGTTTCATCTCAAGACTTCGTGCAGGGTAATCAGAGTAATTAAGGATGATAACGATGAAGATGTCAGAGGTGTGGAATGTATTTGTGAAGATGAAAACAAAGCACAGAAAGTCGAAGTTTTAACAGGCCCTCTGATTTTCGCAACTGGCGGGTTCGCAGGCGATGCATATGGGATGTTAGCGCGATATCGACCTGATTTATCCGGATTTCCCTCCACCAATGACCTACGTTCCGGGTCTCAAGAACTTCTCTCGGATATTGGAGCTGGACTTATCGATATGGAGAAAGTGCAAATCCATCCTACTGCATTTGTGGATATGAAAGATACCAACAATCCGACTAAATTTCTAGCAGCGGAAATGTTGAGAGGCGAGGGCGGTGTGCTTTTGATGGGTGGGAGGAGATTTGTAGATGAGTTAGAGACGAGAAAGATTGTTACTGGGAAAATAATGGAAGCTGGTGAAATTTTAGGGAGTGAGGGACACCCAAGACAGTGGGATGTGAAGCTTGTGATTGATCAGGGGGTGTATGAGAAGACAAAATCACATGTTGACTTTTATTTGTGGAAGGGTTTGATGAGGAAATGTACTATTGCGGAAGAAAATTTTGGAGAAGATGCCATAGGGAGTTTGCAGAGGTATGCAGACACCGTAGCAAAGAGGTTGAAGGATGAGTTTGGTAGGAAGTCTTTTGGATGCTGGAAACTGAATGACGTAAAACCCGATTCGGTAATATACGTAGGAAACGTCACTCCTGCGGTTCATTTTACGATGGGAGGGGTGAGGATTGATGAGCAAGCAAGGCTTTTGACAGCAGAAGGGGACGTGATTCGGGGAATTTGGGCAGCAGGCGAAGTTACTGGAGGAATTCATGGGGATAATAGGCTGGGTGGGAGTTCATTATTGGAATGTGTTATTTTTGGGAGGAAGGCTGGAGATGGAGTATTAAACTTATTGGGGGGGTGAACTCAAGTGTAGTGACCGAGGGTCATGTATTCGCCTGGATACACCTGGAAGATGCGAGCGAATAGAGGGGCAGTGTTTCCAAGTGTGCAGACTGTTGTCTAAGTTCACCATATGGAACTCTGGAACAATCAAACTCTTTATAAAAATAATCTGATTTTGGAGATTGGAAATCTCGTAAATGTTGAATCTCTTTGGAACGATGGATTCATCGAAGCCCAAATGAATGAAATAAAGTCGGAGATCGGACTGCAGTTCGGGATGTGAGATACAGTACAAATGAAATACCGTTGCGTTTCATTCCAACCGAGCCATGAATTTCCATTTCGTATCCAATGAAAGAAGACATGTAGAAAGAAAGGTAGTGAAAAAATTAACCTAAAGACATTGAGAATAATAAGCATTTGCATAAGTGCACGTATATGGGCTAGCACAAGTTGTACTACCCGTATACCCAGTTCCACCACATTGTCCATAATGCGCGACTCCAGTGGATCCAGGGGAGGTAATGGTAGTTGTGGTACCGGGGCTAGATGGAGTAGTAGTTGGGGACGTACCAGATGAAGCGAGTTGTGCATTTACGAATGTTAAGGCTTGTTGACCATATTCGGTACCGTAACCTTGATGGGTGTTTGCATCAGAACCAGTACAGCAGTACGGGTCAGCAGCGTCGCAATAAGACTTTATCTTTGAAGCGGATGGACAAGAAAACCCAGAGGGACGAGGTGCGAACTAAAACAATTGTTAAGACATTGTTCGCAAATACTCAAAGGTATGAGTGTAGTCACATAAGCAACTAGGGAGGTGTGGATTGAAAGACTTACTCCATGAGCTCTACAGGTACCAACCTCATAAGAAAGTCCATAAATGTAGCGTGGGTTACCCATGAAAATTGCGGCCTTGATCATGTTGATAGCACTGGCTTGAATTGGAATTGCGGTATTCGTGAGTCCGTTATTCGCATCTCCACCTCCACAGAACGCGTCGTCCATTATTTCACCACCCTAATTTACAAATTAGTGTCAAATTTCTAGATTTGGATGATGGGCAAGGAAATGACACGGCAAGAAAAGGTGATATACCTGGGAATACCCCACCAATACCAATTTAGTACTTGGGCAATCTGTATTATATTTATTCACTGCAGCTGCGACGGCAGAAACTCCTGCAACAACACTGTTTCCATAGCTAACTCCACCACACGAAGATTGACCGCCGCATGCGGGATAGTTGATGGCTTCGGCAGTTGCCCCAGAATGAGCAGCACGGATGAGGTCGACAACCACACCTGCGGTTCCGAATCCTGCTGGTGCTGTGGTCTCTCTAGCACCAAAGATGTGAATTTCAGGACATGCTGCGCGGGTGTCCAATTCAGAAGGCAGAGCTGAAGCGTAGGCAAGGAGAGATAGAAATACTGCTTTGAGTGTCGTGCTTGAAAACATGCTGAAGATTGGATGAGTGAGAGTGCTAAAAGAATGCCGTTGTTGATGTTGTGTAGCAGATGGTGATACTTTGGATGAAGATTCGAGGACTAATGTGAAGTGCGAATATGGATCTATTTAAAGACCAGGAAACTCATTCTGATTCTTCGCAATAAAATTGCCTCCTTTCCGCCGATTTATATTAGCCATGACATTCAGCTTTTTGACACATAATGATGATCATATAGCCATCATTTCATCTCTGCTCCGGGGTTTGTTTTGACAGCCGAATAAAGTATTCATGTAGATTGCCAAGTCCGTCTTAAGATTTCAGGCTAAGAATTATGCGAACCCAAAACAGTAGAACAGAAGAGGGGAACGCATAAAGGGAACTTACAGTTCAGACGATCCAAATTAATAGAAGAGAAATTTATGAGTGCTCTTTCACCACGTAGTGCTAGCAGGTGACTACGTATTGAGGCTGATATCCGACATGGCAATACCGAATTTTGGCTAAACTCGTACAGCATGTACCCCAGATCACGATATCCTGGAGGATATCCTGTCGGTTCTAGATTCCTGTACCCTCGAAATTTGGCCAAGAACGGTAAGCTGGCAACATTTAAACGTTCCAAAGTGAACACTACCTAGGAATACAGAGATGAAGAATTGTGGGGTTGATGGGTCGCACCGATTGACTAGTAAACAATATGAAGTTGACGGGAATTACTAGGCTTATGGTTATTCCTGCAAACGTTTACTCACAATATGATTAAAACAACATGGGAAGAAATCCCGGCTCAACGGCTGTATAGAATCTTGAAGCAATTCATGACCAATTTGAAATCTCATGTGAACATTTAGCACAGAAAATTGTTGGTGGAGGTTGTGAAGACCAAAGCAAATCCCCAAATAGAAATCTAGTGTTTTTCTGACGCTTCCTATGTACTCACTCTACTTGTGGCCGGATCAATTTTAAAATGCCCCAGACGTTGGGAAGCTCTGATCCATTGATACACCGAGTGTGTTTGAGAAAAATTGAATTTCCGAGGGGAATGACAAACAACTGAAGCTCAATTAGAGAGAGACAAAAACTAGTCTTCTCATATATATGTAACTCTAACTCCGTAGGTAACGCTATTCTTTGAGCACAGCAGTCGTTACAATATGCTTAACCTAATGCTTAACCTACCTAACTCAAGTACCGAGATTGAGATCGACAATGCAAAGTTGAAACAGTGACCGTTCATGGTCCAAGTGCCATTGAAAGCCTTAATTCTTGAATTCTTGGAGATTGTTTTAAAGAAGCTGGAGCCAGAATGTAAAGAAGTTCGCTACAAATACAAACCTCATCTGTGATGATAGACAACAGCGACATCATCTCAATGGATGATGATGGGTTGACGGAGATATGTATATCTTTATCACGTGAGCGGAGATAGTCAGCCAATTGAATACCAATTTTTCTCGGAGAATGGCGAGAAATTCAGACCTTTAGTGCAGTTGACACTTGAAATATGAAATGAATTTCCCGCTCCCCTTTCCATGAAGTTTCCCTATACTCTTTCGAAAGCATGATAATTGTGAAGCTTTTTGATGAATTTCTGCTGTCGATAAAAAAACAAATTGATATCTTGGGTCCAGCGGTGAATATTTGTTGTCATGTCAGCTCTCGAACCTGAATTAGAACCGGAACAAGAACAAGAACGTCGAAGGAGAAGACCAGCCGTGTATGTTGAAGTCACCCACAGACTTTCTCGTTTGTGGTTAAATATCCGAACTGATATATGAAGAATTGCAGTTCATGCTCCTTTTGTAGGAGACGCAAGATCAAATGCAATCGAACTCTTCCATGTAGCAATTGTGTGAGATCAAGAACCACATCAAATTGTGTATATGAAAAATTCCCCAGGTCTTCCCGTGCTCAACATGACCAAAATGGACGGAATTCAAGCGATAAACAGAATTATGTCATGTCCGATGAGCCAGCTTCGGAAAGAGAAAGGGGTTTAACACTTGGGGTTCCATCACATCCGGCACCACCGACATCAAATAATTCTATCACATCATCACCAACGAATCAATTCATTGCACCAATCTCAGATCCAAGTGGTGATCTTGAATTCATGAGGCAAAGGATCAAAGAACTCGAAGATCAGCTTTCGCTTGCGACCAAATCATCCGTTCCGTCTCCTGCTCTCTCTCAACCTGCACCTTCCCCTGTAACATCTGTAGTTTCTAACATCGAGACGAAAACTTCACTGGCTGGAAGCTTTCACATACACAAAGAATCTCGACCATTTGGCCAAGATCATCCTGCGGTTGAGACTTATGGCGTTCTACATAAAACCAGACTGTTAGGCCAGAGTCATTGGATAAATGGTGTGTCTGGGGTAAGATAACTCAATAACCAAATCAGATGACCAACGACTTATTAAATAACAATCAACAGTACCACGACCTCTTTGAAATGATTGAGCCACATATACAAGAAGGAACGAAGGTCGCCATTGGTCTACACAAATGCAAAACTTTTGGAAAGCTTGTAAAAACCCGACGAGCACCGTTATGGCCCTCACCACCAACTTGGCCTGATTTACCTTTAAAAGAAACTGCTGACATACTAGTTGATTGTTATCTCCGGACAATTGAAACCATCCACAGGGTTTTGCATATTCCTACCTTCAAAAATAATTATGAAGCAATATGGACATCGACTGGAAACCCCGATACAGAGTTCTTGGTTCAGCTCAGATTGATATTTGCTATTGGCTCTGCTACATTTGATGATCAATTTTCCCTTCGTGCTTCAGCTGTCCGATGGGTCTATGAGGCGCAGACATGGATTTCGGAACCGGAGTTCAAGTCAAGATTGACTATAAAATCACTACAAACCGAAATTTTACTTTTGTTTGCTCGAGAAACAATCAACATTGGTGGGAGATTAATTTGGACTTCGGCTGGCTCCTTGTTTAGAAGTGCGGTACACATGGGGTTGCACAAAGATCCCTCTTATCTTCCAAAGAAGACCGTTTTTGCTGCTGAGATGCGACGAAGATTATGGAATACGATATTAGAGTTGATGTTGCAATCAAGTATGGATTCTGGTGGACCTCCCCTCATGTCTCTTACCGACTGGGACACTGAGTCTCCTGCAAACTTCAACGACGACGAACTTCTGAGTACTGATGCTCTACCTCGGCCAGAGAATGAATTTAGTCAAACTTCTCTCGCAATCATACTTCGCAAGACTTTTCCGCTTCGACTGGCCATCGCAAAGTCATTGAACGATTGCAGCACAATTAATACATTTGAGGAAGCTACCAAGCTTGATACAGATCTAAGATCTTGCTACAAAGCCTTGTGTCAGGATATTCAAGAGTTTAATTCAACCAATAGGCCTTTACCCCCTCAATTTGGAATAGACATGCTGAATATCATAATGCTACGATACCTCTCATCCCTCCACATTCCATTTTTCGTATCGGCTTTGCAATCCCCTACGTATACGTCCTCTAGGAAGGTAGTTTTGGAGACTTCACTCAAAATTTGGTATATGGTGTATTCAACCAAGTCAAATGATGAATCCCAATCACACGAAGAATTTCTCGAAGATAGTCAGCGGTATCTTTCCCGACTTACAATATGTGGCTCAGGATTACTTCGTACCATGGCGACACAAGCCGGGTTCATAATTGCTATGGAAATCAAGACCCAGCTTCAAGAAGAAACAAGTCTAGGACCTATCTCTCTACGCCCAGATCTTCTTGACGCCTTACAAGATGCCAAAACTTGGCACATGAGATGTATTGAAGCTGGAGAGGTTAATATGAAAGGATACCTGTTCATCTGCTTAGCAATTGCACATATCGATGCCCTCCGACAAAGTCAGGTTGGAGAAGAACTTGCAGCTTCAATAGTAAGCGCTGCAGAAAGAGCTGTGGATGAATGTGCAGAAATACTTGAAAAAATGGCAACTCATGGATTAAATGAGACGGAGAGTTTGAGTAAGATGTCGCTAGCTACTCCGACTGAGTTGATGGGGGGATGGGATTTTATGGTAAGTTTAGCCGGCTCACTAAAACAAATTGCAGTGTAGTTATTGTAGTTACTCATGAACTTTACAGATGACTGATGCTCAGTACAATTTTGGAGATGCGATGGGTTGGGCGTTCAACTACGATCACCCTCAAGATATATCAATTTGGTAGTATTTTCTTGAACCAACATTGGGACTTGCGCTTGGGGAAAACCAGTGAAATGTAAGACAGAATGAACAGAGAATGTTCGTCGAAGTATTGCGGTTCAAAGAACCAAGCAAACTATTAATGGAAGTACGAAACTTGGAATAGGGTAGCCGAAGATACTCAATAGCATAATTTGAAACCTTTCACTTAGCGTTGGATTCGATACGAATGACAATCTTACACTCGATTTACCGATTCGTTTCTGCTGAGTTTGATGGCTTGTGGCTTGCATACAAGGGTAGACGTCACTCGAAATAAGCATCAGCCGCATCGACGATCACACACTTTGAACCTACGAGGTGGGCTTTCTGGGTCTAAAATTCAAACTGTAACTAGCGTATTAATTGGCAAAACTTATTGAAGGTTAGTAAGTATTGATTATCTAAGCTCATCGTGGAATAGGGTTGTGGTAAACGAATGTCTGGGATTTCTGTTAGATACTTCTACTTTCCAGCTTTTAACTTTATTCAGAGGGAAGCCAATTGGCTCTAAAATTAATCATCCTAATTAGCGTTCAGCCAATTTTGCGAATGAGTACGGTACTATTCATATCGATCGCAAAACACTCGAAGTCCTACCTCAATGTAAGATGGGAAAACACACAAAGATATCTTAAATGAGAGACAGATTGATTTCACTCATGCAAGAAGATATGCTGCAATGACTGCCTTACCCTAACGAAACCACGAAAGAAGCGAATGAACAGACAGAGTTTCTCAGAGTTTTCCAGAATCTAACTCAAATGATTAGAAATCCGAGTTTGTTTGGAGTCAATCCATTGCCACTTGGTCCGCATTGTGTTTGGTTGATTCTCACTTCTAGCATATCTTGTGGGTGAAACCGCAAACAAGCAAGCCACGGCGGCCAATTAATTAAGCTTACTTCCACTGTAACTTTCTGAATCTCTAAGTTTCAACATGCATGAAACCAAAATTGTCAGTTGACTAACATATGCGCAGGACCCAAATGCCAAAGGTGCATGCGCTGGCTTGTATCAACAAACATCAAATTCCATAGTCTCTGGCTAATGTAGTGTTCGGATCTGCATTGCCAACCGCAACGTTAAATTCAATGCCAACATCAATTTCAATTGGACCAGGTACTAGTTGGGGAAGTGGTCCCAGCTCCACACTTTAACGGTGCTACAACTGCTGGATTGACAGTTGGCAGTGTACTTCTGGTTTCAAGTTTTATTTCTTCTATCGTTGTCTTTCGGCATAAGTTCCACAAGCAACGAAGTTTGAAGCTTTCAGGTATAAAGGGTTTTATACCATCTTTTATAGGAGTGCTTACTTGCTGTGCCTCTAATTCCCCCGTCTGCTCTTCGAGCTGGGATTATCACCCGATACGAAATGCAGAAGACCGTTATTGATTGTGCACTAGGGTCTTTACTTCGTGTTTCATGTATATAAAGTACAAATGCCTCTGATTGGCGTTTGTCTTATACCCCGTTTCAATATTGTCAGTTTACAGATAGATACATCAACATAGGTGAACCGAAGAGTGATAAGTTGAGTGAGAATGAACTGGATGGGGGTAGACTGAGTGAAAGAATCGAGTTATCCGATGTGATTGTTTTGCCTCGTATATCAATATCAAGAGTAAGCCAAAAAACAGCGGAAGGTATCGAATTCTTGGTGTTCTTTTAGGTATCTAACTTTCATAATAAGGAGCAATGTATGAGATAGTCAAAGTTGTCACCTAAGATTTCCACCGCAAAACCATGAAGTTGAGAGCGAAGCTTGACCGGTCAGTCAGATCATTCAAAACCACGGCATTCAAGCAGGATATAATGTATTTGACACTTGCTAAATTCTGAAAGGCAAAAAATGGAGGTTTAATCACATATAACAGTAGGGATTCGCTGGTGGTCACCCACCCAACTACTAATCCACCGATCTGAGGCTTGTGGCTGGCAGAGCGGACGGGATGCCCAATTCTCCTCAGTCTATGGTCGTATGTGAGCGTTGGACTTTGATATAGAGACTTATACAATAATCCGCTTCAAAGAAGACATGTAATGTCTATTGAAACTATCGAAAATTCTTTAATGATGCTTCATTGTGAGTTTTTGAGCGGTGTCGCAACCAGTTAGTTGTCTCCCGCCGCATTGAAGATATCACCTTTCATTGCCCCTTAAGTTCAATTCAAGCTTCAATGCTTGAGAGAATTTCCACTCTTACTTTGACCTGGAAGAGCAGGTCTGCTGCCGCTTCGATGGAAGCATATTGTCGTTCGAGCTGTATTGGTTCGTGACGAAATGGTCCGTATCTTTTAACTCTGCTGTTGCTAGTCAGCCTGGCCGTGGAATTTTGGATTAAGGATTCATAAGTTCCCGTCAACGGCGAGTAGCAGCAGTTTCCTATTCGTGGGAGTACTGCTTGTTCGATCAGCCTTCGAGAGACAAGATCCATTATCGAAAAACAGCGCATATACGAAGAAGTCGGTGTGAGCTGCTATTTAAAATCTTTTTGGAGAACTGGGTAGGTACTAGATGTAGACAATGTTGATGTGTCAAGCACAAGGAATATTGGGTGAAATCTCGGCAGAAGTAGCGAAAAATAATTGAGCACGGGAGCTTTGGGCAAGAGATGAATCGCCGATAATGAGTTATTGAAGTCGCTGGTTCAATGAAGATCACAATCTTTTGGAGAAACAGCTGCTGGCATGATCAAAATTTATTTCCATCCCGAGATGATACCGTAAGATAACAGGAGTGAAGCCTTTCAAGACTCACGATCAACGAAAGCCCAATCTTTGAAGACTGTATGACCGTTGTTGCTCTTGTTTTAACTTCCTATAGCTATCTTCTCGATCCATCGTACAATATCGCGGTTTCTCCGTTTGCGTATCAATCAAAGTGTTGTCCTCCTGATCCAGTGGTTAACCCCCTTCCCCCCCTCCCTGGTGCCCGAGAGAAGTGAATACGGGATTTAGCCAACACATCGTTCATTTCTCAGCGGAAACGTCAGACTGTAGCTCTTTGATACAACTCAGAAGACAGATACGGGGAAAACTTCGTGTTACGATCCCAGATACAATTATCAAGTTCCCTCGATCACGAACAGTTTGTTATTTGAAATTCTGATCTCCTTACACCTGCGTCAGTGACTTTGCAGTTACACCGAGTTACCGACATAGATGATATCGAATTAGTACTAAAAACACAACACGAGAGACATTCTTTGTCAAATATTTGGCTAGAATTGAGAAATACGAGAATCTCCTGATTCTTCGCTGTCTAAATCCAAGTCGCAGTTCTGTTGTCTCATCCAATGTCCAAAGCGCTTGTTGAGCTCGCCTTTAACAAACATGAGAATGCGGCCATGATCGACAAACAAGTCACCTTGTCAGCTTTTCGGGACCGTCGAAAAGTCATAAAATTATGGACCCTCTGAATTGATTCTTCTAAAGTTCTATTAGTGCTTGCTGCCACTTTCCCTTATTATCACCAGTACTCGTGCGTACCCTTGCACCTTTTGTGCATAGCTAGATCACAAGTCATCAATTGAATTATGATTTTATGATGGAATAATACAACCCGAGATCTATTTTCGGAATACGAACAAATAGTGACGATCGTCGTCACTGATCGGCAGTCAAAATTAATGCTTTGGTCCCCCCGAAGCGCGGAGCACAAGCAATACTCAGGCTTTCGGCATCTGATAATTTGTGCTTGGCATTTGTCAACTTTCTTCAGCAGAGCTCGGAGCTTTAACCTTGTTCATGTAGAAGTGGCTGTGTGAAAAGAGTATGGTAATTATCATATTCATCTTTTCTGGAGCTTATCCATTTTATTCTACCATATTTCTGGAAACATACTAACGATCAAACTTTATTAATAGGGCATGAAAATGCCCTCTGACCGAGATTGAAGGGTAAAGTTTAAACCCCTTTTTCGTCCATTCATCGCCTGCAATTTTATGGAGAAATCCACTTTAAATCAGGGTCGCAACTTAGTTGCTGATTTCGATGATGGATATCAACAGCCATGCCAAGTCTTCAATACGAACAATTTATGGAGTCATGTTGAAGTTGTTCAAGCCTCATTGCGGAATCGTGAGGAAAGGAGAAAGGAGAATTGTTGATGCAATCTTCCGCACCAATCAAATTGGAGAAAGTGCAAGAAAGTATCCATACTTTCTCCAGATTTAATGGGCTGCGGGCAATCTTAGTGTGTGTTGGCGATTAAGGATGAAGTCATGGCTGAACGATGGATTCTCATGGAATGAAAGGAGAGAATTGGGAAAGATCTGAATATATAAATGTCGAAGAAGTCCTCGATAGGAATCCATCATCAACACATCACATCTTCACATCCAACAATCAATCAACCAAACATCACTTTACAGTAATACATACCAACTTAAACAATAATCAACATGTTCTCCAAGACTTTCATCGCTACCCTCCTCGCCAGCTCTGCTGCTGCAACCCCCATCGTTTCGGCACGTGCTGCAAGCGATGCTTTCGGCCTCATCTCCATCAGATCCGGTACTGATCTCCAAAACCAAGCCATCACCGCTAATGGAGGTCGTCTCTATATCGGAAAGGAAACTTCCTCATACTGCCCTGAATCCGTCGGCTCAGCCTGCCCTGGTAAGTTTGATTCCACGACATGATTTATGAATGCCCATGATTAACCATTTAACAGAAGGTACTTCTACAACCTTCGTCTCTGGTGGCAGCACTCTCGGTTTGAACACTGAAGTTCCAGGAGGTCAACAAGTTTACATCGGAACTGATTATTCCGTATCATACACCCAACCACACTCCGCCGACACCCACGGTGGAGTCGTCTCTGGATGGACTTACACCGCTGGAGAGAACGGTTCCCTCGGATCTTTGTCTTTCCCTGACTACGGATTTATTGCTTGCCGCGAAGGTGACGGTGTTTATGCTGTCTTCCTTACTCCTGGTGGATCTGGTACTGGAAACTGCACCGGCATCGCTGTTGCTACTGTCCCATACACCGGTGAAGGCCCCTCCGCTTGGGAGTACGCTTAGATCAAGAGTGGAGTGGAGGATTAAGGAGGAGAAAGGTGGAGGATCTGGAGCATGAAGTTGTGAATATTTTGTTTTCTGATCAGTTCTTTGGCGACATTGCAACCTTATTGTATTTAAATATGTATATATCTGCTGATCATTCCTTACGGCAATGATATATCCAATTAAAAATTAATTTTCGAAAAATTTCCATTTGCATTCATACCCGAATCCAAAATCGTATCAACATTAATGATTCATTAGAGAAAGCATTTACTTACAATTATTTTGAGCCTAATTTCCAAAAACTTATCTCCTTTTGTCTAAAAACGTATGACAAGGTTTGGCGAGGTGTCGCTTATTTCAGCCCAACACTCATTCGACGGACTGCCAAGTAGATAGAACTTGTGCATCGTGTTCAAATTTATTGCGCCGATTAAGAAGCCCTTTATCATTGATTTGTAACTCGGCCCATCTATCATTTTTGGTTTCCCGTCGAGTGATGATTGGGTGGGTAGGTAGTCTATCAGGTGAAACTTCACATACTCACTCTTGACATGCTTAGAGCTATCGTCGTATATGCTAAACTCACATCACACACCGTTCCATTTTTTAATCCTCTAGCAGTATACGAATTTGACTCTTTAAAAGATTAATCTCAATTTATCCTCATCATCTATTGCCGAAACAATCACTTTCTCGATTTCTCTCGACTCTCTACAGAATGTACATGGAATCGAGGCTCATATCACCTTCCAAGCCATTTGTTGTGGCACCCTCAGCGATAAGCTTCTCCTTCTTTGCATTTCTGCGTCGAAGCAAGAACCAACATCCACCATAAAGGAAGCCAGCAACAACTGTGAGACCAGCTGAGACTGAATTACCAACGATATATCGTGGGCCTTGTTGAGTTGGGTATAGCTGAGACGACACCAGCGAAGATACATTTGCAATCGAATATGCTATGGGCATTCCAATCGAACGTTTATCATCTGGTGACAAATTTGTGGAAATCCAAGTTACAGCCAGCGTAGATATAGGATAAAGTCCTGTAAATCTGTTATTAGCTTCAATATGCAAAGAGAATATGATCATTGCTCACCTAGCACGAGAATGAACATTCCAGCGTAGCCAGCTCCATTACTGGGCGTCCCTACGCATATGAGATATCCAACTGCAACTGGAACACAACATGCAATGATAAAAACTCCTCTTTTCTTGTATTTATCCGAAAAGTAGACCTGGATGATCAGGGAAATAAGACCAACAACATAGATTGGGATAGTCATATAGTTTGCCGCGAGCGAGTTGTATCTAAGTTGTATTAGCAAAATTCTGGAAAGTTCTGTCAATTATGAATACTAACCCAAGACCAGAAAGAATAGTAGGTAAGAATACACCGAATCCATTGATAGCCACGGATGAAGTGAAAAATGCTATACCAAGCAGATAGACAAAAGGGTCTGTGAGAGCAACTTTGATCCATTTGCGGTCGAACTTCTCTTCGCCTCTGATTGCAAAGTCTCGAATCTTCTTCAATCGCATGGTTTCTTTCTCCTCTTCATTCAAGAACCAAGCTGTTTCAACCGAATTTGGAAGAAATATCCAACCGATGCCGCAAATAAGTATTGTGATACAAAACTCGACAATGAATAGCCACCTCCATGCTGCGAGGCCCCTCCGCGTCCCCATAGTCTGAACAGCATATGCAAATAGTCCCCCAAAAGCACCGGATATGCATTGCGCAACATTTGTCGTCATTATACGCTTTCCTGCCAATTCTCTGGGGTAGATAGTAGAGAATAAGAAAGCAAACCCTTGGGCAAGACCAGCTTCGGCAGCATTCAAAATCATACGAACTACGATGGCTTGAGCGTAGGTATGAATGAACGCAGTTCCAAGTGTACAAGCACTCCAGAGGACGAATGCAGTGCCGATTGCTTTATTAGCACCAAACCTCCTCACGGCCAAAACCCAAGGAAGTTCAAAGATTATGGTGCAGACACTCGACAGTGTAGTTATGTTACCAAATTGACCGCCCTTGAGTCCGACGTCCTCGTCAAACCCAAAAGTTCTAGCATTTCCAAGCTATTGAAATTTAGGAAGGATTGGTTTTGAGGATCAACAATACAACTCACATTGTTTCGATCTAGAGTGGACAAGACGAGAAATATCACTGAAACCGGGAGAACATATTTGTCGAATTTTCTGAGTGCGGCTGCTTCTTTTCTTGGGTCGATTTCTAGGATTGTGCCTGTCATCTCAGAGACACAGGTACCGTCGACTTGATGTTTGACGTCAGTGTCGATGTTTGCCTTGAGAGAATCTGTCTTCGCCATTGTTGGGCTGGACTCCATTGAAAAGGTTGTGTGAATACTCGGATAATTATTTCACAATCCAATTAAAAACTGCTGCAATGTTACGAGACGAGGAATGAACTTCGTCAACTAAGTTGTCTTTATATACATATATATTTCATGAAGTCCCATGAAGATCTTCCATCTCTCACATTTTGAAGTTTGATATCTCATTCATCGAACATCAACATTCAAATCAATCTCAAAATTCCATGATAACATTGATAAGAGGTTACTTATCGAGTATCTTATGATAAACCGATAAGGAAAGGATGATGGTTTTATCCGGCCAATGAATGGTATTGCGGAGTAACCCAATCACTGCACTCCAGATAATACCATTTGTACTAGAACTGCTAGATTCGTTGTGCATTTTCAACAATGGGGGTTATTGGTCTCGATCAAGAACAGATCGGATTGCTCCGAAAATTCATCGCGACTTTAGTTTATCTACACAACCTCCGCACCGAATGTCTTTACATCCAACTTCTACATGACCCCCCTCAACTGTCAAGATACAAATCATCGATCATCAATATCTCCACCTTTGTCTCAGAATCAAATCCCGAAAATAGGGTAGATACTCAATGCAAGCATCATCGCGCCCCACTCAGAGGCTCGCCAAAGGAGTGACCGCATGTCAGAGGTGAGTCGGAATGGTTACAAGTGCAAAGATAGCATAGCAAAGCGAGAATTCAATGCTGACTTGCATAGATGCCGTCGGAGAAAGCAGAAAGTAATTATCAAATTTGTTCCAGTCCGATCTTCTTCTCGCTGATATCGGATTGAATGTACAGTGTGATTTGAAGAGTCCGAATTGCTCCAATTGCGAAAGTGCACGCAGCCCATGCTTAACCTATCACTCAGGCAAACAAGCTGAGGTGAGCTAATAATGTCAATTCAAAATTCCTTCGTCGTTAATCTCTAAACTTTATCAAGATACCACGCAACTATGTGGCCAATTTAGAGGCGCAGTTGGAGAGCACAACTCGAGAAAATCGAGAGCTACGAAAGCAAAACGAAGAATTGCGCATGCAAATTGGAAACAGTGCTTCAGTTAATACCGAAAGTCCCACTCCTGTCGAGCCATGTTCCCCGACAAGAATTGATCTTGGTATCCTTCCTACAGCAGTTTCAGTAACGTCGAACGCAAGCACAAATCATTTTCAGAATTTAGTCAAGAGTGTGAGAAGTGTCGTTGTTGAACCCTCAAGACAACCGCGGTTTCTAGGACAAAGCAGTGGGATAACGCTAGCCAGAATGGTGATGGCGGCAATTCGAATCGACTCCCTCCCTTCTTCTCTGTCCTCCAAGCAAAATTCTTATGATCCATTCTCATCTGTACCAACAGCCGAGGCTTCTCTTCCCCCACGCCACGCTGCCGATCATTTGGTCGGAGTCTATTTCCAATATCGTACTCCTCATCTGCCTATTGTAAATCGGGCACAAGTTGAGAAAGCTGTTGAGGGTGCATATCGCTCCAGGAATGATCCACAATCTTCAGATCAAATAACTGAGAATGATACCTTTACGGCCTACATGATCTTCGCCATTGCCCTTTGTGATGTTCCCAATCCATCCGGAGGTCGCCCATCTCAAAGCGAGGGTTGCTTCCGGTCAGCAATTGGGTCAATCGAAAAGATCATTGCTTATTCGAAGAATGATCTTGAGACACTTCGCGCCATATTATTGCTAGCTCAATTTGTTTCTCTTTGCCCTTCTCATGGAAGCTTATGGCATTTAACAGGTTTTGCACTACGATTATGTGTCGATATAGGCTTACATTGGGAGACCGAGGAACAGTCCTCAACAATGGATCCGGATTTGTTACACGAACGCCGGCGCCTTTGGTATTCTACTTACCAATTTGATCGCGTCCTATGTATAACTCTGGGTCGGCCCTTGGGCATCATTGATGAAAGTACGAATGTGCCCCTTCCGAATCCATGGAATGTTTCACGGGGCTCACTTACCCGTGAGCTCTACGATTTCGACATTCACACTCAACGAGCCCATAACCACATGTTCAATATGTCAAAACTTGAGTCCGAGATCAAGCATGTGCTTCACACCCAAGCCTGGACTCCTAAAATATCTTCTCCCAGAATTGACTATTCAACTTGGGTCCAGGACATTCAACCTCGTCTACAGCAATGGTATACTGCTATTCCACGACTTAGTCAAGCCCACCCAGCGTCCATATTCGCTCATCAGGCATACTGGGATGTGATTTATAATAATGCAATCCTTCTGTTGTATAGGCCTGCATCCATAGTTATACAGGTTTCAAGTGAAGAACTGGTAATGTCATTTGAAGCTTCCTGTAAACTGATCGCAAGTATCAAAATTTTGCAGCGAGATGGGAAAATTGATGTACTATGGAAATCAGTACATCATCTCTTCATGGCTGGTCTCGGAGTTATATATGGACTCTGGCACTCGAAAGAAATACGCAATCGAAATTCTGTAAGCAAGAACATTTCAACACTTCAGTCCTGTGCCTCTACACTCTCTGCCATGTCGGAAAACTTTCCTGGTGCAGCAGGCTGTCGTGATGTGTTTGATACCCTCTCTTCAACAACGGTCGACTTCTTAGTGGCCAACAACGCCGAAGATGTGTATCAAAATCGCATTGAATTTGAAAAACAAATGAGAAATTTGGTGCAACAACTACAACCGTCTTCTCGTGGTATCGCTACTACGAATGAAATCAGCGGTGACAATACATCCACGCTGTTATCGGCGGACAACTTTGCCTTTAGTGAGATGCTCAGCTTTGCTGCGCAGTGGCCTGATCTACAGGATGTGGATTTTGGAGACATAGGACTTGACCCTATGATGGGGACGTGAATAATTTCTTCTATTAATTTGGTATCAAGACCCAGGTCAAATAACGAATGAATATTTTATATTCAAATAACAAATTTTTCCAATTAGCTATTTGTTTCGTGCCTCCTCGGCTTCTTACTCTCAGTGAAATAATTGGTTACAAGTCAATTTTGTTCATATCAACTCGACAGTAGTGTGATTTCCTCATGTTATGTATGTGGTCATATTGGTTGTTTATGTCCATCCTAAATTTAGAGCAACAAACGCTAAATGCGATGCGTGTGCGCTAGTTTGAAATCGTGTGTGTACTCATTCGTGAAACAATGTATTTTGATTCGTGGTCATTGATCATCCCAATGTCATTATTGAGATCCGGTTTCTTTGACAATATCTACTTCGAAGAGACATAGTGAATCAGTTTTGCGGTGTTATCATTGAGATGGATAAATTTAGTTGATACAAAAATAACATGATCTAGAGTATCGGGCTGAAGTACGAAGTTAGTGGTTGATTGAACCGAAATCAGAGATTTTCTCTTGTAATCCACACTACACTAAGGTACTTCACTGAACTTAGACGTTTGAATTTCTACAAGGAATCGGCGTGGTATATTATATATGAACAATCAGAATACACCAATGACTGCTATAATCCCCATTTCCCTCAGTCGCTCGGAAATAAAGTTTAACAACTCAAATTCTTGTTTGGCAATATTTACAGTGAACAATAATCGGAGATCAAACGCTTTTTACAAGCGAACATCCAAATTGTGATAATCACAAGAAAAAAACTCTATTTTTCACCCCGTAATTTTTGCGCCGCAGATGCTGGTCCATTGTCAACAACGACTTCATAAGGAAACGGTTCCTTAATCAGACGGTGACCAGCAAGTCCAATCTGCCACCTCTTATATCCTTCACGGGGTATCTCGGTGGAAGTCCACATTCCATTTTTCCGGAAAGAGTTCGTCACGCTAACAACAGAATTGATAGGTGCCGAAGGAAAGAGCTCAGAGAGCTCATCTTTGAACGTCTCTGCATCATGCTCGAGTACCCAATCGATACCTTTAGCTAGACCAACACAAAAACGCTTTTGTGCATCCAGAACCTCCGGCGTGATTCCTTCAGTCTCCCGATAATACACGCTCCAAGGAACATCTTTCTGAGATACCATTTCCATTGCGATGGAGATATTTTTGTTTTGTTCAACCATAACCCGCGCCGAAAGATTGTCTGTTATGAAATAATCACCCATACCACCCTGAAATAAATTGCCCAGCATTATACCATCAAGATCTTGAATATAGTCAAGAGAATTATGATCGATATTGTTTTCGCGCAATAACATCTTGAAGAAAAGGCCAACGCTAGCTCCACCTCCGGATTTCATCAGAACCGTTCTCCCAACCATATCAGATAGTTTAAATCTTTCGTCATGGCCACGCCTGAGTATGGCTAAAGGACATCGATTTGCAATCTGTGCGAATACAGTGTAGTCCTTGACTCTGTCACGGTACATTGATGGTACCCAGATGCCACCAAGAGCCATGTCGGCTGTGCCATCAGCGAGAGCGTCAAGGACACCATCCCAAGGCGTAGGTATGTTTACAGTGACGTCAAGTCCTTGCTCTTTAAAGAAACCATGTCGTAAGGCGATATACTCAGGGAGATAATTGAGATTATAGCCAGTGGCAGTAAGATGAAAAGGTTGCATGATTTGTTGCGTTGAGGTTCAAGGGAATTTTCGAATTTTTCGAAGTATTTTTATCCAGGAATGGAATTTGATATTTTCGGCGTCGATAAGAAGTTGGAATGAAATGTAATCTTATAGAATCTTTATTCAAAATTTTAAACATCTTCATGTCATAGGCGACTTTATCAATTTCGTGAAATTGAATACATCTCCCTTTGCTAGCTTCCAGCATCGGAAGAATGCGATCTTAGGAGAGGCTATTCTTATCGCTTATCGAAGGATCGACGTCGGAGAATCGCGTTCGGAGAATCCCTACAACACCATTGTCACCCAAACGACTTGCTGAGCCTAGGAGCCGAAAACCTTCAAATTTGTATCTGATAATCCCGAAAAACTAATATCCATCATGTTATCGAGAAGATAAGCGAAAATTAAGGGGATTGAACTATCATGACCGAACGCCAAGATCAAGATGTCAAACTTGATCAGCAACTGCATCTTGAATAACCTTATTGATCTAGCTGCCACATTTTCACGAATCTAATTCACTCCGTCCCACCCAGAAGCGGAAAGATTTCTATGCAAAAGACTTTTTTTTTAGGAACAATGACCTTTGAGCCTTACGATGACAAAACTCCTTTGGATGTCAAAAGCGCCAAAGTAAGTTAACTTCCTCCTCAATCATGATCACGCAAGTAACGAAGCAAAAATAGGGTCTTCATCTTGTCACGGAGAATACACCCAATGGCCAGAAAGTACAAATATTGCTTGAAGAACTAGCAGATGCATATGGTACAGAATGGACGACTACATTACTGTTAGTGCCTAACATATTTCCAACAATTGTGATGAAATACAACGACTAAGCCTCTCAAATTAGAGATACATCGACAAATGAGCAAAAGAAAGATTGGTTTCTTCGCCTCAATCCAAATGGTAAAAATAATCTTAATTTCAGATCTCAAGCTTCTAACACCGTGAATCAGGTCGAATACCAATCATCATTGACAACACTCAGTCGCCACCATTTCCATCGATGGAGACTTCCGCGGAGCTGCTGTACCTTTTGAGGTTAGATAAAGACCATCAATTTGGGTTCACCGATGAACTTGAGCAAAGTGAGCTCTTGCAATGGTTATTTTTCTGGCATGGAAGCGGTGCTCCATATCAAGGAAATTTTAGATTTTTCAGCCGCGCAGAAGAACAAAGTAGTTGTAAGTAATCGTGTACACATTCTTTATTACATGGAATGGTTTTGACGAGTCTAATACATGAGGTGCTGACTAATTAGTCGCCATTAATCGATTTCGAAAGGAAACTTATCGAGTATATGGAGTTCTCGAACTACAGCTTTCCGGCAAGTACACCGGGCAACCAAAAGAATTTCTTGCTGGCAAGGACAAAGGGAAATACTCGATAGCTGATATTGGGACTTGGGCATGGGTGAAAAATTGGCCAGGAAGTGGATTTACGGAGGAAGAGATGAAAGTATTTCCATCTCTACTTAAATGGATTGAGAGAATTTCAGAGAGACCTGCTGTCAAACGAGGAATTGGCGAGAAATATGTGATATGATGATTATTTCATCTGAATTGTGGATTAAACTTTGCGAATTATCTTCATTAAACTATTGTCTGGTCTATGATCCAGTCTTCTAGCTATCGTTCTTGGATTCTCTCGACGTTACCAGTCAGGAGATATGTAGCTAAAGAGAAGAAGAAGAGTGAGAATAAGCTGTCGTATTTATATGTTTTGTAAATCGCCTTCCAATAATTTAAATCAAACATTTACCTGTTCGTGTGATGTGAAGACCCCTTTTTTAGCTGGCAAATTCGAAAGTGGTAGAGTTTAAAGAGAACAACACGTTGTTCTTCTGCGCGAATCTAGTTTATTAATGATCAATACCCTTGATACTGTCATTTGGTGGCAAAATTTCAATGAAAACTCAATTGTTCAAGTACTACAACGATCATCAACAAACTAATTTGAGTATTTTTCGATTCATAGATCTGTATGATCTGCAGTATGAATAGGCCATGTAAAGTAATATTAACAGTTGAAGCTATGTTTGAGAAATTGAATGTTGTTGAGAAGATTTTTCACTCAAGAGCCAAGAGCTGAACCAGTTAAGGTTGGGGCAAGTGGTTGTATTACATGATTCAGCAGAAGCAGTAATAACATCAAGTACCATCTTCCAATGATTTGCTAAGATCTCCCCGTCTCTACACGAGCTTCCAAACTTTAAATAATGTCCTTTGATTACCATGATTCAAGCCCCTCTATCCTGCAACCAAATCTTACCTGCCAGCCAAACTCTTTAGCTTTTGGTAAGATATCCCGCAGAATTGCTTTCCCTGTATCTTTGTTCTTCTCCGCCCATTGTAATACCATTTTTTCCAATTCGCTTTCGATTTGCCATGTGGAGAGATTGACCTTCTCCCACGCTAAGAGACAAAGGTTGTTGAAAGCGATTCCGCAGTTAATCGATTCGGAAGAGGTCAAGTTTAAAGAGTCCTTCAAAACGTTAGAGCCTGTTCTATCATAAAGAAAAGAGTGATTGAGAGAGGTCTACATACCCAATCACTGCCACGTAGGAATCGAGAAGGTAAGATGCGGTCTATCTCAGCGAAGGTGTAGGCCTCGAGAATTCTTCCTTCAGAAAGCTTTTGCTTTATCGCGTCTGGAACCGGGACAAATGGATTGTCGGCCATGTTTGACAATCCTTGATATTTCGTTCTTAGAAATCCCAGCTGTCCTCAACCTTGTTTTCTTTGGTCTGCTTTCGAGAGACAAGTACCTAGCGTTGTACCTGCAGTCTATAATGAATTCTCAAGATGACCAAAATGGAAGAATAGTCAATCGGCTGGCTGATGGATCCAGTCAGTTTTGTAGATTAGAAGTGAAGATCATTGAAAACTCGTATATATTCCAAGGTGGGGCCAGATTTAAGTGAATGTGAACTCATTTCAAACCTCTCTTCGTGACACATCAGCCTAGGTAGGTAGTTTTATTAGTCTATTATTATTCAGTCTTTGGTGATTTCTTTAGCCATATAACTTATTATTTTCTTCAAATTTTTACAGTTTGATTTGTTTAGATGGTTCAGGAGTCAAGCTTATGGGTCACATCACAAATATTTTGCATCGGGAAATCTAGCAAATTCTCTTTTGTATTATTGAATCAAATGACATGCTCATTATGTTGAAAGAATGAGGTACTGCCCTAGAGAAGCCATTGTTAAAACCATGTATGCAAGTCTGATCTTGAATAAAGAACGCTAAAAAAACATAGCAGAATGCTAACGGCTCAAAACATCAGTTGATGTATTGATCTTAAAAGAAATGAAAGATAGGCCGTTAATGCATTGTAAAATATCCCATTTCATCGATCTGACCCCCCTACCCCCCCTCCCTTCACACTTCACACTTCACCGATCCCACCATGACACCAAACTTATAGCACATTAGTAATAAAACCACATTTGGATACAGAAATTCGTAATTTACCAAATAATTTTCCTCTACCGCTCACTTTCTACCGTTGTTCATAGTTCTCATTCTTTCCTTCGTATCAATCTTCACCTTCGCTGTCCGTATCCGATGTATCGTTATCAGAATTAGCTGCAGCCAGCTCTTTTTTGTAAGTATTTTACCGCAGTATGGCATATTCCTATTCATCATTCATCTTGGTGTCATCGAAAAGAAGTCCCTCGGGCTCTTGAATCTTGGAATCAGTGCTTGCTTTGAGACTAAACCTCTCTTCAATTTGCTATCCTTCTCATCCTTCTTCAAAATGCTTCTTCGAGTTTCTCTCCAGTAGCACTTCAACAAAAGAAAGCATCGATACCAGTTTTCGGATGAACGCATATCGTTATTTCCTACCTGTTCTGGAAAATGTTCTGCGAACTTTAGAATAACTTCATCCATCGTACAAAGTCAAACAAAAGTAACCTGGTTCGTCCCTAATTGAATCTTCGATATCAAGGTCGGCATGAGTGATGATATTGTTGGCCCTAATGAGCTGTATGTTTTCCGATGTGAGACTTTTGATTATCTCAAAGAGCCTGGCCGTGCTCCACTTGTAAGTCGATGGATCGTTCCCATCCTTCTTAGTTCTTACATTCCAGACCAAAACCTTCACGACGACTCTTGAGCCACTCGGCTGTAACTTCATTGAGTGGTCCACGCATAAATCTCGTCAACTGCGCAGTGTCTTTGAAGAATAGATAACCAGCCATGGACTCTTTACTCTCCTCGGTAACATTCACAACTTTGACACCTTCTGGGTTGGACTTTTGTGCCTTGGCTTGTGCAATTCAAATCTTTGTTGCTGTCAAGTTGTCTCGAACCGTGGGAGCGTAATACCCAAAGTCATCTGGACCTTCATCTGCCTAGACTTGAGTGTTCTTGCGCTTGGCAGATCTGGTGGTGCGCTAACAAAATGGTCGTTCACGAATGGCAACCTCGGAAAAAATGCTATTAACTCGTTTACATCCATATTTCCTATATTTTTATAATCGGTTATCGAAAATAATGGAGGATTTCGTGCTATGATTTTGAAATTTTGTCAGGCAAATGATAAGTGAGCTGCAAAATCCAGTAATTAGCAGAGATTTATGATAACTGGGATTGAATCGCTGTCGATTGGAGTCAAATATTTAATAGCTTGTCCTTGGAACTAAACAGGCTTATTTTACGCTTCCCTTGAAGTTAAAAAGCGTCTAATATTACTTGAGGTATACATCGAGATCTGTAAAGGAGATCAAATGGAGAGAAAAATGAATTGGGTTGTTGTTGATTTGAGTTGAAATAGTAAATGGGAAAAGAGGGTTTGTTACAACTCAACTCCAATCGGGTTTTGGAGTTTTTGAATTTTTGTTTGTTGATGTGAAAGGGCAAAAATTTTCAAGATTTTCAAAGACCAAAGGAGGGGCAATTCGCTCAAGACGGCGCTAGTCAACAGTGAATATGAAGTTATTCCGAATTTCTTTTCGGGGCCTACTTCGGCCTGATTTTAGCTCGCTTTTGTTCCGATCTTAAGCGAATCTTTCAGTTAAAGAACTTCACCTCTGATATCCCCAAACCTTTACAACTTACTCCATCTTTACAGGATCATCTCCAATCGACATCAACCCAGTTTACCTTTTCCTTCCCTTACTTACTTTCCTTGCTATTATTATTTCATATCCGTCATCTAAACAACCATATATAACAAGTTTCAAAAAGTAAATATAACCAACCGATTCAGGAATCAACGCATCGTTAATCTTATACATTTTTTCTACACTTTACCACTGCTTCTATTCTACACCAATCTAAATCTATTTGATTCAAATATTCAATGACTAGTTGTTTGATTCGATACTCTACATTAACTTCACCATCACTATACTCTCACATCGTTGAGAATCCAAAAGAAACTAAAAAAAGATCATTGCTATCTTCAGTCGCTGGCAATCATTACACTTTCCCTTCTTCGGGAATTCGATTCGAACTGTCAACAAGTCCTTTCAGTATCCTTCTTCTTACAAACTCATTCGAGAATATCACCATATTCATTTTAAACTAAAACTCTCAAGTTTGATGCTGTTAGTATGAACAAACACTCAAAATGCCTCGACGAAAGAACCAATTAGCCCACCGGGACCTCCCAATCCATGCCCTCCCGGCACGATTACCAGGTCGTATGCAGAGAAAAACGGAGGTTATATTCCCAAAAAACATGATTGGTTTTCATAATGCCGGCGGAAAATGGGGATTCTTGTCCAACTTCCACAAATCACCCTTGAGGGACAATCTCGGTCGCACTTGGTAGACAGGCGAGCAGTAAGTACCCATCGATTCATTATTTGATAACATTGACATTTATATAGCTATTTCCAGGCCGGCAAGACACATCTTTCTCAAGACCCCGCCCTATTTGAGAAATTCTTAAATGCACGTGAGCCTCAGGAGGCAAAAAATCTTGGCAACAAAGTCCAAATCGATGTTGTAGAATGGGACAAGATCTGGCAACGTGTGATGTTTGATTGTCTTTGGTACAAGGTTCTTTCCAATCCAAAGTTCAGGCTGGAACTATTACATACTGCCGACTGTCTGATTGTGGAGATGCGCGCTGACAATGTTTGGGGTTCCGGCTTGAACATGGGTCAAAGTGCTGCAACACCGGTCAAACTTTGGCCAGGAAAGAACCGACTCGGCGAGTTATGGATGTGTGTTCGAGAAATTCTCATGATTTTGAAAGGAAGAGGCGTCGACTTGGAAGCAATGAAGCCCGAAAATTTTGGTATGTTGACCTGGGCTCTCCCGACCGAATCCACGAAATAAGAGCTAATAAGTAATAGTCTCACAAAAGTCAGTGAAAGCTTCAAGTAAAATTAAGGATTCAGATGTCTTGAGTGACTCGCTGGGTAATGGGAACGTTGTGGGTGTTGGCATTGAAGAGGGAGAAGACCAAGATGAGGATGAGACAAACGGCGACAAAGATATCGTAGTGTCTGGAGCACTCATTATCGATCATGCCACGACTGGTGTGGGAAACAGTGGAATGAGATCCAATTCACTATCGGCTGCGTACCCATTGATGAACCGTAAGAGAAAAGGGGATGAATTGCAGTCTTTAACTGAGAAAGTTGTGAAGAGATTGCGTGTTACTGATAACAAAGCCACTGCTATCTTTAACGAAGATGTCGTCACTTCAACAAAAGCTCAACCTATGCCAGAAAATTGCGCTGCTTGTGATGAGAAAGAAGGAAACGGGATATCAGTTTTGAACAGTCATCCAGCTAATGTCTCGAACTGTTTTCTTTCAAACAAGGTGAAGACAGAGCACTGTAGTCTTCAATGGGGGGCTTGGTAGACTTGAAATCCTGAATGAACACTCATGGGAGATGATCTGGTCAAATTCTTACAGGAGAAATCACCTGAACTGATCAAAACCAAGAATTTGGTACTGGCGGGAAAATTTCAATAGCATGCATAAGGACTGAATTTTACACGGAAATCATGCGATGGTTTTTAAGATAGACACATAACGAAACATGAGGTGAACTGATGAATCGCAAAGTGATGATCTTAAAATGTTTGACATACAAATTCTTGGAGGTTAGCTCTTATAATAAGAAGGAATAGTATTATTATAAGTATAGTGGAAGATCTAGTCAGTTTAAGCTGTAGGGATAAATCGAATATATAGAATAAGAGTTGAATTGAAGTCAATTTAGAAGAGCTAGGCTGAGTTGAGATGAAATTGCTTGCTTTTTCCTAGAATTTCTTTAAAGAATATTCTAGGTTTATATAGTTTATAATGAAATTCCAGTATATTCCATGCTTATAAATAAGATCGATTTAAATCGTATCTTATAGTGTTAGGGTCAGGGTTAGGGTTAGGGTTAGGGTTAGGGTTAGGGTTAGGGTTAGGGTTAGGGTTAGGGTTAGGGTTAGGGTTAGGGTTAGGGTTAGGGTTAGGGTTAGGGTTAGGGTTAGG